>NW_006159756.1:98883-116870 GCF_000334495.1 Tupaia belangeri chinensis | reverse complement strand
GGACATGCACACATACACACACACACACACACACACACACACACACACACCTACCCCTCCTCTTCTAGTTAGAGTAATGTCATTGGTTGGGCTAGCTGCTTGGGCTGTACACTCCACAGAGAAGACCTGAGCTCAGGTCCATGAGGATAGACCTCTAAGCCCTCCAGACTGGGTAGAGTAGCTTCATCTCAGAGCGGTATTCTCTCCAGCCCTTTTCTCAAAATAGCGCTGCTGTGATCATGCGTTGGCAAGCAGGCTCTTTCACACTCTGCCTAAATTAGTTGCTGTACTTGTTTCTATCACAACTAAGTCATTTTTTGCATAAAGGATGGCAGTTAAGGTTACTGTTTTTGGAGACAAAGAGATGTGACCACTCTGTACCTGGCATGTATTAGTGCCCAGGGCCTGTGCACATGACTTAATTTTAGAAACCAGTTTCTTTACCCATAAAGTGAGACCCTCATATCTGCCTAGTGCTGTGAATCAATGCTGTGGCCACAGTTAAAAACTTGCAGAAAGGGGATTCCTACCCAGGTCTGGCTGATGCCCTATCTCTAACCACTAGTAGATTATCTTTTAAAACTTTATTTAGTCTCCATGTTCCCATTTTAAAATAGGCATACTAATTCTTTTCTTATTGATTTGTTATGATAAAGTGCTATATGCAAGAATTAGCGCAATGCTGGGCTCCAACATGGAGGTGTCAACGCGAGGCTATTACGTAAAGATCAGCCCCAACTCTAAGAAAACGTTATTTCCCGCATGTTGCAAATGAAAAGACATTTACGTCCAATTATCTGATCACATGGATTCTTGTTTTTGATTTGAGGATGTAAGAGTATGAGTGATATGTGTAATTTTTGGAGTGTCCGAGGTTTCAGAATAAATCAAAGAGTTGGTTAAAAGAAGACACCACCAGTGCATAGTCCTGACTGAGCACGCTGTCTGTCTTGCCTGCAGCCCCACCCTCATACAGAGGTGAGGTACGTAAATGCAGCTCCAAGGTGCCGTTGTCAGCTATGGAACAACCCATACACTTTGTCTTGTCGGTTTAAGTCTTGTCTGCTTAAGTCACTGGAAGGAATCAATGAATAGGATACCTCTTATGAGTCTCATATCCCAGCCTATCAGACTCAATGCCTAGGAAGGTAGGTGATAGAACCGGGATAGCAATGGATTACGATGGAGAAAGGGGAGGTTTTGGGGTGATTATTTTTTTCTTTTTAATGAATCCACTTTTAGTTCTTGAACAAATAGGCATAGGTAACTCCAACCATTAGTAGTTAAAAATGGACAACCGTTTCTGGATCAGGAGAAGACAGACTATATTAATGTAGAATAATTCTATATATTTATGTCCAGTCTCTCCACCACAGTGCTGAGATAAAATTCTATTAAGGGAACTGGTGAAGTCAGAGAAGCAGTGAGATGTCAGGCAGATGTTCAGGAAGTTTCCTGTGAAATGCCAGCTACCTGAAAGAAGAAATATTTGAATTTGAGCCTTTGACTTATACCAAGTGGTGGCTCAGAATAGCACACTGGTCACTAAGGAGCATGCAGCAGATGATAACGGGGACAGAGCGCTGACGGGGAGAGTCCGAGAGAAGCCTTCTTATATTAGTGTTTTCCATTAGGTTCTTGGTTTAAAAGCAGATCGGACTTCTACACCTGCCTTGTGCATGTGTGAGATTATTGCAGGAAGTTGCTTAAATAGAATTTTTGTTGTTGTTGTTGTTGTTGCAATTTATTGCTGTGAGTTCTAGACTGGTCTCCCCAGAGTTTAACATAGACTTGAAGGGCCAACTTCTAAATGATGTTCCCCAACTTTTGAAAGTATGTTCAATGGGACTATGTGATCATTTTTTCTTCCTCGGTTCTCTGTTGAGGAATGAGTGTGCTGAATTGGGTTCAGCCACACCCTCGGGTGATGATTAAGTCCACCAATAGAGGCAGTGTCCCAGCACAGGTACACTGGTTTGGACCTCACAACTCCATACTGGTGGAGTTATTGGGCTGGGATACTGGTAATGTGCCTGACCAGATCAAGATCATATGCCCTCTGTTCTGTCTAGAGAAGGCCTAGCCCCAACACAACCCAATGAGCTTGGAAGGATAAGAGGAAGCTCTTGCCTTTAGAAGAGAGCAAAAGAAAGCATGCTGGACAAGTAAAACTACCAGACATCCACCCTGCTTGTCTTTTGCCATGTAATGTTGGTCAGAGAATGTAATTTCTTTTAGCTCAAGATAAATGCTAATCATAAGTTCTCCTTCATAAGATTTGAAGGCTAAATGAGTTAACATACTTAAAAATAAAGTACTGTGTTTGGCATAGAGGAGGCACTCCATAAATGTTCATTTCTTTGGTATCCAATAGATAAAAGTATTTTAATTCCTTTTAGGAGATATTAAAATGTTCATTTAAAAGTTTGGCTCTAATGTTTCTAACTGGCCTGTGATTTAGGAATGTAACTAGTAAGAGAATATCCTTTTTGCCTGATATATTCCCTATATTAGTCCCAAGAGTTCCAGAAATTCCCTGTATCCCTTAGCAATCATCACTAAAGCAAAAGCTATGGTCACCTCTTTCATTAACACATATCTCTCTATAGCTTCCCACCCACTCACCCCATCCACCCATACAACCACACATCTAACCTCTCTATGTACACACATCCATCCAACCATCTCCCCTTCCACCTATCCACTCACTCATCCACTCATCAATACACACACCTACACATCCACCCATCTCCTGTCTACCTATTTATTCATTCACCTGCCCATCCACCCATCATCCAGCTAGCCATCCATCTACTCTTTCCTCATCCATTCATTCACTACCCATCCATCCATTCACCCACCCATCTACCCATTCAGCCATCTATCTGCTCATCCATCCATCCATTTATACTTTCATCTTCCTATTAACTCATCTACCCATTCACTCATCTATCCATCCATACACACCCATCCATCCATCTCCCCATCTGTTGGTTCATCCTTCTGTCTGCGCATCCATCTGTTTACTCATCCATCTGCACACCCATTCATCTACCCACTCACCCATGTATCCATCTACCCAACCATTCATCCATCTGCCCATCTAGTCATTCATCCATCCACTTATACATCCATTATGGGTAAATAAGGTTGGTACTCATCCATGCATCCTTGCAAAAGGGAATTTGGGGGCACCTACTAAATGTCAGAAACTGTGCTAAGTGTTGACTGTACACTTATGCCTTGAACAGAGCCCTTGAGGAGCCCTTATAAAGCTAGTTTGTGAAACTGTCCTTTTGGAATTTATATCCTATTTTTATAGACTGGCAGAAGGAAAAGGGAAGAAACAGTGAAAAAGACATTCCCTCAACTTCTCCTAGTCCAAGTTTTAGTGATACTTTCAAGTGTGAGTTCTTGTCATGTCTTCTTGAGGGGGAAAAAAGTCCAAATTCAGAGCACATTACAAAGGATAATGGATTAACTCTGGCTACCTTTGCTTGGAACAGATAAATTTATAAAGGGAAAAAGACGCAGGAGTTCAAACCTTCCTGGATGGCTTTTTATGAGACACAGAACATCAAAATCATCTCCAAACAATCCTTTTAAGTCTAAAAAGAACAGTCTTGTTAATCAAATGTTTAATGGATATTATAGCTAGCATATTAAGTTTAGGTAAAATTTATGAAGCAGTGGGCTACATTTTATATGCTCTCTTATTTTATGGCTATTGTGAATATTAATAATACCTTGTACTTTACCGTCGTGATCTGACATGGGTTCTTTTCTTAGAGCCTCATGCTGATTCTGTTAAGTAGACAGGGCACGGTGTTCTAGCTTTACACTGCAAACTAGGAAACCAAGGCTTACAGACCTTGGGTATGTGGTTCAGGTCTGGAGGCCCAGGAGCAGCAAGGTCAGATCATGAATATAGCCATTCTGGCTTCAGTTCGGCATTATTTCCCATCCATCGTTATAACACCTAGGGGTTGGTGAGCAGGTGCCAGATGTGAGGCCCACGTTTTTTCTCACTTTGTAGGCCTTCGCGTATCACTACTTTACCCTTGTGCTTCAAGGACTTTGCCTCCTTGGTCATGTCTAAGACATCTTTAGGTATTGAGACTTGGGTTGGGGCCCTGGTGCTGCAGTTATAAGCAGGTGGTTGATCCATGCTGGGAGGACCTTCTGGGGAACTGCTTCCAGGAATACAGTGTGGCAGAAGGGCGCCTTGCTCCCCCCATCTGCTCCTGACTTCAGGAAATGGCAAAGGACACGTCCGGAATGGGTCTCTGGAGCCAGTAGGCTAAGGCACAAATCCTGGAACCTCCTCTTGAAATGACAGTGAACGTGACCAAGTTAACTTACCTCTCAGTGCTTCATCCCCCTCTTAGACTATAAAGATAATTATTTCCTATTTAGATTACTATAGGTATTGAGCTTTATCTACCACATGGGGGACTTCAAGAATCAGTCTTTTTCCTCCCCCCGCAACACCTCTAACCAAATAACTTGAACTTCTGTGCCTGTTATCAACTTTTGCGCCACACAGGAAGTGATGTATACACTTGTCAGAATGAATGACACGGTGGGATTTAAATGGATAGTTATCTTGGGCAGGTTCATGTAAGCGGTTGAGGCAAGCTGTAGCTTTTGGCAACCGCTTTGGGACAAAGTGGTGCGGAATTGCTTCTTTCCAAGGGTATCTTTCCCCAGCTTGTCACAGTGCCTGACATTCCACCATTCGTCAATTATCCTTGGGTTTTAATTTTTTCAAAACACACTGGAAGTGTCTTTTATGTGCTTCTGGAAAACCAGACTCTAGAGGTGTCACAGGGAGAGTGGTGCCTACATTTGGAGACAGGCAAGTAGGAAACAAACACAGTCACTAGGTGAGGAAGATGTGGGGGATGTCACAGCTCAGAGATAAAGTCCTTACAGTTCACTTTTGTGCTTTAAGTCCCTGTGTAGCTAGAAAGCAGGTGTTTGGGGTTTTGTTTTCTGTTTTTTTTTTTTTTCAGAGAGAGATTTTTGCTATAGGGTGCATGAGCTTGCTAGAGAGACAGAGAGACAGAAAAGGAGAAATCACCCCCTGGGGGGATGGCCACACCACAATCCTTTCTCCTCCATTCTCTTCTTGGGATCTTGGGCGTGCATGCACATGCGCCCAGCATGAATTTTAAGGCACTGGGTTCAAGACTCAAACTGCAGTTGACTTCATGGGAGTCCAGCGATATAACTATTACATCATCTGTTGGTACCTCGGTTTTCCTTTTTTAACTCAGCCACTACAGGTAGTACTTAAAAGAGCACGCCAACACTTTGTTGAGCTGTCTTTGGGGTTTTGTTTTCTGTTTTTTTTTTTTTCAGAGAGAGATTTTTGCTATAGGGTGCATGAGCTTGCTAGAGAGACAGAGAGACAGAAAAGGAGAAATCACCCCCTGGGGGGATGGCCACACCACAATCCTTTCTCCTCCATTCTCTTCTTGGGATCTTGGGCGTGCATGCACATGCGCCCAGCATGAATTTTAAGGCACTGGGTTCAAGACTCAAACTGCAGTTGACTTCATGGGAGTCCAGCGATATAACTATTACATCATCTGTTGGTACCTCGGTTTTCCTTTTTTAACTCAGCCACTACAGGTAGTACTTAAAAGAGCACGCCAACACTTTGTTGAGCTGTCTCAGGACATCAGTCTCCTATCAGTTCTTCTTCCCACAGGAAAGGCTTTTAGTCACATGGGGATGAAAAGCCCCCACACACATTCATACTACACATATACATTTACACACCCAAGACTACCATTTAAACATAACATAGAAACACCAAACACATCATATAAAAACATAAAACCCTCCCACAACACAAAAACATCACATAGAAACTCCACACACACCTTGTACATGCACTACACCTTACAAATACACACACCTTATACTACCACCCCCCCACACGCATTACCAGACATACAATGCTCACGTGCACAGTGCACCACACATGCGCACACACAATACCACACTCATACACTCAGCACACCACGCATATACCACACTACACAGACCGTACACATCACACACAGGCATACACAACACACACACCACTCTACCACCACAAATGTACATCAGACATGCACATCCATATATATATATATATTATATATATATATAATATATACACACACACACACACACACACACCACACATGCAAAAACTTCCACCCTTCTGTATACACCACACGTACACACACACCCCTTACATGAAAATGAACGAGAATCTGCAAGTCTCAATTCCTGTTCTGCCATTTCTTTCGTGTGACTTTGTACAAGTCATTTGACCCTCCTGAGCCTCAGCTTCTCCCTAGAGGAATTCGAATGGTTAGAGTGACTGTGAGATGCCAGATACAGGTGTGCTCTCTAAGCCCAAAGAAGCTCTGTGGAGTCAGTAGACATCACCCTCATTGGCATGGGCCGGGTGGGTCCGCCCTGCACCCCACAGACAGGGTCACACAGGCTGACCACCCCCTGCATCATCATAGCCCTGCCCGCCCGGTGCCCAGAGCCAGACTCCAGGCAGCGCAGACCTGGTGTGGAGAAGGTGGAGCGAAGACACCTTTGGGTTTATGGGTGTGGCTATGCACAACTGGGACGTCCTTGCTTTGGCCAGCAAGCCTGGCAAGTTCCTTTTTGTAACCTGAGTTGAGCGTTTGTTGATTCTACTCAGTTCTCTCTTAGCACTGCCATGACTTAATTCATAACAAGCCCGTGTGATGCGTACAATTACCATTACCATTACTTTCCATGTGAAATACACGGGGGAAACTAGTAGGGTAGCCCACGTGTCAGTCTGCCTGGGACTGAGCTGTCATGTGTTAAAACTGGGAAAGTCCCAGACAAACTGTGCTGAATGGATTGCTGCAAAACGGAGGCACAGAGAGGTTGTGGAACCTCCCTAAGGCCACACAGCTGGTGAGCAGTGAAGCTGGGATTTAAGCTACCTGAGCATTTCAGGTACCTCAATCAGAAGTGCCCTTTGTCCTCTGCAACCTGGTTCAACTCTTACATTATGCTTTACCAGGATCAGTCTATTAAAGTAAAAATGTGCTGAGGTTAGTGTGTGCCTCATACCTATTTGTCCAAACCATATTTCATGTAGAAATGGGACAAACCATTGCACTGGAAAGATCTGGTACTTTCTTTTAAATTATAAAGCACAAATCCAGCATACATAGACACGCTACACAGTCCTCAGACTCTGCGCTAGATGGAAAGATAAACTGATATGCAGGAAAGTATTTAAGCCGAATTACTGCTCAACCCACATTATTCGGTGTGTGAGTTACACAAACCCAGGGAACAGGCAAGGCAGCAAGAGGTTATGGGAGAAAGTGCCATGAAAATGTGTGACATCAGCTACAAGGAATCTCAGGCTTTCTTTTACACGTGTTTCTTCTATGAGTGCGAAAGACAGAGGGAGTACCTGGGATGCGAACCCAGGACCTTTCCCCTGTGGATCCAATTGTATCACCACTGCACCACCACCTGGTCCCAGAATCCTGGTTGATTATACTTAAACCAAGTCTACACGTTTCAAAACAAGAGTTTCCTTTCTACCTTCTTCCTTCCTCCTTCCTTCCTTCCTTCCTTCCTTCCTTCCTTCCTTCCTTCCTTCCTTCCTTCTTTCCTTCCTATTTTCCTTCCTTCTTCTCTTCCTTCCTTCTTTCCTTCTTTCCTTTTCTTGTTTTTGCCATAAGGCACATGTGCTCACCAGAGAAAAGACAGGAAGTAAGAAATCACCCTCCAGAGAATGGCTATGCCACAATCCCCTCTCATCCATTCTCCTCCTGGAATTTTGGGCACACACACACACACACACACACACACACACAGCCCTTGTGCATTTGAATCTGGGTTAGTGAGGGCACTTTGTTGAAGGATTTGACTGTAAAAGAACTCTCCTAAGACTCAGCTCCATCATGAGTGAGTGAGAGAGGGAGAGGGAGAAAGACCGACCGGCACCCCTACAGGGTCTGGGTGTGATCTTCCCCCAGCCTCAGCCAACCCTGATCAAGGGCACACACCTCTGATGTATGTAGGATGGTCTTGGGATGTGAACCTGGAACTTTCCCACGTGGGCGACTTTGCAATGTGGTGCATTTTACCCCTGTGCCATCATCTGGCCCTCTGGCCTTGCTTCAACAGAATAATCCAGTTCCTAAGACTACTGTGGCTGATTCTAAAGTACTTCATAGTACTTGAGGCCTATAAAGTTTGATTTTCTCAAATAGTTTTTCATACTTCACATGACCCACAAATCTAGGGCGTACTTTGACCCGGGGCTGGTTTCCAGCCATAGCCCATACACTGGACAGTTAGGAACTTAACAACAGCCACAGTCACCCACAGAAATGCCACTGCTGAGAGCTGACAGCCCCAGCACTTGGAGGTGCAATCCCAAGTGAGAAGAGACTGCATATATTTGCACAAATAAAAATAATTTACACTTCTGTAAACTATAGGAAGAATCACTTCACATTTAGATGTTTATGTTTAGCACTAGGTTATGTATCGCCATTAATATCGCAATCATCCCCCAAATCAGTCCCATATTCGTGTCTACGGAGGGAACTGTACTAGAGACATACCTGACCAATCCGCGCACAGATACCGCAGCCTGTCAGCCCAGAAGTGTTCGTCAAAGTGTAATTTGAGGACTTCTTGCTTGAGAATCATCAGGGCTGGGTGTTAAAAAAGAACCTTTATAGACCTTGAGGTGATCCACGTAATCAAATACGTGAAATCCTGTTCTCTGCTGCAGCCCCCTTCGCACTTGGGTTAAGCCCTGTTTGTGGGCAATGATGGTTAGGATCCCAGCACCAGCAGCTTGAAAAATTCACCGAGGACGTAAACCTGCATGCCCAGGATCCCAATGGGATGTGGGAAGGGAGGAAAAGGGATTGTAGCATGACCAGGTCCCATGGGGAGGTGGTGATGGGGCACTCTCTCTCTTTTTCTCTCTCTCTAATCCTCTCTCTTTGGTGAGTGTATAGAACCTCTAGCAAATAAAATGAATAAATAACATAACATAACCTGTCCTCGAGAATTTCATGCACTGTCATTTGGAGAATCAGTAGCATAGAAGGTACATGATGAAAGCGGATCCTTGCCCTCGTTAGCTCACCCGTGGCAGTGATGGAGCCGAGTCCTAGGAGAGTTCTTTTACAGTCAAAGCCTTCAGCAAAATGCCCTCACCCAGATTCAAATGCACAAGGGTTGGCAGAAATGCACAGTGCAAGAACGGTCCTATTTTCACACCTTTTATTGACCAAATAGCTTCACCACTATCAGAATCGTCTGGAGGAAAGAATGAGACTTGCTTGATGTGTTTTGCAAGTTGCAATTAAATATTCACAGAGCACAAATCCCTTCGTAGCCCTTTGTCATACATGAGTTACGTGAAAAGGGTATATTATAGCAGGCAAAGAAGGTTTCCTAAATGGAACACCTTACGAACCATGTGCGTGGTTGCCTGCATTCTTCCCGTGTGTCTGGCCTGCAGCTCCTCCACGGTTTCACCTCTCCAGATGTCTCCATCCTGATGAGTTAAGTCCAGTGTACATGGAGGCTGTTTCACTTATTAAGAGCATACTTCTAGAGGCCAGCAGATGGTGTGGTGGTTAAGGCACTGGTCTCCCACATGGCTGACCAAGGTTTGAGTCCCAGACCCGGCAGCTTGGGAATCACACCAGATATGTTTGCATATCCCAAATCCTGAGAGGAGACTGGAGGAGAAGGGATTGTGGCATGGCCATCTCCCTTGGAGGGTAATTTCTCACTTCCTCTGTCTCTCTTCTGCAAGGAAACATGAGCTATGGCCAAACAACACATGCACGCATGCATGCACACACACACACACGCGTGCACGCAGTTCTGGCCCAGCCTTGGTTTTGCAGTCAGTAGTAGCATGTTGACCTGTAGTGCTGGAAGCCACATGACTGGCTGCAGGTTCAGATCTCTGGGTCAGTCTGAAAATACACTGGGGAGGGAAGGCATGCAGGTGTCCGGTATCCTAACGGGCTTGAGGGAAAGGGCATTGCAGAGGGATGAGGCTTTGTCAAAGAGGCCTGCCTTTCTTTCTCTCCCACCCTCCCTGACATGTGTGCATGCTTTCTCTGTCATTAATACAACTTTGTTGATTGACCTATTGATTTTTTTAATACAACTTAAAAAAAAAAAAAAAGACTTTTATAGGCCAGGGGGTAGAACAGTGATAATGGAGCTGGACCTACACAGGAAGGCTCTGAGTTTGAGTCTTTAGACTCCCTGCCCCTGACACATCAGCTGTGCACACCCATGCCTGTTATCCAGGCTGGCTGAGATTGGGGTGGACTATGGCCTGAAGACCATGTTGGAGGTAACTGTCTCTCATTATCATGAAAGAAATACATAAATAAACTTTTAAAAATGTTGAAAAGAGCATGCTGCCCACAAAGCATACTCCCGACTTTCACCACCTATGCTCAGCACGCATTCCCCGGAAGCCTTCCCTTATTTCTCCTCCCCTCCCCAACTTCGTGGGCATCTGGCGAAGCTCCTGGTCCTTCCTGTTCCCTGTCCCCTGTAAGACTGTCTCAAACATCCCTGCTTATATGTACGATTCTGTAACACAGGCTTATGCGAACTGGTATCTAAGTTTCCCCATGGACCATTAACAAGTGTCTGGTCATACACAGGGAAACACAGATACCGCAGCCTGTCAGCCCAGAAGTGTTCGTCAAAGTGTAATTTGAGGACTTCTTGCTTGAGAATCATCAGGGCTGGGTGTTAAAAAAGAACCTTTATAGACCTTGAGGTGATCCACGTAATCAAATACGTGAAATCCTGTTCTCTGCTGCAGCCCCCTTCGCACTTGGGTTAAGCCCTGTTTGTGGGCAATGATGGTTAGGATCCCAGCACCAGCAGCTTGAAAAATTCACCGAGGACGTAAACCTGCATGCCCAGGATCCCAATGGGATGTGGGAAGGGAGGAAAAGGGATTGTAGCATGACCAGGTCCCATGGGGAGGTGGTGATGGGGCACTCTCTCTCTTTTTCTCTCTCTCTAATCCTCTCTCTTTGGTGAGTGTATAGAACCTCTAGCAAATAAAATGAATAAATAACATAACATAACCTGTCCTCGAGAATTTCATGCACTGTCATTTGGAGAATCAGTAGCATAGAAGGTACATGATGAAAGCGGATCCTTGCCCTCGTTAGCTCACCCGTGGCAGTGATGGAGCCGAGTCCTAGGAGAGTTCTTTTACAGTCAAAGCCTTCAGCAAAATGCCCTCACCCAGATTCAAATGCACAAGGGTTGGCAGAAATGCACAGTGCAAGAACGGTCCTATTTTCACACCTTTTATTGACCAAATAGCTTCACCACTATCAGAATCGTCTGGAGGAAAGAATGAGACTTGCTTGATGTGTTTTGCAAGTTGCAATTAAATATTCACAGAGCACAAATCCCTTCGTAGCCCTTTGTCATACATGAGTTACGTGAAAAGGGTATATTATAGCAGGCAAAGAAGGTTTCCTAAATGGAACACCTTACGAACCATGTGCGTGGTTGCCTGCATTCTTCCCGTGTGTCTGGCCTGCAGCTCCTCCACGGTTTCACCTCTCCAGATGTCTCCATCCTGATGAGTTAAGTCCAGTGTACATGGAGGCTGTTTCACTTATTAAGAGCATACTTCTAGAGGCCAGCAGATGGTGTGGTGGTTAAGGCACTGGTCTCCCACATGGCTGACCAAGGTTTGAGTCCCAGACCCGGCAGCTTGGGAATCACACCAGATATGTTTGCATATCCCAAATCCTGAGAGGAGACTGGAGGAGAAGGGATTGTGGCATGGCCATCTCCCTTGGAGGGTAATTTCTCACTTCCTCTGTCTCTCTTCTGCAAGGAAACATGAGCTATGGCCAAACAACACATGCACGCATGCATGCACACACACACACACGCGTGCACGCAGTTCTGGCCCAGCCTTGGTTTTGCAGTCAGTAGTAGCATGTTGACCTGTAGTGCTGGAAGCCACATGACTGGCTGCAGGTTCAGATCTCTGGGTCAGTCTGAAAATACACTGGGGAGGGAAGGCATGCAGGTGTCCGGTATCCTAACGGGCTTGAGGGAAAGGGCATTGCAGAGGGATGAGGCTTTGTCAAAGAGGCCTGCCTTTCTTTCTCTCCCACCCTCCCTGACATGTGTGCATGCTTTCTCTGTCATTAATACAACTTTGTTGATTGACCTATTGATTTTTTTAATACAACTTAAAAAAAAAAAAAAAGACTTTTATAGGCCAGGGGGTAGAACAGTGATAATGGAGCTGGACCTACACAGGAAGGCTCTGAGTTTGAGTCTTTAGACTCCCTGCCCCTGACACATCAGCTGTGCACACCCATGCCTGTTATCCAGGCTGGCTGAGATTGGGGTGGACTATGGCCTGAAGACCATGTTGGAGGTAACTGTCTCTCATTATCATGAAAGAAATACATAAATAAACTTTTAAAAATGTTGAAAAGAGCATGCTGCCCACAAAGCATACTCCCGACTTTCACCACCTATGCTCAGCACGCATTCCCCGGAAGCCTTCCCTTATTTCTCCTCCCCTCCCCAACTTCGCTGGCATCTGGCGAAGCTCCTGGTCCTTCCTGTTCCCTGTCCCCTGTAAGACTGTCTCAAACATCCCTGCTTATATGTACGATTCTGTAACACAGGCTTATGCGAACTGGTATCTAAGTTTCCCCATGGACCATTAACAAGTGTCTGGTCATACACAGGGAAACCCACTCAACGCTCAACATTCTGCACAGCCGTGGACTCCGGGCCTCTGGGCTGGGGGTGGGCTGGGCCAGTGAGGCAGACAGCCTCAGCGACAATTACCCTTCCTTCCCCAAGATGTATAGAACAAATGCTTTCCGTCACCTGAAGAACGAAACACGATTTCTCTAAGTGTTAATTTTGTAAAGCCGGGAGATCAGGCTCACGTGACCCCATCACTCAGGGAGCTTCCAAGTTCCCCTCAAGTGAGGTCAGGCAGGCTTTCCTCCTTCTCCCCTGCAGCCTATTTTTCAGAACCCTCAGAAAATACATTTATAGTAGGCTGGTAGATTAGCATACCAACCCGGTCTTAACTAAATTTGAATTCAATCTTTAATCTTTATTTGAGGCAGGGTGGCTACTATTGACTGTCACAAAGAATTCTGAGGAGCCCCTGAGTAGTCTGCTCAGTGGGGCCCAGATCTATTTTTTAAACCCAGTTATTGATTTCTGCAAATGGGCTTCCCTTGAGGCTCCGGCGGATCATGGTCTTTAGGTGGAGTGGTGAGATGATGGATGGCGAGGGCGAGTACGTGTTCCCTTTGTTCATCTACATCCTTATTAATAATAATACCTTTCATTTATAACTCCTTCCATCCCCGAGCGTCGCGAAGCGCTTTGGGGACGAAATGATGCTGCGGAGACATTCGTCACCCCTGTGGTCGGAGCAGTGCTCATCTTGCTGTGCTAGTTGCCTGCTCCACAGCTTGGGACATAGGCAGCACATCAGTGGCCAGCTGAGGCCACTTGAGGACAAGGACAGGACTGAACTGGAGTGGGCTCAGTCCATCTCCAGAGTGTGAGGGGTCCTGCACCTGCTGAGGACACAGGATCCCATGGCCCTGAGTGAGGCCAGGCTTGCAGTGGGATAGGTTGTCCCTACAGCCAGCCCATCTAAGAACAGTATCTAACTGCCCTCCTTGAAGGAGGGCGTGTGATGAACTAGATAAGGATGATGTAACGTGTGTACAAATGTGTGCGTGCCCTGGCCCACGGGCAGGGGCCACAGCATGGCACTTTCTGTAGTACTAGGGTAGTTCCCTGCTGCTAACCATTTCCTTTCTAAAATGCCTCTTCCTTAACTGTAAAAAGGCAAATATGGCAATATGACAGTCTCGGATGAATGGATCCACTTCCAAGGAGAAGATGAGTTGACGTTGGGTCATTTTGGCAATTACTGGCCATGTGAATTTGGGCAAGAGGCTTACTGATGCTATTCCACGGATGAAATCAAAACCAAATCTGGAGGTCTTTGAACCCCCTGTGACTGAGTTTGACCTGACTCTGTGCCTCCACTCTGGCTAGGTAGCCTGTGGTAGATATGAAATACATGGCGGTCAGTTTAAAAGGGAAGTAAGAAAACAGAGGAAGGTTCAAGTGGGAGAGAGTGATTTCAGCCACAGAGGGTTCCTTTACAAGGAGTCTTAAGTTCTTTCTTTCAAGTGTTTCCTCTATGAAGCCACTTTCCTCATCACTTGGAAGCTCTGGAAATTCCACCTTCTCTAGGAAACTTCGCCACCTCCGTCAGCATGGAAATCCCCACCCCTTCCACGGCAGGTAGGTCACTTGGTCAGTAGTCCAGCGCTCAGCAGCCACATAGATCCTTCCCACCCCACAGTCCGTGGACTGAGGCCTGTGTACGGGTCAGCATCTTTCTCTCACTGTGGCTCAGTTTAGCAGCATGCATGACTGCCCTGTGCATATCGGATCGCTGCACGTGCTTAGGAGGCAGACTCAGAGTAAGCGCTTGGCTTGCCCTGTTTTGCAGCAAAGGGACACCACCCCATCGTGCCACCAGCAAGCAGATGCACGCGTGTCCCCTGATGACAAAGATTCGGAGCGTGCTGTTTTATTTTGCTGTGCTCACTGAGTCCAGATTATTTTTGACCAGCTCGGTATTGTCTGTATGAGCAACTGGTCGGCTTAATTACCTTTCCTAGTGGCTGACCAGGGTCCGAGGACTGTGAGCCGGAATGCTGAGTCGCACCAGCTGCCATTCCCCATTCTCTAGCTGTGCTGAGCTTTGTCCATGAGAGGCGAGATTAGAAATGACACCTGCTTATCACCACTTTTTCTCCGGTGACATGCGCCTCATACCTTGAAGTGAGCCAGCATCTCCTGCCTGCCGGTGTGGGGGAGGCTGTCCACTCCTGGCCCACTTGATTACCCTCTCTCCAGCTGACGCAGCAAGCCTAATTACTGCTGAGTAGATTTTGCCTACAGCCGCCCTGCCCACACCAGACAATTGAGTCCTCGGCTTATGAACTGGGTGCATTCTAGAAACACTGGCTGTGGGGCAGATCTTTTTGTTTGTTTGTTTTTAAGAAGTTTTTGCTATAGGACATGTGCACTCACCAGAGAGAGAGACAGACAGAGATAGTGAGAGGGAAAAAGAAATCACCCCCACTCCCAGGGGGATGGCCTCACCACAATCCCTTCTCCTCCATTTTCCTCCTGGAATCTTGGGCACATCCATGAGAGGCGAGATTAGAAATGACACCTGCTTATCACCACTTTTTCTCCGGTGACATGCGCCTCATACCTTGAAGTGAGCCAGCATCTCCTGCCTGCCGGTGTGGGGGAGGCTGTCCACTCCTGGCCCACTTGATTACCCTCTCTCCAGCTGACGCAGCAAGCCTAATTGCTGCTGAGTAGATTTTGCCTACAGCCGCCCTGCCCACACCAGACAATTGAGTCCTCGGCTTATGAACTGGGTGCATTCTAGAAACACTGGCTGTGGGGCAGATCTTTTTGTTTGTTTGTTTTTAAGAAGTTTTTGCTATAGGACATGTGCACTCACCAGAGAGAGAGACAGACAGAGATAGTGAGAGGGAAAAAGAAATCACCCCCACTCCCAGGGGGATGGCCTCACCACAATCCCTTCTCCTCCATTTTCCTCCTGGAATCTTGGGCACACATGCACATGTGCCCAGAGTGATTTTCAAGTTACTAGCTCTGGGACTCAAACTGCCTTTGGGCCATGTGGGAGTCCATAACTGCTATACCATCTGTTTGCCCGGGGCAGATCTTTTTGAACAGGGGTACACACCGAAGGCTCCCTTTGGGGGTATCCATTTGCCTTTTGCAATTGTTCATAAAAACAAAGTTTCTTTCCTCTCTGAATGTTCTCCTATTTCTCTTCTAAGAAAATTTCCTGGCCTAAAACTTTGAGGGGACAATATGTCAGATTCAGAAATCAATGACCTCTACACTGTGTCAAGTTCATTTATTCACCAGTGTCTGTCCCTTACTGGAATGCCAGCTCTGTGAGTCTGTGTATTCTCAGTGCCTCACTCGGAGTCTGCTCCATGACAGTCTGGGTCAGTCTGCGGGATGACTGAAGGAAGAACATGAGGAGTGAATGAACACCCAGTGAACACGGAGGACTCCCTCAGTGCCTAAGCATGGGGCATTTGTGTCCCAGGATAAATGTCTGTGACGGCAAATGTGTTGGTCAGTTAGAACAATCTATATGAGAATCCGATATGCCAGCTGGGGTGGGGAGGAGAAAAATATTTAAATCCATTGCTTGCCTAGGTCACTAATACAAGGTTTCTCAAAGGACAGGATGAAAAATGTGTCTGGGTGGGACTTGTTGTGACTGGTGTGCACCGAGCCAAATCTGAAAAGGAAAGCATTGCTTCTCTATATCATGAAGACTTTACTTTTATTTTTTGACCCAGAATTGTTTAGAGTCATTCCAGACCACAGAGAAACTCCCCTGTTAAAAAGAAGAGTGGACAGGACCAGCAGTTAGCGTAATGGCTATGTCGTTGGACTCCCAGGTAGTCGACCGTGGTTCGAGTACCGGACCCGATGGCTTAAACTCACGCCGGGCGCGTGTGCATGCGTGCCCAAGATCCCAAGAGGAGAATGGAGGAGAAGGGATTGTGGCATGGCCATCCCCCCTGTGGGGTGATTTCTCGCTTTCTATCTCTCTGTGTCTCTCTGTCTGTCTGGTGAGTGCATGTGCCCTATAGCCAAAAAAAAAAAAAAAAAAAACAAAAAAAAAAAAAAAAAAACCCTCTCCAAAAAAAAAAGAAGAGCGGACCAGGTGGTAGCATACTAGTAATCCACCAGGATCCACATGGGAAAGATCCTGGGTTTGAGCCCCAAGACCTTCCTGAGGTGCTATGATCTGGGCCAGCTGAAACAAGGGTGTTGCAGTGTGATGACCCTGGTGGGTGCCTGTTTCTCTTTCTCTCTCATAAAGGAAATGGATAAATAAGTGTGTGTGTGTGTGTGTGTGTGTGTGTGTATTTGTTGCCTTCCAATGTGCCTAGGTGCCAGTCAAGTGCTTAACAAGTCAGCTTATTTTGATCCATCTGGAAAACTCCTCTTCTCAAACCAGCAGGTGGTACAGAGGTTAGGGTGCTGGATCCCACATGGCCAACTCCACTATTCAGTGCTGAGCATGTTTGCATGTGTTTCCAAATCCCAAGAGAGTGGAAGAGAAGGGATTGCAATATGATCATCCCCTTGGGGAGTGATTTCTCACTTTCTCTCTGTCCATAGTGAATGCACACCCCCTACGACAAAAATCTTTTAAAAGAAAGAAAAAAGAAAACCTGTCTTTTGAAACCTCCCTTTCTTGAACCCTGAGTTCTAGTAAAAGCAGAGGAGGAGGAGGAGAAAGCCAGTCTCCTGCTGTGCATCACTGACCACTCAGGGTGGACAGAGCCACCCGCTAGCTGCCTGGGGTCTCTGCACCCCTGCTCCCCTGAGGGCACCAGGCCCGCTTTCAGGAGGCCCCTCTGGGTGACCCTTTTGAAGTACAGGCTAAAGATCAGAAACAAGTTGGATCGGAGGCAATGGGGGGCTGGGGGGCAAAAGAGGGCCGCACCAGACAGCCGTGCGGAGTGCTGGCGGGCCAAGGGACAGGAAGATGGATGGAGAGGGAAGCAGCGCGGCTGAGACACGACACTGACGGGCGCTTGTAATCAGTTCCAGTCCGGGGAGGCCACACCTCAGTCCTGGCTCATTGAGATGTGCAGACCGTTTCGGAAACTGCTTCTCGATGTATATTTATGCCGGGCCCCCACATCCCAGCGCCAACCGCGGCTTGTTATGTTGACTGATTGCAGGCGCGCGTCGGCGGCATAACGGCAGGGGGCCCCCCCTTGCGCCAGGGGGGCGCGGCGAGG
>NW_006159756.1:91476-98642 GCF_000334495.1 Tupaia belangeri chinensis | reverse complement strand
CCCCTCAACTCATTAGCTCAGGAGGGCCAGGCGCAGGCCGTCAGCTCATTCTGACCGCATCCGCCCCCGGAGGTGAATATTCAACAGGAATTGATCTCCGTAATGAGAACACAGTCTGCGCTGCTTCGATTAGCAGCAGTGGAATTTTAAATAGTTAATTATGACAAAGGGCCAGTGTGTGCACATGCGTGCACTGGGGCACGCGTGTGCTTGTGAGCTGACATCCAGGGTTGGAGTGCGTGGCCTTGCAGTATGTCTAAGGAAGGAGATTCACGGGGCCAGCACAGTGCTCCTGGTGGTGTCACAGATGTGGCCTGCATATCAGAGAAGCCCTGTGAGGAAGCCCTTAAGCCCTTCCCTGGGTGCCCGTCGGGGTCCCCACCAGGGCTCTGTGTGACATCTTGTCCAACGCCTCTCTGCATGACAGACAGGACCGCAGGACACCACGGGGGATGAAGATGAATGCTCTGCCCTGGGAAGGCAGATCTGTGTGTTCCAAACAAAATAGCTCTCTTTTTCTAAAATTGGCTGAAAGACCTCCTTTCCAAAACCCAACGAACATAATTAAGAATAGGCCGCTGTGGACAAGAAGACATGATAATTGATTGTGGCCTTTCTGCCTGGCAGCTGCACTTAATTAACCTTTAGATTCAAATATCAAGTGGTGTCTGCATGGGGAGGCATGGAGAAGGAGCCATCTGACCCCACTTACCTCTGCTCACTGGGGGGTTGGTTCGGAGGTCGTCCTAGGGCTGGGCCTGACCTCCACTCTCCCATCCTCAGGCCTACCCGCACATCATTTAGGTATCTAGGGTCTCTTCTCAAGCCCTCCAGGACACGAGGATGACTACCTGTGGGGGTGCACTGTGGTCTGGTCTTGGCCACGAGTCTGATGCTACGGGGGGCATGCGTTACTCCGGCTCTTCTTAGCCAGGCCTTTCAAAAGGCACCCGAGCCAGAATGCACAGGCCAGGCGTGAGTGTCCTGGAAACAAAAGCAAGCCGGTTCTGCTCCGGTCTCTTTTGTCTCAGCAGCCTGCTGGGAAAATGATCACTCACAGTAATACCGTCTTTGAGAACAAAGCCCAGTTGGTGTGAGAACTGCAGGTGAACCCAGGGGATTTAAGGCTCTGCTCAAACTCACTTCACCACCTAACAAGTAGGAGCTTTCAGTCTCTTATCTTCATGTAGGAGCTGAACCTGGTGAAGCCACATCAGCTGCAGCCTTTGAGGTGTGTGGCTGGAGGATACAGTGCATGCCTCCGGGAGACAGCTGAGGCTGCAGGGGTCCCTGCCCACGCCTGCCCTCTGGGATGAGGACAAGGCTGCCTTGAGCAACACCCTGCGGGAGCCCTGACTGCTCAGCTAGGCAAGGGCCCTTGAAAGCCAGCGGCACCCTGGACTGCCTGCCTGCTGGATACAGCTCTCAGCACAGCCCTGGTCTCTTCTTTTTATCACTCTGGCCATCTGGCCTCTAGAAAGGGCTGGGTTTTGCTGACTGGCAGAGGGTGGATGGCGGTGCATTTTAGAAGCTGGTGGTATTACTTCAGATCATTATCTGCCTTTATTGGCTGGCCACACTTCAAAGAAAGAAGAAAAGGGAAAGAAAAGATAAGGAGAAGAAAGGTGAGAATGAAAGAAAAAAAGAGGAAGGAAAAATACATGTAAGCATATCACATCTTCTTTCTTTTATATTTAGTACCCACTTTTGGCCCCTGCTGTTTCTCTGCTCAAGTCTACATCTTAAAAGTGAACCTATTCCTTTCTTTCTAGATCTAGGTATATTTTCTGCTTCTTTATGGATTTTTCAATAACAAAAATAAAAATCCTAGCTACCAGGCTCTTAAATAAAGAGGTACTTTTTTTAGAATTTAATTTTATGTATCATTATTATTTTTTAGTTTGCTACAGGGTTTTTGCACACATCAGACAAAGGGGGAGGGAGGAAGGAGAAAGTGAGAAAGCAAGCCACTAGGTCCAGGATTCGAACTGCAGTTGGCTGCTTGGGAGTCCAGTACCTTAACCACCCCACCACCTGCTGGCCCTAAGAAGGACTTTTTAAATAGAAGCTTATTTATTTTTTCCATGAGCGAGAGCGAGAGCGAGAGACAGCACCCTCAGGAGGATCTTAACACTACAGTCTTCACCCATCTTCAGTCAGTCTCAAATCGTAGGTACACATGCCCTACACATGGAGGTCTCTGGGTGCAATCCTGGCCCCTCTCCTGGTGAGTCAGCCTCACAGAACTTTGCATTTTACCTCTGGACTACTATCTGGTCCCCAAGAGAGTAATTATTTTCAACCAAAAAGGTATTTATAGCAGAAACAGTGTCATGGCCAAGAGAGAGCCCATGTCTTTAGCATACACCCAGCTCCCTACCCGAAGCACCCTTTGGTATGGCCACAGCATTCAGGTCTAGTGCTTTTCTCCAAGTGCCACTAAAGAAGGTTCCTTGGAGAAAGATGCTTGGCAAGGCGAGGGCTATACAGTTGCGGACTCAAAACCAGTCGTTCTGTTGTCTCAGTTGTCTAGTTTCTGCAAAACTGAAGGCTGTCACTCAGGACTCCTGACCAGCTACTCACTGATTGCTCCAAGAGTGTGCATGTCATTATTCCTCTAACGATAACAGCCAGCAAGGCTATGGTGGGCTCCGCTATTAGGTATGGATGGAGGGATCTCGGGCATCAGTTGCCCATTTAAATATTGGTATTATAAGTAAACATTAAAGGAGAAGAGTCCTGGTAGTCCAATATTAAATTACTCAGAATAACCTAGAGAGTGTAATATGCACTGAATGTTTGTGTATCCCCCAAATTCAGATACTGATCCTCCTAGTCCTGGTGTGATGACATTTGAAAGTGAGTGTTTGGGAATTAGGTCATGAGAGTGAAGCCATCATGGATGGAAGTAGTGACCCATGAGAGAAGAGGCTCGAGAGCTAGCAGCTTTCTCCTGCCAGGTGGCTGGCTGTAAGGCAAGAACAGAACAGAGCCCTCAACAAGAACTGACCCCACAGGCATCCTGATCTTGGACTCCCAGCCTCCAGAACTGTGAAAAATAAATGTTCATTGTTCAAGCCACCTGACTCATAGTATTTTGTTCTGGCAGCCCCCACTAAGTCCAAGCATTGTTAGAAATGCCTAGTACAAGATATTGCCCTTGGGAATTCTGGTTTATTAGGTCCGAAGGGGGGCCCAGACCTCTGCCTTTCAGCATGAACAGTGGGGTGATTTCCATAGAAATGATCATCAGGTTCACATGGGCAAACATGAGTCAGGGCTAACAATGCATCCTTACTTTTTGTCTTTCTGGGGATGTTTCTCCAATATCTTTCTGGACCAGGGACATAGGTCTAATTAAAAAGGAACAGAGTGGACTCTGTGTGTAATTGCGTTATGACTGGATGGGGAAGTCTGGGTCCACAAGTGGGACTAGTGCAAAGGGCTGAAATAATCTTCCAAGACTTCCTTTGTCTCTCTCCTCTCTTCTGTTTATCAGTGGTAGGTTCCATGTGTGGCAGGGAGTGTTTCTAAACTGTCTCATTGTAGGTGACTGAAAAAATGGTGAGATTCTCTCTGGATTATGTACTGTTCTAGGTATGGTTGACCTTAAAACAGGAAACGTGTCCTGCATTTTCCAAGTGTGCCTGGTGTCAGTGTATGAACCCTTACAAGCAGAGAACTTTCTCCAGCTGGTTATGGAAGACAGCAGAGAGCCACCAGGGGGAGTTGACAGGCCTTTGCTGGCTTCAGAGGTGGCACAGGGAAAGGCATGCCGATGGTCTGTAGGGGCTGGAATAGCTCAAGGCTGACAGCCGGGGGCCACCAGGGGTTCAGCCCTACAACCAGAAGGAATTGAATTCAGCCAACTGCCTTAACAAGCTTGGAAATAGACTTTTTTGAGTCTCTAAATAAGAGCCCAGGCAGGCCAACCTTGGATTCAACCTGTGAGACCCTAAGCAGAGAACCCAGTCAAGCTACTTGGACTTACGATCTACACAAGTATGGAAATAAACTACTCCTAATCACTAAATTTTTAGCCATTTGTTGCACAGCAATAGAAAATAACTACAGGGCTGACCTTGTAGGCTAGTGGCTAAGGCGACCAGATCCCTCACGGCCAGCTGTGTGGTTCATATCCCAGACCTAGTGGCTTGGGAACCATGCCAAGTGTTTGTGCACACATGAACAAAATCTGAAAAGGAGGGAGAAATGGAGGGGAAAGAATTGCAGCATCACCACACCCCACGGGAGGTGTTTTCTGCTCTCCCTCTCTGGTGAGTGCCCGTGCACTCAAAAAAAAAAAAAAAAAAGCAACAAAATTACAGTTCAGGAATAGTAAATAATGAAAATCTAGCCCTTTCTTTAGGATCTAATAATGCAAGAGAGGCCAATATACAAGCAATTAAAATAGAATGTACTAAGCACTTATTAAAGAGATGAGCACAAAGAACTGTGGCACTGGGAAGAGGGTCATTCTTGTTCAGTGTTCTGGGGGTGGAGGGAGCTCAGGGAAGCTTTCAGAGAGACCGCGATGCATGCGCTGGGTCTTAGAGGATACATGGGATCACTTTGTTGGCGATAGGGGAGGACCTAGATGGAGGAAACAGCAGGAGCTGGGCCGGAGGGTCTAACAGTGCTTGTCATGAGTTTGCAAGGGGAGCCCAGAGTCATCTTGGTCTTGTAACACATGGACAATGACCAGAGGTCTTGGGAATTTAGGTGGCAGTCGGAATGTGGGGAAATTGTCACATCATGCCATCTTGGGTTTGCCACGGAGAGTCCCGAGAAGCTGGTGAGCACAAGAGTAACTAGTCAGGTTTGTGCTTCTACCTGGAACTCAGGCATACAGCCTAGGATTCTTTATGAGTTGATGCCACACTTCCTTAATTTCATGTGTAGTGGCTGTGTTTTCTTTCCTCCATTCCTCACTCCCCCTTCTTTGTCCTCTCTTGTATCCTTTTCTCTCTCCCTTTCCTTTCCTTTTTTCTCTTCTGCCTTTCTAGGATAATGCAGGCTTTTTAACACCTTTGTGTTTTGTCATATGTATGTGGCTTTCTTGAATGTAAATTATTTAGGTTATTCTTAAATTTTATTTTGAAGAAGGCATCATGCTGCTTGTAGTCCTTGGTACTTGTAATCACATTGCTACGTTTCATCGTATCTGTTGCCTGGAGCTATATACCTCACTCACTTCGACTGCTACATTTCATTCCATTGAAGGTACACACAGCAGTGGACTTATTCGTTCTGTCTGTGGGGATTTGAGAGAATTATAGAAGACTTTTAATTCCTTCTCCCCTTTCTCTATTTCTTAAATTTTCCAGTGAGCAAATGTACCCACAAGAGAGAGACAGAGAGGGAATGTGAGAAAACACCCTCCATGGAGAATGGTGACACCTGAATCCCCTCTACATTTCTCCCTCTTTTAGGGATTTTAGTCACGCACATACTCATGCTTGGTGTATTTTTCAAACTGCTGGGTCTGGAATTTGAACCATGTAATTGGATATGTGGGGTCCAACCACCTTAACCACTATGCCATCACTGGTTCCAAGAGTTTTCTTTAAAGAAAATATGGCATCAGTACTAGAATCATAGGTGTGAGTTGGAAAAGAGAGGGCAGACTAGCAACTTGTGATAGATGAGCTGGTCATGACCAGTATTCTAAGTGTCTAGGAAAACTTTTTGTTTAATTCAGATTAAAATTGTATACGTCTCAGGGCTGGCAGGGGGCATGATGGTTAAGGCACTGGACTCCTACATGGCCAACCAGGGTTTGAGACCCAGACCTCCAGGCACCTTGCTTTCTCAATCTCTCTCTCTCTCTCTCTCTCACTCTCACTCTTGCTCTTTCTTGCTCTCTGGTCAAATTAAAAATAATAATAGTAGTAATAGTAATAATAATAATAACATTAAATGGTTGTTTTAAAAAGTTGTATACTTCTCCCTCCCTCTTTTCTAACTGGACCTTATGCCTACTCAAATCAAAGTCTCCAATGTAGTCTGAAAGGATGGAGTAGAGCATGCACCTCAGAGTATCAGTATGTCCCATGCATCACAACAGGCAAGCCATGGACTTTCCTAGATAGAAATACAGGTCAGGCCACAGCCTCCCACATCCTGCTGGCGGAGGGGGAGTGATGCGTGGGTGAGCTACCTGCCCTTCCTTCATGGGAAAGGAGCCTGTAAAGGTATTATTGCCTTGGGACGGAGAAGCAAAGGCACTGAGATCTTGCAGTGCAGGGTAGAATAATGCTTCTTTTATTTATTTATTTTTGGAGAGATTTTTGCTATAGGGTGCGTGCGCTCGCCAGACAGAGAGAGACAGAGAGACAGAAAGCGAGAAATCACCCTCCAGGGGGGATGGCCACGCCGCAATCCTTTCTCCTCCATTCTCCTCTTGGAATCTTGGGCACACACGCACACGCGCCCGGCGTGAGTTTTAAGCCACCGGGTCCGGGACACGAACCGCGGTCGACTATGTGGGAGTCCAGCGACATAGCCATTACGCTAACTGCTGGTTCCTGAATAATGCTTCTTTTTCTCAGTCCCCATAGGTTCGTAGTTAGAACAGA
Organism: Tupaia belangeri chinensis; assembly: GCF_000334495.1. NCBI lineage: Eukaryota > Metazoa > Chordata > Mammalia > Scandentia > Tupaiidae > Tupaia > Tupaia belangeri. The sequence goes on along the minus strand of NW_006159756.1, from coordinate 92,064 downwards.
GCCCCTAAAACAACAACAAAAAATGCAGAAATGTATTACCGTTTATATTTAATATACTCATGGGAAACAGCCAGGGACTGAGTAGTTCTCCAAGGGGTGGCTTTGGATTCTAGTTCATATAACATCTTCCACAAAATATATACATTTTTAGATAAGAGCCAAGACAGTCAAAGGACTTTGAGTCTCTAGAAGAACTTGTGGGAAGGTGAATCAACGGCAGACAAAGCTAGTTAGCAAGCTTGTCAGTGTAGATTCCCCAGGAAGCATTTTCAGAGATAGGGTCTAGTGCTATCTTCTGTAGTTATCCCTTGTTCTCCTGGGTTGGGGGAGGGTGGGTGGGATACCTCTTATCTCAGTAAACTTCTTTCCTGCTTCTAGGCAAGTGGGGAGAAGGCCGAGGGCTTTGGTACTTGCATCTGAACCATCTTAATCACCCGCAGCTCACCATCCTTCATATTTTGTTGGTGGTCTCCAGCACAGCCTAATAGGCAACAATTGGAATTGATTATAGCACTATGTTTTTCTGACACCTGCTTTCGACTGATTTATCACCTGCTGCAGGTATAAATACCACCTGGAGGATTCAGC
>NW_006159756.1:85705-91282 GCF_000334495.1 Tupaia belangeri chinensis | reverse complement strand
TCCTGCTGTCAAGTGGGCTGTTAGGCGTACAATCAGTAATTATCTTTATCATCCTTAAATACTTCACTTTCAAAGAAAATGTTTAAATAAACCTTTCTTAGATTACTTAAATATGATACGCTGAGCTGACTTACATTTTATTGAAATTTGGTATTATTTTGGGGTGGGAACAAATCGGATGTGTACGTTGTTTAAGGTTTCATAAGTCATTGCTTTCTTTACAGTGTTTATTTCTGAGGTATTGTGCACTGACCAAAAAGATAACTTAGGTGGGGCCAGCAGGTGGCATAGTGGTTGTAGCACTGAAGCCCATGAGTCCTGGATCTGGTAGCTTGAAAATCATGCTGACCACGTGTGTGTGCCCAAAATTCCAGGAGGAGACGGGATTACAATGTGGCCACCCTCCCCCCCCCACACACACACCTGGAGATTTCTCAATTTCCCTCTCACTGTCTCTGTTTCTCTCCAGTGAGCACACACATCCTATGGCAAAAACTTTAACAAAAAAATTTTTTTAAATAACAGGTTATGAGAAAGGGAAAAGTTCTTGCTTTTTTTTTTAAAAAAAAGAATTATTTTATTTTAACTTTATTTATTATTATCATTATTATTTTCCAGTTTGATGAGAGAGACAGAGAGAGAGAAAGGAAGTGAGAAAGCAAGCCGCCAGGTCCGAGACTTGAACCGTGGCTGGCCATGTGGGAGTCCAGCGCCCTTAACCACCATGCCACCTGTTTAATCCAAAAGAGGCGTTATCTGACAAAAATTAACTGCTATTTTCTCTGTCAAGAAGAACCTCCATGGTGCGGGGACACCAAGTGGCCCCTCTAGAATAATTGGTTCTAGTGTCAGTTCCACCATCGAGCAGCCAAGGGACCAAGAGCCAGTGCCTCACCTCCTTGTGCCTGTTTCCCTGTGGGCAGAATGAGGGGGTGGATCAAATGACATGGGTGCGAATTTCCTGGGAGGTGCCAGTTTGATTCAGAGGCAGATAGACATCTGATGCTGTTTGGGAAGGGAGCCACTGAGTCCTGGCCAGGATGCCAGACACCTCCAGGACACCATGCGAAGCCTAAGGGCAAACCTGGTTTTTGCAACAGTAAAGTATCCTTCAATTTACTTTTGTTTTTCATCTAACTGATTTAAACTACAAATTGAGCTTCTGTCATGTGCAATGTACACTATTACCAAAAACAAAGAAAAAAAAAGAGCGAGCGAGCCAGTTCCATGGCCTGGTGGCTGGCTGAGCAGCCGAATCCCACGTGGCCAACTGCACATTTGAAGTCCCGAAATGCAGAGGCTTGAGGAACATGCCAGGTGCATGTTCACAGGCACCCAAAATCCCCCAGAGAGGGAGAAATGGAGGAGAAGGGATTGTGGTGTGACTATTCCCCATAAAAGGGGTGCTGTCTCCCCCCCATTTCTCTCTCTGTCTCTCTCTAGTGAGAGCAATGTACCCTCTAGCAAAAACCAACCCAAAACAAAAGCCACCTCTGGGGAATATTTTTGTTGGGTTATTTTACAGTTGCTCTGAGTTAACACATTTCCCATCTTTGCTTTCCAAGTGTTTCCAGCCCCAGACTTGTAGGGTCTGGCAGTAGTGTCTGCTACAAAAGTCAAGCAGGAGGTTGAATGTGATGCCAAGAACCTTAGGCAAGCACCAGGGTTTCTCAGCCTCAACAGGATTCACATTTTGGTACAGATAATTCTTTTTTTTTTTTTTTTTTTTTTTTTTTGGGGGTTTTTTTTTATGGGGGGTTGAGAGGTTTTTGCTATAGGGTGCGTGCACTCACCAGAAAGACAGAGAGAGACATAGAGACAGAAAGCGAGAAATCACCCCCCGCGGGGGATGGCCACGCCTCAATCCCTTCTCCTCCATTCTCCTCTCGGGATCTTGGGCACGCACGCACACGCGCCCGGTGTGAGTTTTAAGCCACCAGGCCCAGGACACAAACCGCAGTCAACTACGTGGGAGTCCAGCGACATAGCCATTACGCTAACTGCTGGTCCCAGTCCAGATAATTCTTTGGCATAGCGGGCCATTCAGTGTATTATGAGATGTTTAGCATCACTCCCTAACCTCTCTCCTGTAGATATTAGTAAAACAGCACCCCTACTCCACATACCCACACACAGTATGACAGCCAAAAGTGTCTCTAGTCATTGCTCAATGCCCCTGGTAGAAGAAAAATGCCTTCAGCAGAGACAACTTATCTAGACATGCATCACAAAACTACAGCTGATGGCCCATATCAGTAAGCCCTGTTTTAAATAGAGCCACGTGGGACCACAGCCCCATTTAGTGCATGTTCCCGGTCTGGGACTGCATTTGAACTATGAAGTGGAGTTCAGTATTTGTAAAAGACTATGTGGCTACCAGAGCCTAAAGTACTTGCTGTTTAACCATTACAGAAAAGTTTGTCAACCCAGTGCTCAAAATCCACACGAACATCAGGGCAGGTGTTTTCCTACCTAACAAGAATAAATAAAGTTCCTTACAGGAGAGTGGATAATGTCGGTAAATGAAAGGGCAAGAAGATTCAAACGATGGCAATACCAACAATAAAGCCAATGCATTCATCTTGTGTTAAAACGTTTCTAAAAAGCTCTCAAAGGTACTATTTTATTTGTCTTTTTAATGCCTTTATAAGACACATGCAAGAGTAATCCTAGCCCTATGTTGCAGACTACACCTGGGCTCAGGGTAGGTTAGTGACTTGCTAAATTCTGGTAGAGCTTGGGTTCCAGCCAGCACCTCTAGCTGCCCACAGTCTTCCCACCTCACCTCACAATGCCGGATGTCCATGGACTTTAAAGATCATCTACTCCAGCTTCCCCCAAATGCAAAGATCCTCATTGTAGCAATATTGCTAGAAGGAAAGAGAAACCACTGTTCACTCAATTTGTAGATAACTTGAATTTTTAGAAAGCTTGGCCTTAAATTAAGCAGAGTAGTGCCTTCTGGAGTTTTATAGCATGTCTCCTTCAGGTAGAATCACAGAATCCCAGGAGCCTAAAAGGTCATAGAGTCCAATTATCCATGCAGTACATGAATCCACCGCAGTGTCCCCACGGGGTAATATTCACATCTTCAGCCTTAATACCTGTGTCACTCGTGAGAGTAGAGATCCCTTTTCCCACAATGGCCCATGCTATTGTTGCATAACTGCAGCTAAAAATGACTCCCCTATTAAGTGGATATTAACTTCTTTATACCTGCCACCATTGAACATCCATTCTTCCACTAAAAGTCTATAGAAAGAGCCTAATCCCACAGGCTAGATGCAAATTTTTCAACTCATTAATTTAGCCATAGGAACTCTTTCAATGTTCTCATTTTCATATTATTAATCCTGCCAGATTCTTAACTCCTTAAACAACGGGCTTCAAGAACTCTGCCGACACCCCCTTTGTTCAGCTCTCAACACAACCTTCAATAGTTTATCTACTCTTTTCCAAAACTTTTTCCATCCTGTCCTATCAATCCTGTTTCTTAAGTTTGTGTTAACTCTGTGTGCTCATCGTGGACCCACACCCAACTTGGTTCCCTGGAGGTCATTGCAAATGCTGCACCTGGGCCTCCTGGTTGTCCTCTTCTCCTTTGCTGCTGTTGCAGGGTCAGATATTGTGGTTTCCTATTTCTCTCTCTTGAACATTGTATTGGCAAACTCAGCTCATGATTCCAGCTTCTCGAGGTACTTTTGCACCCTGGTTTTTGTCTTCCAGTTTATTTACTATTCCACCTGGCTTCATGTCACATATAAATTTTGGCAAGTAGGCGTTTGTGTTTTTAGTCAAGATAGTGGTAAGAATATTGAAAAGGATAAAGCTAGACAGAGAGTTTTAAAGTCATCACTCAAGATCTCATTGCACATTGCCCCTAATTCATTAATCAGGAGCTTGTGGTCACAGTTATTAAGTTAATTACAGATTCACTCTATAAAACTGGGATCCACTCCATATTTCTTTATTGTGTTACAAGGATACTTTAATACCCCTTTGAACATTTGAGGACACTTCCACTTCTTAAAGTGACCTTACTTTCAAGCTCCTCCCTTAGCATTTAGAATTTGTTCATTCAGGAGCTAGACAGTGGTGCAGAGCTAAAACGCATGGTCTTCAAGGCAATCCCATGTGAGAAGGTTCTGGGTTCATGTCCAGAGACCTCCCTGAGTATGTCGGGCATGTGTATGCTCATGATCTGGGGCTGGCTGGGCTGGGGCTGAATGCCAGCGTTAGGACACTGTTGCAGATGCTGTCTCTCTCTCTCTCTCTCCTCTCCCTCCCTCTCTTTCTCTCCCTCATTCATGGAAGAAATAAATGATAAATAATAAATTTTTAAAAAGAATTTGCTGGGCCAGTAGATGGCGTGGAGATTAAGGTGGCTGGGTCCCACATGGCCAACTACACGTTTCAAGTCCCCGATCCAGCAGCTTGAGTATCACACTGGCCATGCATGCCCAAGTCCTGAGAGAATGGATGAGAGAAGTGATTGCAGTGTGGCCATCTACCCTGGAGCGAGGTGGGGGGTGGTGATTACTCCCTTCTCTCACTGACTCTGCCTCTCTCCAGCAAGGACACACATCCTATAGTAGAAGTGAATGAATAAATAAAAATACAGGAAAAAGAATTTGCTCATTCATTTGTTCATCTAGTCAGAAATTTCATTCATTTATCAAATAGCACTGGACACTTTCTGTTTACACTGGCAGCCTGTAATAGCCAACCAAGACAGGAGGGAGTAAGTTGTGAGATCTGATACAACAGAGATGTGAGCAAACGGCTCTTTGGGGATGTTGAGAGGGAAGTGCCAGCTTCCTGGATATGGAGGATTTGGGTTCACTAAGGAGGTGACATCGAAGATGTTCCTTGAAGAGTAAGCAGGACTGTTGCAGGTGGATGGGACAACAGGGGTGAAATGCCCAGAGGCACTGAGGAAGGTTGCATGGACGCTGCTTGGAATTGGAGGGTAGAAGGAGGGACTCATGAAAGATGAAACTTTAGAATCATTCCTGAAGTCCCTGGATTTTAGAATCCTTGACCAGAATCCTTTCAGAATCTGGACATTGTCCTCTGAATGCGCTCTGAGGCTGGCATCTAGGACTGAAGACGGTACCTTACCCTGTTGGATTGGTGCAGAGCAGAGTGGGCAGGCGCCTCGCACAGCTGAAAGCTGAGTGGTCAGTGAGTTCCATGGCTTGCACTTTGCCTCCTAAGCCAGGCTCACCAGTCTTGTATCCATACAGTGATTTTGAGAACTGAAGTGTCAGACTTCCCTAATGTGTTCCTAGTAATGTCAAACTGTGCTATTTTGACAGACTGAATGCATCTCTTTTATTCTAGATCCTATTGTTTCTCATCTTAGTTCTTCCAAATACATTTTGATAAGCAAATCTTTTTGTCTATGAGGACAGATTTCTGACTACTCTTTTATTTTGAAATTCTTTCCAAGGGGCCTGGAGGAGTTTCATCTACAAACATTAATCTTGTTGTAACAGACTGCTTGGTCCAGTGACTGGTACAGGCCCCAGTACAGCTCGACGTGATTATAGCAAAGCCTTCTTACCTCTGTTAAAC
>NW_006159756.1:83887-85640 GCF_000334495.1 Tupaia belangeri chinensis | reverse complement strand
TTCTTTCCTGTTGACTCTTGAGTCTTTTGAAAACAGACTTGTGCTTTTAACCAAGTACTAATGAAAGAAGTTTTAAACGCACCTGCAACCTGTAGACCTTGCTTCTAGTTGTCCCGCCTTTTGGGGCCAGGCCAATGTAAAGGCCTCTTATGTTGATTTATGACTTCATTTATGACTCCTGCTCTCAGAATTGGATAAAAAAGCCACCGCATTGAAGCATCCTGAGCACTTTCTCGGGCCATTGGGATTGTTCCAGGCCTTGGCCATCCATATTCATACTTAGAATAAACTGATTGTTTTCTATAGAGGTTGGTTATTCCCACTGACATTTATTTACTTGCAACACTTGAAGTTCCTTGAGTTCAGAGGTTGTGTCTATATATGGTGGATACAATGTATATTTTTCTCAAAAGGATAAAAATAAGTAAGTGATAATCTAAGACAATGTTTTATGTTGAAAAAGCAGGATCAAACAGTGCTTTTAATCACTCTGGAAACTTCCATACACCCAGACTTTGGTTAAGCAATTAAAAACTTTTGATATAGATGTCCAGATAGTGATCCACCTCTGTCAGAATGTAATTAATACTAATGTCCTTAGCAAAGTAGAAAATTTGCCTGATCTTCTTGCCATGACTCTTTAATCAGGTGTGTTTATGTCCAGATTAGGCATATTACCTGATATATTGGGTGGGTTCAAAGAAACACACTCGCAGATGGAGAATTTTGTGCAGAAAGACCATTAGTGGGTGCTGTTGGGAAGAATGCCTGTTGGGGGAGATCAGAATTGGGTGCAGGGAAGGTGTGATATTGCTTCACTTATACCCTGGGTCTCAATCCATGCTGTGGAGACTCGGGTTGAGATGATCTTCAAAGCTCCAAATGAAGAGAGTGATGGAGTTTTGAATACCCTATGAGGAAGTTCTGGTGCTGGAAGTGGACGGCCCCTGACATGGAATCAGGTCCTTTCTTCTGAGTTCTGCAGTCAATGGGGTGGCCCGGGGATTCTCTGACCACTGATGTCCTTTTTCAGCCATCTTTTTGCCCAAGAGATTTGGACAACTGAAGAGCTATAGTAAGAGAGAAGACGTTAACAAATCACAGAGCTTTCAGTGGGAAGAACCACACTACAAGATCCTACTAATAGAATTTTAAAGAGTTCCTTTGAGCGTCTGGGGACTCATGGAATAAGGGAGTACCAGATTACAAGGGGCGAGCACTGTCTGGGAAGAACAAGAGGAGACACTGTCGTGGGATGCCTTGGGGGATGATGTCTAGGTTCTTGGTATTTGGGGCAAAGAATTGAACACAACATGCCAATAGTGAAATTAAAAGGTAGTTTATTAAGTAGAAACGAAAGTACACTCCTGAGAGGGGGGAGCAGGCCTGAGTGGACTGAGGAAGAGTGGCTCAAAAGGCCCTGGCAGTGACATTCTGCAAGGTTGGTCATGTTTAAATCTGGGCTGTGCTGGTTCACCACCGGCTGGGTCCACCGTGTGTTCTCACCTCGTCGGCTCTATCAGATGTGGCAGGGCACACTGACTCATCTCATTGACTATGCCAAATGTGGCTTAATCAGTTCAACCTCCCAGCTAATGTCCTGCCTAATGTCCTGCCTAAGGGACACGGGAATTTTCTGCTCTGGTTAGACGTCCTGTCTAGCCACATGGGCAGGTGCTCTGGTCTCCTTGCCCACTTCTATTTTCTGGCTTTCTCCTGCCTCAAGGCTTTTTTTTTTTTTTTTTTTTTGGGC
>NW_006159756.1:79324-83745 GCF_000334495.1 Tupaia belangeri chinensis | reverse complement strand
ACGCACGCACACGCGCCCGGCGTGAGTTTTAAGCCACCGGGTCCAGGACGCGAACCGCGGTCGACTACATGGGAGTCCAGCGACATAGCCATTACGCTAACTGCTGGTTCCCACAGAAGCAAGACAAGCAAAGAAGTTTGGGTTGGTGAGAATGGGAAGTTCCTGGGCAAAGGTTAGATGGTAGTCTCTGACTGGACTAGTTTGTTTCAACTTACCGTTTATACTGGGAGTTTGTTGGTACAGAAATTTCAAGTGTCAGCGCTGTTAGGTTTGATTTGGGAGCGGTGGTGGAGTCAGAGGTGGCAAGGAAGAAAATACCAGAGTCACACCATGGGGTTTAATAAAACCAACATAATTTATCCTGCAAACGTACTTGGGTGAGGTCCCTTGGCCTTGGCATTTCACCCAGGGTGGGTGCTGCTAGTTCTTAAAGGGCCGTTGTCCAATAGGTGCTCACCATGGGTCCTTGTCTGGCCAGTGAAGGTCGCTGTTACTGTTCAACTTTGGCGGGCGCACCAAATGCTGAAGGGCGGGAAAGTCCGTTGGTGATGGCGGGCCAGATGCGGAAAACAGGAAAGTTCCTGCTGGCGAGAATGTTTCCACCATGTTTCTTTTCCCTTCCCCCAGACCTTACATGCGCCACCTCAGTCTCATGGCTTCCCAGTAAGAATTATTTTTGGCATCTCTGACAATCTACATAGTGACTATTGAGACAACACACCCAGTGCATGCGAAGCATATGCAGACATGTATCTGCTGTCATGGATTCTTTGCATTTCTGGGAAAATAGAAAACATGTTTGCAATAGCTCCTAGTGGGGACTGTTAACCTAAAAAGGAAAGCTGAAAGAGAAGTGAAGCTGAAGAGGTTATTTTGAACCAAAAGCTTAGAATGATTTGTCCAGGTGACACAAATCTAGTCTGAAATGTGACACTGAAGTGGCTTTCCAGAGGGCTAGTTTATTTAACAAAGAGAAAGGCAAGAAGAAGGGAAATAAGATGTTTGGAAAGAAGGTACGTTGGTGGGGCCAGCAGGTGGCATGGTGGTTGAGGTGCTAGGCTCCCACATGGTCGATTGCGGTTTCAGTCCTGAGCCTTATGGCTTGCTTTTTCACTTTGACTCTGTCTCTCCCTGGTGAGCATGTGTGCACTATAATAAATTAAATAATATTAATGTAGTTAAATGAGTATTTCAAGAAAAAAAGAATTGTACATTGGTCTACTTAAAATAGTGCAGGCCACTGATCTGATGGGCCGTACCTTACTCTTACATCATGAATTCCAGGAACATTTCAAAGAAAAGTGAGGGTCACAAGGTAAGACTGTAACTATTTGCAAAGTTTCCTTTGTTTACTGCAAAGGAAAGCAGGCTTTGGTCCATAACTCAAGTGGGAGGTGTTAGGCCCTTTGAATGACCTTTGGGTAATTTCCCCTCAGAAAATAAGGTGATGGTTGCAGGGACCTTTGGCCAGAATCCTTGGCCAGAACCCTCTTTTACTGGCAGCCAACACTCATAGATGGGCAGACCAGGTCATAATGGCAACTAAGCTAATCAAAGTACTGTTCTTGGGACCCTCCCCCTCCCCCCCATATAAATACCTCCTGTCTCCTCAGTAGGGGAGGCTGAAGCTCCTCCTCCCAGGAACTCTTTCAATGAACTCTCCATTTTCTTTTTAGATGGCCCCTCCTGAGTCTTTCTCCAAACTCTGATGGGGTGTAACTGATGCTGCTCTTAGTTGTACAGAACTGACATTCTATAGCCTGCTCTGAACTGCTTTTCTTTCTCCGGACAATATAGGCAAGAAAGAACAGAAACCCTGTCCCTTAGAATCCTTTGTTCTTGAGTAGGATTGTCATCCTTGTACCACCTGCAGAAACCTGAGCGATCTGGAGCAAGAATACCTGGTTCACGTGCTAAGCTGTCCAAGATGTCTTTGCCCAGTCTACAAGCTTCCATCAGGCATTGTGTTTCCCCAGCCTGCTTTGTCACTCTCTGTCTGCTATTTCACTACAAGATGAAAAGATTTCAAACAAAACAAAAATAAGCCTGTGTATTTCAGCTTCCACAAGCACTTCCAAAGTTTCGAGCTCTACCTCTAAAGGCTCGGACTCCTTTAGCTGCTCAATCCCCCCTCCCTGCCTTGCAAAGGAACAGAGACTGTCTATGGACAGGTTCATTAACAAATTAATAGAATAATCAGCAGGGCTTTGTGTGCATTTTGGAGATAAAAAACTGGTAACAGCATTCTTTGACTCTTTAATGGGCAGATAAGCACCAACTATCTGCTCTGTGGCTGAGCTAATCACACAGATAAAACAGGTTAAATCAATTCAGAGTTCTGCTGAGGTCATTTGTAGATGAAGCTGTATTCCTGCAGCTGGAGGGGCTTGGGTATTTTGAATATAACAAGGAACTGCTGAAAGAATGGGAGAGTGGGGGGAGTACAAGCCTGACACTGACTGAGCTGTGCTGGGTGGGGGCAAAAATCCCCAAGGCCACCACCCCTGGGCTATGCCTGTGGGGTACTTGATAACTGGGGAAAATTGCTTTTAGGGGGTTGGCACCTGAGCTGGTTTGACATCTGATCTAAAAGTATGGAAAGAAAAGGACTTTTCTTCCCTGCCTTTCCCCCCTCCTGTTTTAAATTAAGTGAATCTGATTGCTTCACTGAGTGAAAGATTGATAGCTCAGGTATTTTGCAGACAATTATGAGGCAGCCCTCCCACGCAGGCTGCAAGCACTGCCCATCCTGGCTGGCCCCAGGACAGAAGTGGCATAAGCCTGCTGTCCTGGGACCATTTCATGCCTGGCCACCAGGAGCGCTGCCTCCCAGGGTGGAGACAGGGCCTGCTGTGTGTGAGGCAGGTGCCAATGCCTGAGACTGGGCACCTTGGAGTGTGTGACAAGTGTTAGCAAAACAAACAAACAGAACAAACAAAAACTCCTTCTGGAATCTGCATACATTTGTCGACTGAAAAAATAACCAACTGTAAAATTAATAATAATTAATGCGGTTTATTTCCAAGCCAACTGTGAGTGACCTAGGCCCAGAGAAGAGGCATACATGCCTTTTCTCGGGGTGATCATGTACGGGGGTTCCTTTGATTTGTTTTTGAGATCGACAAACAACATTTAGTGAAAAGATTTTCCATTGGTCTGACCCAAAAAGGTGGGACATATAGAAGCAGGGGGGTGGGGCTTGTAGGTTATAGGTGGGTTCCACAATCCTTAGGTTGGTGATTGGAAGGGAAGATCTGTGTTTTAGTTAAAGAAAGGCTTAATCTACATCTCGAGGAAAAGAGAAGTTCTGTGTCTTGGGAAGAGATAAGCACAAGAATATACTGTAATGGGTTGAAATATACATCTCAAAGATACTATGCCAGGGACAGGAGGTAGGAAGAAACCTGTTAATAGAAAGTGAATGGTCTGTTAATGTTTGTGGGCATGACTTCCCCAGTCCCCTTTTGAAAAGATTTTGGAAAAATAGGAAAAGTAGTCAGACTTCTGTCCGCACATTCTATGAGCCTTAATTTAGTCACCGCTAAGCCAAGGGATACCTGGAAATTCTAGGATTCTAGGATTAAGGGCAAAGATAGAAATGGATCCTGGGTAACTATCTATAGTTACTGCCTCTCTTCACTGCCCCCATCCCCTACTTCCTCCTCAGGTTGAGAGGAATGCTCATCCCTAAAATAAAGGAGTCCATAAACTAATGTGATTTAAAAAAATAAATAAATAAAAGACAGGTAACAAGACAAAACAAGACGGGGCCTGGGAGGAGGAGCAGCGTAGCTCTAGCCTTGCAGTGCTGGGAGACGGAAGGAAGACCAGAGATCTGTTCCGGGTTGATTTGTACATGCTAGGTTCACCTATGTGTCTCCATGATCCTGGCTGGTTGGAAAATGCTGGAGGTGTTCAGTGTGAGAACCTGTTGTCAGGGCCTCTTTCTCAAGAGATGAAAAAAAAAAAAAAAACTTCTTAAAAAATGGTAAAAAGAGATCACAGATTGATTAGATTCACAAAAGGGATCCATAGGGAACATAAGGATTCGGTGTGTTGCTATCCTATTAAAGTATCCATGCCTGATAGTTTTCTTCTTGCATTGCTGGGCTTTCAGAAAGGATGGCATGGAAGTTGGAATATATCTAAGATCCCTTAAAGGGTCATAATAATAAAAAAAAAATTAAGTATGTTTCATCTGTGGAAACGCAGAAGAGACAAGCCACACTGCACTTCCTAACTAGGACCTGTCAGGCACCCTACCGAGAGAGGAGACAAGAGCTGTGGAAGCAGCAGGCATGGAAATGGAGGACAGAGGAGCTGGGATGAAAGAGAAATTTGGGCAGAAATCTCAGAAACAGCATGTGCTGGATGTGTCCGCATCACACTTGCTGTCATGTCACTTCCAAGCAGTCCTTGGG
>NW_006159756.1:36154-77597 GCF_000334495.1 Tupaia belangeri chinensis | reverse complement strand
TTTTTTTTTGTTTTTTTTTTTTTTTTTTTTTTTTTTTAAGAGACAGAGTTTTACTATAGGGCATGTGTGCTTGCCAGAAAGACAGAGAGAGACAGAAAGTGAGAAATCACCCCCAGGGGGGGATAACCACATTGCATCCCTTTTCTTCCATGCTCCTCTCGGAATCCTGGGCACACCCACACATGCTCAGCATGAATTTTAAGCCACAGGATCAGGGATTCGAACCATGGTTGACTACATGGTAGTCTACTGACATAACCATTATGCCAACTGCTGGTCCCCAATTTTGTGTCCTGTGGTCTCCAGGAAGCTAGAAACCCAAGAATTAGAGACCTTCATTTATTTAAGAAAGCAGTAAGACGCAAGATTCTCGAAGCGTGATCCTGCAAAACAAGGGAATACTGTGGTAAGCTGAAGAGTGACCTTCAAAACATAGTCATGTCCCTATTCCTGGAATCTGTGGTTATTAGCAAGAAGTGTTTTCAAATTGATTAAGTTAAGGATCTTGCGATGCGGAGACACCCCTGGATTCTCTCCGTGAGGCCTACATATGATCACTGTGTTCTTAGGGAAGAGGCAGAGAGAGAAGATGCAGGAGGTCATATGAGACAGGGCGGGGCAGATTGGAAGGCGCTGGTCTTGAAGCGTGGAGTGACGTGGCCACCAGTCAATGAACATCTGCAGACGCTGAAAGAGGCCAAGAGGATTCTTCCCCAGAGTCTCTAGGAGCGCAATCACTTGCTATTGGCCCAGTGACACTGATTTCAGACACCTGGTGTCCAAGACTGTGAGAAAACGAATTTCTGTTGTTTCAAGCTACCAAGTTTGTGTTAATGTGTTACAGTAGCCACAAGAAACTGAGACAAATACCAATTATGCCATTTTCTTGGAAAAATGTAGTGGATAGGTCAAATTTTCTTTAAGTTTTCCACCATATTTTTCTTTTCATATTTTTGGTATATGTTAGGATTCACAGATGAATTCAGACTTGGTGCTCGGTGCTTTTCAGTATATCAAAAAAAATGCACTGTGACGTTCAGTCTCATTTTTTCCCTACTGACACAACGGCAATCCCTGTAACTCACGGGGTGTTTTGAAGTTCAAATGAGAGCACGTGGCTGTGAGTAGTCTCCAAACTGTGCCGTACTGTGGAGAGTTGAGCACGGGGTCTTCCCAGGCTGGTTAATCGATAGAATAACCTACAATCAACCCAGCTTCTCTTCTCTCCCGCCCTCTCTCCCTTTATTTCTCCTTTCTCCTTCCCCCCTTCCTTCTTCCTCTTCCTCTCTTTTGCTTTCACTATACACATTCACACCTACACATACATTACCTACGAAAAATGACTCTACTTACAGTGAACAGTAGCCTTATAAATATGTCTTATATTTGAATAACATTTTAGAGTCTCCTGAGAACCTTTATATCCGTCATATTTAATCCTCACAACATCCTTATGGATACTCATATCTATACCAGCATCGCTGTCTTCATTTCATCGGGGAAGAAAGCAAGGACTTCCCCAGTAGAAAGTGTTAAGGGACTTACTTAAGGGTGCCATGGATACAAGGGGTGAGCTGGGATTCAAATGCAGATCTTTGCAAATACATGAGTAAAGGCTAGAAAAGGTTTTCTCTCCTGCCTGACTCAGGGACAACTGAGCAGGGCCTTCACCTGCAAACAGACCTGGAATTCAGCCCTGACCTGGCCCACTACACTAGTAGGTCTGTAACTTTGATCAGCCACCCCACCTCTGAGAAACCTCCCTCATCTCTCAAGCTGGGCCAAGAGTACGTGCCTTACGAATGCAGTGAATGTTAAATTGAACAAACTGGGCGAAATATCTGGATCCAATTCTGGTCCCAGTGATTCTACTTTCAAAAGCATATGATTTTTTAAATTTTTTTTTGCTCAGAGAAAGAGAGAGACGTTCATACAGACAGAGACCCAGAGAGACAGGTATCCCCAATCAGATCTTCCTGCTATGACCCACCTCCAGTCTCACCTGACCCAGATCTCAGACACACATGTTTCCGATGTGCTCAGGCCTCCCTGGGATGTGAACCCAGGACCTTTTCCGTGTGGGTCCAGTTATGCCACTGCCTAACACTTTATTTATGTTAATTGCCAGAATGCATATGGACTCACCAGAGAGTAACAAAGAGAAGAGAGGATGAAAGCATTCCCCAGGAGGGATGGTCATGCGTCAGTCGCTTCTCCTTGTCTCCATCTTGTTGGAATTTGGGGCACACATGCACACACATCAGTGTGTTTCTCAAGCTGCCAGGGCTGGGATCTGTCCACGGCTGGCCATGTGGGATCTGGCTCCTTTAACAGCTAGGCTATGGGGCTGGCTCCACTTTTCTTAACTCCTGTGTAGGTTTCAAGAAGTTCACCCCCAGCCTTAGCTCTGGCCTATTTATTCTTTCAAACTACTTACGTTTAAGTTTCCTCTCTCTGTTAAAGTTAAGGTACAGTCCCAGTCACTTTTCACTTAGAAGATGGAATCCCTTGTAACTACACGACCCTTCTTACACTAGCGGTGTTGTATTGAGACAAGGCCCTGTAGACACCCTTGCTGGATTGCGTGAGAGCCTCTCGGCCACAGCCGCAGTTGCACGAAGGCCAGCTGAGAGTGGATCCAAGGGTGAGCTCAGATTCAAACGCAGACCTTTACTAATACATGAGTAAACAGGGGAAAAGGCTTTCTCTCCTGCCTGACTTAGACAACTGAGCAGGGACTGCTTGAGTGACCTAAGGTCGAGGTGGCCTACAGACCTCTAGGCTCTGACCCTAGTACTTCCCGGTGGCCTATATGGTGAACGATGCCTGAAGTGCAGTAATGAAGGACTGCATTGGTCACACTGAGGACGTGGCATTCTTTCACTTTCCAAGAAGGCAGAAGTGCTGTTGTCAGCCACAGCTGGGCTTGGCTAGCAGGGGTGGCTGGCTGGGCAGCTGCCACTCCACTGACCTCAGTGTCAAGGACAGGCTAATGTCTATGTCACACGGCAGTGGAGTCTGGGTGAGAAACACAGCCCTCTTTGCCATCTGCTGAGATTTCCTGGTACATCCTAGCTTAAAAACAAGAGGCCATTCGTTATTATCAAGCTCTTCTTGCCACCTCCGGAGAATTGGTGTGTCTTTGTACACATGTGTATTTATGTGTGCACATACATGTCAGCATGTGTATGCTAAGCATTTGAAATAGGAACTTTTCTACCCAATTGGACAAGTAATTAGCCATTAGTTATTACTTCTCTTTCTTTTTGGAGAGATTTTTGACATAGGGCTTGTGTGCTTGCTAGAGAGACAGAAAGCAAGAAATCACTCCCCAGAGGGGGTAACCACGGCTCAATCCCTTGTCCTTCAGTCTCCTCTCAGGATCTTGAGCACACACACACACCGGGCATGAGTTTCAAGCCACCAGGTCTAGGACTGAAGCCACAGCCAGCCACGTGGTCGTTCAGCACCTTAACCACTATGCCACCTGTTGGTGCCTCTTTTACCCTTTTAATAAAGTCCAACCATCCTGCCATCTATCCCTGCAAACATTTCCTCCTCAGTTGCAGGTTATTTATCTACTTTTTCCTTCTGTATTTATGATAGAACATGTACACATTCTTGAGAATGGGAGAGGGAGAGAAAAGTGCAGTCTACAGAGTCGGCCATGCCTCAATCCCCTCTTCCAGTCTTCCAGCCCAGCTGACCTTGGGCACTCACATACGTGCCTGGCATGTTTCAGGCTACCCAGGCCAGGGATTCAAACCTCAGTCACCCTGTGGGATCTGGCTTCTCTTGAGCAGCACATTTGTGCTGTGTCATGGAGCTGGCCCAAGTGGTCTCCCGTCTTCCTTTTTTTAATGAAATGGGACGGCGGTTTCTGTACCTTCCTTGTGACTTCTGCCATTTCATTCCAGAGTTTCCTGGAGGATTTCACTAGTCTGAGTGAAGATAAGGCTGGGTGCAATGATAGATACAGACCCCCCTAGAGATCTTGAGAGAGAATGTTGTAAAACATGAGGATCTGCCTATTAAGTACTTGTCTTGGTCAAGGGTATTGTGCAGCAAATCTATAGCTCCAGGCTTGAGCACCAACCTTCTGATGTATCCATCTCTGTCAACTTCACCTTTTATTAATTTGGCTTAGCAATGGGTCTGCATGGAGAAAACGGGCTCCCAAGTCTGGTGGGCTGAGTCAAGGCGGGCTTCCTGAGACAGGCTGCACGAGTGGACGTGTGTTGTGATGGGAACTTGGGACACTCTGGAAGAAGGTGGGAGGGGCTTCCACTTTTCTGCCCCAAGATAGACCCCTATCTCCTTTCTACTGAGTTGCCAAGGGAACCACCTGAAATTCTATTTCCTGCTATCTGGTAGCTCTTTGGGGAGAGTCAAGCTGTTTAAAGCCAAGTTGGCAGCCTCCTTGGCTCCTGAGTTCCTGACATTTCCGACGCCTGCCTCTGGCTGTGCCACACGGGCACGCTCATGGTGGCGTGCAGAGCTACAAGAAAAACCTAAATTTAAATGTTAAAAAGCTTTTGTTCATTACCGGTGGCATTTTTCCCCCCCATTTGTCACTTGGAGCGGAGCTGTGACTCTTTTAATATCAAACAAATAATAAGCTCCCTCTAAAGTGATTTTTCTGACAAGGAGCTCAATATATTAAACTTTATCTATATTTTAATAGCCAATTTCACACCAAACTGCCTTCTTAATAATGTATTTACCACCTGGGGATATTATTCCAACCCATCTGGAAAGAATTGGAAATTAACTGTCCCTAAACTGAGTCTGTGTGTGCTTTACACTTGCTGCAAAAAACAGCGGTGTCACTGCCAGGGAGGGAGCCTGGGATGAGAGGGGGCTCGCCACCTGGGGAGGGTGAGATCTAGAGGAGAAATGATGGTAGTTTCAGACACACAAATTCCTCCTCCGGAAGCAAAACTCATCTCCAGCGTGACCTGAGATAGGACAGAAGTGCTGGGGACAAGGCACAGCCTTGTAAAGAAACCAGGACTTCCTTTGCCACGAAGGAGTAGTTAGTTTCCCTGAGACAAATTTCGAATTGTCTGGCCTTTAGTTTCTTCATCTGTAGCAAGAAGGGTCTGTCCAGATGATGTCTGAGTTCTGTGAAAATGAACCTTGGGGAGGACCAGCAGATGGCATAATGGTTATGTCTCTGGACTTGCATGTAGATGACTGCTGTTTGAGTCTGGGACCCAGTGACTTAAAACTCATACTGGGCATGTGTGTGTGTGTGTGTGTTTGCCCAAGATCCAGAGAGGAGAATGGAGGAGAAGGGATTACGCTGTGGCCATCCCCCTGGGGGGTGATTTCTCATTTTCTATCTCTCTTGTCTCTCTGGCGAGCACATGGGCCCTATAGCAAAAATCTCTCTCTAAAGAAAAAAAGAAGAAGAAATTTGTATGCACATTGGAGGTTGAGGGTTTGTCTCGATCTGTTTGGGCCGCTGTAACAAAATGCCATAAACTAGGTGGTCCATAAGCAACAGAAATGTATTTCTCACAGCTCTGGAGGCTGGGCGTCCCCAGTGAAGATTCAGTGTCTGGTGAGGGCCCTCTTTTTAGTCCACGGACGGCATCTTCGCACTGTGGCCTCACATGGTGGAAAGGGTAAGGGGTCTCTTGGGGCATCTCTTATAAGGACATTGATTCCACTCAGGAGGCCGCTGTCCTCCAGACCCAATCACCTCTTAAGAGCCTCACCTCCTATTCTCATTACCTGAGAGGGTTAAGATACAGGAATTCAGGGATCAAAAACATCCAGGCCACAGCAGCATTCCATCCAGGAGATACTTCATCCATGCCTGACCACCATGTGAAATGTTTGGGTGATTATTGTTTATCCTCTTGATTATTGATACTTACGAAAACTGAGAAAGACTGAGAAGCCCTAAAAAGCTAAAGAGAATGAGAACCTTTGGAGTAGGCAAAAAAGCTTCTCACTGGGAAGAGGGTAACAATGAACAGGCCCACGGTAGCCATATTAACAAGCAGCAGAGTAAACATAGATGGAAAATTACCCTCTGGGACCAGCAGAGGAAGTAATGTTTATGTCGCTGGACTTCCATGTAGTCAGCTGTGGTTTGAGTCCCAGATCCAGTGGATTAATATTCACACCGGGCGCATGTGTGTGTGTGTGCCCAAAATCCAGAAAGGAGAATGGACGAGAAGAGATTGTGGCATGACCATTGTCTCTGGGGAGTGATTTCTCACTGTCTCTCTGTTTTTCTCAGTCTTTCCAGTGCATGAATGTTCCCTACAGCAAAAATACTCAAAAAAAAAAAAAAAAGAAAAAAAGAAAAAAAAAAAGAAAATTACCCTCTCTGTCTTGTAATCTCTCTGTGTGTCGTACAAAGCCATTAGGTGAGTTGAGCCCAATCCTTTCAACTAAGTTCTGCAGACAATATCAGACTCCTACCTGGATGGTGAACACATGTACACAGATTATTTAGATAACTGTGTCATGAGTTTCATAATGGACAGAGGTTCATTTTGACAGTGAAAGATGCAAAGACTCAGAACACCAAGGGAATAGGACTTTTTATCTGTTCTTGAAGGGTGGACAAATGGCCACAGGACACTTACGTCAGTGGGCAGAGGTACGTACAAGCCCAGCTGTGTGACATCTGAAGGAGACATGGAGGAAGGATCATCTTAGGGATCAGGCAGGTTCTGGTCCCAGCATCAACACCACATCATGTTCCAGTGTGGGCTAAACCCAGCTTGTTTTTAAAGGGGCTGTGAAGGCAAGAGCTAGTTTTGGCGAACGTAGGGATACAAAGCTTGTGTCCAGGATCACCCTGGAAGAAAATCAGCTCAGAGATGTGGTTGGTAGAGTCGAGATGAAGAGTGGGAGAAGCAGCTAACTTCATGAGGCAGGAAACACATAGGATCTTCGAAGCCGCTAAACTAAGATGAAGCTTCCTGTGGCTTTTGGTGGCCAGCTGCACCAGGAGTCTTGAGAGTGCATGGTGGAATGGCGATGGGGTGTCCTCACATCCTGTACTGCCTTCGAGGTGCCCGTAGACTCCCTGCTGGCTAAGGAGCCAGCCGACTGCCGTGTGGGTGCCATGTGCATGGACACAGCACCATCTCCCCAGTCAAGTCCTCAGTCATGTCTCGGCTGTGCAAATCAGAAGCGAATAAAAAGCATAGCCCGTCCAAGAGGGACAAATGGCAGGACACCAGCTCGCTGGTGTTCTTTGTAGAGGCAAATGCATTTGATTCAGCAGCAGAGAACAAAAAAGTTCCACATGGGAAGAGAAAACCAAACTGATAGCACAGCCACAGAAAACCCAGAAAGCCGTGGTATCCGAAGGCTGCTCTATCTAATCTTCTGTCTCTGTTTCCTTCCTAGGGTTTTGGGAGTGAGAACTCACGTGAGGATGTGTGCTGAGGGGAAGGGGACAGGGACAGGAGTAATAGCTATCTCCAGGTCCTAGGGACCCAGAGTCCCAAATTAATCAGCAAACAAGAAGACTCAGTCTGACAGACAGGTCAAGGAGGAGAGGGGTAAAAGCCTCCTCTAATCCTGCAATCAGAGGCTTGCGATGCTGAAGGGTACCTGGGGACCCTGAGCTACCAGGCTCCCTAACTTAATCAGACAGATAACTGAGCTGCCTTGGCAGAGGCCACACCAGGAAAGGCGGAACAATAGGAGATGGCCCCTCAGGGCCTGGGGCTGCTTCAGAGATAATAAACGATATAAAAATCTGTCACTGAGCGATAAGTGATGAATTAGAATCAATTATATGTTTAAAATAATAGACATCCCCGTCTTCCCTACTGGAAGTGCAATGGTTCTGACGGGCCTCAGAGGTGCTAACAAAAGTGCCTCTCGAAGTCGAAGTCTGTACCAGGCAGACGCAAACCTTTGCCTAGACTGACTCTTCTGGCCTATCACTGTGGTTATAGGAAAGAAAAAGGCATAGAGGGCTGTGAATTGCATTTTAACCTTTACCCCTCTTCCTGCCAGTAAATTTGCCTGCATACCCTGTGTCAGGACTGGACCGTTTGATGAGAAGTAAAGGGTCTCGGGCAAGGTGTATCCCTCCAGGCCTTTGTTATGCCAGGTGTACAACACGCTTAACAATCCAGCCTACAGTGAGATGGACCCTTGTTAAAAACACGGTAGGGTCAGGCCAGCTCTGTGGCCTGGTAGTGAAACCAGCCAGATCCCACATAGCTAGCTGCATAGTTTGAGTCCCAGGCCCAGAGACTTGAGAAACATGCCCGGTGCGTGGGTACGTGTGTGCATGTGCCCAAAATCTGGAAAGGAGACGCAGGCAGAGGGACTGCGGCGTGACCATTCCCCATGGGGTTGATGGCGCGTTCTCCTCTCCCTCTCTTTCTATCTCTTGATCTCTCTGGTGAGTGCATGCACTTTTCTAGCACAGAAACAAAACAAAATATGCTGAGGAGGGTGTGTGTAGAGTTCACATTCAAAGTGATTAAGCAGCAGTGAAGGTAGATTTGGGTGCTTTTGTAGAAATCTATTTCTGTTTTTCGAAGTCTCCTCCCCTCCATTCCCCTGTTGCTCATCCTTAATCATATGAACACAGCCAACATTTGAAAAAGAAGGCAGAGTGAAAGTGAGAGAGAGAGAGAGAGAGAGAGAGAGAGAATGAAATAAAAAGGAAGGACAGAAGAAAGGAGAAATAAGAGCTCTTAGCTTCTTTAGCTTTTTGAATTCTAATCCCAACTTTGCTCTTTCTTTTGTATTTTTTTTTTTTTGGAGAGGTTTTCGCTATAGGGCGCGTGCGCTCACCAGACAGAGAGAGACAGAGAGACAGAAAGCGAGAAATCACCCCTCAGAGGGGATGGTCATGCTGCAATCCTTTCTCTTCCATTCTCCTCTCGGGATCTTGGGCACGCACGCACACGCGCCCGGCGTGAGTTTTAAGCCACCGGGTCCGGGACGCGAACTGCGGTCGATCATGTGGGAGTCCAGCGACATAGCCATTACGCTAACTGCTGGTTCCCTCTTTTGTATTATTAATTACTATTAGTATTAGTACGGCTGCTGGTACTGTTGTTAGGAAGCGCCTTGGCCCCTAGATCTTAGTCCTGGTTTTATTAGTCACTGCAGTCACGGGTCCTGTAGGTTGTCATGTAACCTGACTGTGACATCTCCCCTCTGTCTCGCAAACTTCTACCCACACTACAATGCCCCGCTCGTCCTCAGCCTCTGCAGCAAAGCTCTGGCCACGGTTCCCCTCTGGAAGATCAGGTTCCCTCTCCATTGTGCTACTTGAGCTGCGATCTACACACCTGGCTAAGCCTCACTTATCACGTGGCAGGATGGGCCGTGCAGGTTAGTGGGCTCAGCTGACGGTGGGCATCGCAGTAACAGTGATCAGTTCCGGGGGCAGCTGAGCACATGAAATGGAACAAGGCATGTAAAATGGCTGTACCTAGTCGGTGTTGTGTAAATAATTCTTACACTATTTTCATTAATTTGATTCCACATCCCAGAACGAGAGCATCTTGAGGGCTAGGACTGTGTTCCATGCAGCCGTGCGCTGCCAGCATCAAGCGCAATGCCTGGCATTTGGAAGCAGTTCCACAGATGTCATTTAAGCTGAATCAAAGCAGTGCAGGTGACAGCATGGTGGGTCCTCAGGGATTGTGGACGTGTGTTTACACGTGGCATTTCCTGTGGTGGCCTTTTACCAGACTGGGGACAACCCTGTGCCGGCCCCCAAAGCAGTTCTTTATGCCCTTCTGTAGGATGGTTCCCCAAAAGACTGGATCTGGGGACACACATTGACACTTGAGGGAGACCAGTAGGGCAGGGGCTCTTATCTTAGCACCTGGCGCTGCCTCCTGTGGGTGTCCCTTTCTTCTCCTTGGCCCTTCCTTCCTCTCTCTGGCTTCTCCTCCTTGCGCTCCCACTGACCTGGTAGATTTTGTCTTTTGTGTGGTCCTGTATCAAAAGTTTAATTAGAAAAGACGCCTGGGCTCTTTAATGGCCCGAGTCCTGGCCATCCAAGCCTGGCCTCGGTCCTGAGCGTGCGCCGCTAATGGCAGGAGCGCGCCAGCGGCCGCTGCGCTGGGACTGCGCCCTGAATCTTATTTACATTCGGACTAACAATAGCTCTGGAGCCTGGCTATAAATAATTTCTGGGGCAGAGTTGTCTAATTAAACGTGCAGCAGTAAGGAAAGTGCTTTAACCACAAGGCTGGTGTCCTAATGAACGTAATCACCGGATGGGGACAGCTTAGGGAAGCACAGCTAGACATCTCCCTGTGGAGGCAGAGAGATGGAAGGAAAGATACTCGGAGAATTTCCAATCAATATTTAATTGTGTAGTGTGTTCAGCTCGTTAGAGGGCCTCTTTTTCCTTTGTTTTTCCCATACCCACCAGTCAAAAGGATTTCGAAATGCAGTTCGTGGGTTGGCCCCGGATTCCAGTGGGAGAATTGTCGAGTTGTCAATGTTGAGTACAAGGTATCTGAACACACAGAATTTATTAATTAATAAGTAGTAGCCTGTCATGCTGGTAGTCTGGAATGTAAGGGTGAGATGGGAGAAGGCGCATTTCCAGAATGCTCGGCCGCCCCTCTGCGGGAGGTCCAGGCCCTTGACTCCTACCAGGCAGGGGCCCTGTGTCCTGTGTCCTGTGTTGGGCTCTCGGCCCAGGGAGTCGGGGCAGTGTGCTTGCTCCCTGGACTGAATGAAGGAAATGGAATGGCCATTGCTGACAGGTGTCATTCACGGAGACAGCACCGTGCTGCATCCATCTCAGCTGCTGTTCGCAGACCAAGATGGATTCCAGCCCAAGGCAGTGTCCTTGCTTCTGCTTCATTAGAAACAGGCAATAACACCTCAGCCAGATGGAACAGGACATGGACAGGAAGCAGGGCGTGGCCTCCGCGGTTCCTGGTCACGTCCAGAAGGGACAGCCTGTGAGGAGTGCAGGCCCTCAGGTGTGTTATCAGGAGGTCACACAGGAAACGCATCTGGATTCACGTGGGTGCACAGTAAGCATGTTCCAACACACAGCCAGCAGGCGGACAGATATATGCATGGGGACACACACATGTCTTAAGATATACACTGGATATGGCATAGTTAAATCGCTATGGTAACGTGCATGCTCCCAAAACCCCAGTGTAAGGAGGCTGACCGGAAGCAGGAGGTGGTGCAGGTGTGGTGCTATAAACTGCCTCGCCTGCTCCTGGTCCGTGTTCCTGTCCCAGCATCCCCTTATGCATAGAGCAGGTGTGGGCACCTGTGATTAATCCAGCTCTCCACTGGGTGTCAACGTTGCTCTAGCCAATTAGAGAACAGACAGAAATCACAATGCCCTTCTGTATCATGAAAGGAAAATGTGAATAGCAAGCAGTTCATGGTAGGAAGGTATGGGACAGGGGTGGAGAGAAGGGGAAACACCAGCCCTCTGACAGAGCCCAGAGAGAACACGATCAAATCCAGGTTTGTGAGGCGTGCCTTTTAATCACCGCCTCCGCATTTCTGTTAGCCCTTCTCCTTCCCATTCATTATTCTCCCTCAATGAACACTCTCAAATGTGCCATATAATATCTTCATTCATTTTGCTTACTCTCTGCTCCTCCCCCCATAGAACATAAACCCTCTGAGGCCAGGGAACTTCATCTAGTTCCGTACTGCACCCCAGATGCTTAAAATGCTGCTCACACAAAGTAAGAAATAATTTGTTTTGAATAGATAAGTTTATAAGTGAAACAAATTAATATAATTTGGCCAATGAATAAAAATTGAGGCCTAGCCAGGGTGGCTCACAGGTGAAGCCTCTATTCGGGAGGTTGGAGGCTGTATGGGAGGCCCAGGCTCTGTCCCTAGGCTGACCTGAACATGCCGGGTATATTTGCCAATGCTTGTAACCCTAGCTAAAGGGAAAACTGAGGCAGGGTGATTGCATCTCAGTGAGACCCTTCAGAAATACCCATCTTTCAGACCAGTGCTATGCAGGCTTGTACGAACGTATCTTAGTCCTACCACTGTGGGAGACTTTCTGGGTGTCCCTCACGAAGCTAAAACTAGAACTGCCTTATGATCCAGTCATCCTGCTGCTAGTGTCTTGGTGGAAAGGAAATGAATACTGTGAAGAGATGTCTGCTCTTTGAAGTTCGTGGGACACTATTCACAGTAACTTGGAAATGGAATCACTCTAAATGCTCAGCTGATGAACTGATAAAGAAAATACATACACAATGGATTTTTTTTTTTTTTTAAGAGAGGTGCTAGCATGCACTAGCCGGAGAGAGAGACAGAAATCAAGAAATCAACCCCCAGGGGAGATAGCTATACCACAGTCCTTTCTCCTCCAGTCTCCTCTCGGGATTTTGGGCACACACACACACACACACACACACACACACACACACACGTACCTGGCGTGAGTTTGAAGCTGCTGTGTCTGGGACTCAAACTACTGTCAACTACGTGTGAGACCAGCAACATAACCATTACGCTATCTGCTGGTTCCACACAGTGGATTATTATTCAGTCATAAAAAGGATGAAATTTGGACCCTGCAGATAGCATAATGGTTACATTGCTGGATTCCCATGTGGCCACTGTAGTTAAGGTCCCAGACCTGGTAGCTTGAAACGCACATGTGTGTGCATGCCCAAAATCCCAAGAGGAGCAGGGATTGTGGCATGGCAATTCCCACTAGGGGTTATTACTCATTTTCTGTCCGTCTGTCTGGCAAGTGCACATGCCCTATAGCAAACATCTCTTTTAAAAATAAAAACCCAGAAAATAAAAAGGAAATCCAATCATCTGGGGCAACATGGATGAACCTGAACAAAATAATGCTCCATGAAATAAACCAGACACTGACAGATAAATTGTGTATGTTCTCATGCATTAGCAGAAGCTTAAAGATTCGATTGCACTGAAATAGAGTGTAATTATGGGTACTGGAAGTTGGAAAGAGAAGGATGGGGAGAATTTGGTTAGCAGATATGAGAATGCACGTAAATAAGTGAAATGAATTTTAGAGTGAATCGCACTTTAAGGAGCCTGTCAGTGTAGAGGAGCTATGCTACTGCTAAGTTGGTGGCCTTCAATGTGCACTTCATAATAGTTACAAAAGTCAGTTTTGAATGTACTACACAAAGTGATGGTAAGTGCTCGAGACTGCGAGTATGTTTACTGCCGTGAGTTGATCAATTCCCAATGGATACATGTTTTATTTTTTAAAATAAAACCACACATACATTATCCCATATACATGTGCAAATATTATGTGTAATTTAGACATTGTAATTTAAAAACAGGCTAAATAGCTTCATTATAAACATTAAAAAAATACTTATCTCTGTTGTTCTCTTTCCTTCTCTCTCTCTCTCTAAAAAAAAAAAAAAGATAGATAGATAGAAAAAGAAAGGAAAATGGCCCAGCTTCTGTGGAGCAGTTAGTAGAGTCCTGGACTGTGGAGTTAGAAGCCATTTGCTGATGGGGTCCCCAGCCAGGTGAGCCTGAAAACAAACCAGGTACATGTACATGTGCCTAACATCCTGTGAGCTGAAGGCCTGGAGAAATATTGGCATGTGACCAGACCCAGTGAAGGGTGCTCCCCCTACTCACTCTTATTTGAGGGTATGTATGTGTATACATAACGTATATATATATCATTTAATTGTATTCATCGTCATCATCATTATTATTATTGATCTGATCAGTGGAAGAGAGAGTGAGGAAAAGTGAGAAAATGAGAAGGCAAACCACCAGGTCCAGGACTCAAACCATGGTTGATCATGTTGGAGTCTAGTAGCGTAACCACCATGCCACCTGCCAGCCCCAGTGTGTGTGTGTGTGTGTGTATGTGTGTGTATTTTTTTGAATCAACCTTAGATGAACAGAGTTTGTATATCCAAGATGTGAAGGGACTATAAGAAGAGCCTTTTCATCAGAGGCAGGAGCCTCAGGTTTGTGGCTGTTCCTGCAGCTCCTATTTTGGGGATATGTAGAAGACTTGGGCTGCCATGGCAGCCAGCTAGCATGCTTCCAAATCCATATGTTTAATTTTTAATAAATAAATTAAATTAAGTAAAAATAGGTCTACAGTGGAGAGCCCTTTCAAATTATTTACTGTGCTGTCACTTTGGGCTCATTGATGCTTATTAATATTTCAAATTTAATGATAAGCACCATTTATAAGCTAAATAAGACATTATTAGCACTATACTGGCAAAATATACAAGGGCACGACTAATCTAAGGTGAAAAAATGCATTATTGAATGAAATTTAATTAGTGGATTTTGTTCTATTAGTAGCTTGTATATTATATTTATGAAAATGAATACAAATATGATCCAGGCAATCTTTCCAGTGAGAAAATGTCACTGATAATCTAACTTCACTCCTACTCTTTCAAGCAGATGCAGGATGAAAATTGATGTCCTGGTCTCTTGCCAGTCAAAAGATTTTCTAGTTTGTGATTCTAATAATAGCTAAATAGTGGAGCAATGCCTGTGTGGAGCTCTGGCAGGTGTGAATAAGGATGTCTGGTGACAATTAATTGTAAACTTTTGTCTCATGGCAGTGCTTGGGAAGTGGGTCTCAGAGAACTGGTCTGCAGTTATGGTTTGTTTAGCCAGTCAACTCTGCATTTTCTTTCTTTCTTTCTTTCTTTTTAATTTAGTTATCCATTTATTTATTTATTTTAACTTGACCAGATAAGGACAGAGTGAGAGAGAAAAAGTGAGGAAGCAAGCCACCAGGTTCGGGACTCGAAACACAGTCGGCCATGTGGGAGTCCAATGCCCTTAACTACCACACCATCTGCCAGTCCCCAACTCAGCATTTTCTGCTGTGATTTCCCTATGGGACAACATGACTTTAGTAGGAAACAGCAGGACTTAGAATCATATACCTGTGGGCTTAATCATACTCCCACCACTTAAAACTTAGTGCAATTAATTTTTGAAAGTAATCAGACTAGCTACTACATCTCATGAATCCACCCAATAATTCTATGAGCTTAGTTATTGGGTTGTCCGAAAAGGAATGGCATATTTTTCTGTTTTGCTATGCAAAGATGCGTTATGACTTTCCCAAGACTGTATTGATCTATTTTATAGACTAGACAAGGGAGTATTTGAACTTCTAGCTCTAGGTCAAATATTTAATAACTTAAGTTCTCTGACTCTTCCATTTTCTTACCCATACAATGGAGGTAATGATAATGCCTACTCCGCAGGAAATTGTCACGATTAAATCAGATACAGATTGCAGTGCACCTGATACATGTATTCAATGTTAGTCTGAGCTCCCTGTTTTCATCAGACTCTTGCTTTCTGATGACATCTTAGGAAGGACATAGCAGGTTGGTGACAAGAAGTCTCATTTCTGTGAGACCAATGTAAAGGTTTTCTAGACCTTAGCTCCCTCATGTGACAGATAGGAAGATAAGATGCCTATACTTCCGACCAAGCCTGTTACACTGAGAATCAACAGACAGACATGGGTGGGTACTATCCAAGTGCGGAGTGCTGGTGGTGTCAGTCCAGGCCACCATTCTCTTGATTCTGTTTGTGCTGCACCAACAGAAGTCCTGGGGGAGGAGGCGGCTGAGGTTGATGCTGTAGGAATATTTCATCGTACTGATTTTGCAGACATTCTCTGTGTAACACGTCTTACGGACATACCATAGACATCAACAACTGGTGTAACCCTTTTACCCACCCGCCCAGCAAACTAGGCTTGAGATTCTCTCCATCTAGACAAGCTCTCTCTAACCTACTTCGAGTCACACCTATGACCCTGTGGCTGGTGTCGAGCACTATCTGACCTAAGTTTTCCTCGTCACCAGCTCCAGTCCTCCCACACAAGGAAGCCATAGTCCTGTGCTCTATCTCCGGACCCAGCTGACTGGAGTCATCCTAACCTACACGTATGTGTTCATACCGTAGCGCTTCTGCCTTTCTTTTCTTGCCATGACCTTGGTACACAAGATAAATTATCTAAGAGCAATGAAATAAATGCATTTGTTAGGAAGCTACTTCAGTCAGTGATGAATGGAAGGGTTTATTTATTTTTCTTTAAAACTCAACCATATAAGGGTGAAAGACATTTGATCAAGTATTTTTCTTTTTTAAATGAACCATAGCAGTATACATTTATTTATTTATGAGTGATCCATGATACATACTCAATATTCTATGCTTGAGCCCCTCTTTTATTTTACTTATTTATTGAGAGAGAGATAGAGAGACAAAGAGACAGAGAGACAGATGTACCCTCAACTGGACCCAATGCTACAATCCTTTCCCAGCCTTCCCAGTCAACCAGGCTCTCTGGCATGTGTGCGTGCACCCAGTGTGTACAAGTGGACTCAGACACTGAATCTAGATCTTCCATGTGGTTCCTGCATTGTGGAAGGGTGCCCACTGCTCAGCCAGCATACCCTTTGTGTAGAGGGTGTTGTCAAAGTGCTTAGCAAAACACCAGTTTCCACCCTGACAGGCAACACATAAAAACCCTGAGGAATCATGGACCACTTAAAACTTAGTGCAATTAATTTTTGAAAGTAATCAGACTAGCTACTACATCTCATGAATCCACCCAATAATTCTATGAGCTTAGTTATTGGGTTGTCCGAAAAGGAATGGCATATTTTTCTGTTTTGCTATGCAAAGATGCGTTATGACTTTCCCAAGACTGTATTGATCTATTTTATAGACTAGACAAGGGAGTATTTGAACTTCTAGCTCTAGGTCAAATATTTAATAACTTAAGTTCTCTGACTCTTCCATTTTCTTACCCATACAATGGAGGTAATGATAATGCCTACTCCGCAGGAAATTGTCACGATTAAATCAGATACAGATTGCAGTGCACCTGATACATGTATTCAATGTTAGTCTGAGCTCCCTGTTTTCATCAGACTCTTGCTTTCTGATGACATCTTAGGAAGGACATAGCAGGTTGGTGACAAGAAGTCTCATTTCTGTGAGACCAATGTAAAGGTTTTCTAGACCTTAGCTCCCTCATGTGACAGATAGGAAGATAAGATGCCTATACTTCCGACCAAGCCTGTTACACTGAGAATCAACAGACAGACATGGGTGGGTACTATCCAAGTGCGGAGTGCTGGTGGTGTCAGTCCAGGCCACCATTCTCTTGATTCTGTTTGTGCTGCACCAACAGAAGTCCTGGGGGAGGAGGCGGCTGAGGTTGATGCTGTAGGAATATTTCATCGTACTGATTTTGCAGACATTCTCTGTGTAACACGTCTTACGGACATACCATAGACATCAACAACTGGTGTAACCCTTTTACCCACCCGCCCAGCAAACTAGGCTTGAGATTCTCTCCATCTAGACAAGCTCTCTCTAACCTACTTCGAGTCACACCTATGACCCTGTGGCTGGTGTCGAGCACTATCTGACCTAAGTTTTCCTCGTCACCAGCTCCAGTCCTCCCACACAAGGAAGCCATAGTCCTGTGCTCTATCTCCGGACCCAGCTGACTGGAGTCATCCTAACCTACACGTATGTGTTCATACCGTAGCGCTTCTGCCTTTCTTTTCTTGCCATGACCTTGGTACACAAGATAAATTATCTAAGAGCAATGAAATAAATGCATTTGTTAGGAAGCTACTTCAGTCAGTGATGAATGGAAGGGTTTATTTATTTTTCTTTAAAACTCAACCATATAAGGGTGAAAGACATTTGATCAAGTATTTTTCTTTTTTAAATGAACCATAGCAGTATACATTTATTTATTTATGAGTGATCCATGATACATACTCAATATTCTATGCTTGAGCCCCTCTTTTATTTTACTTATTTATTGAGAGAGAGATAGAGAGACAAAGAGACAGAGAGACAGATGTACCCTCAACTGGACCCAATGCTACAATCCTTTCCCAGCCTTCCCAGTCAACCAGGCTCTCTGGCATGTGTGCGTGCACCCAGTGTGTACAAGTGGACTCAGACACTGAATCTAGATCTTCCATGTGGTTCCTGCATTGTGGAAGGGTGCCCACTGCTCAGCCAGCATACCCTTTGTGTAGAGGGTGTTGTCAAAGTGCTTAGCAAAACACCAGTTTCCACCCTGACAGGCAACACATAAAAACCCTGAGGAATCATGGCTTCTCCAGTGCTTCGTACTGTTAGAAATTTTAATTTTTGCCATTTGCTCCTGTGGACAGTGTTCTGTCAATGCAGTCTTCAGAACCTAACAAACATTCTTCACTCTGTTACCTCCTCTCTGTTTTGCTTGTTCATTCATTTTGCCCACTTTTCAACTGGGTTGCCATGCTCTTCTCATTGATTTATTGCCAGGAGTTACTTAAGTATTCTTGACATTATTTTTTTTGTCAGTTTTATGAATAGCTCCATTTTCTATTTAATTGAGATAATTGCTCTACAGAATAAAGGAAGCTGGAATTTCTTTTATCCTTCGATCAAATAAACCCACTATTCTTGACCTGACCTCATCGCCTTTAATCTTCTATCCTGCAACACTAGCAGATGGAATGACACTGTGTCAGAGCTAGAGAAGGAGACGCTCATTAGAACTTTCAGGGAGGAAATGGCAGAGCTGCTAAGTCCTCAAGCCAGCTCGTTTTATTTATTCCCCAGGAAAGGTGGAGCAGCCCTCCCTGATTTTTTGTGCAGGTTTAACTAATGCACCTTCTTGCTGCCTTTACTGTCTTCTCAGAAAGTGGACTGTCTTCCTCAAAGTCATCAAAGGATTACCCACGAGTCTTTGCTTTTTCTGCACTTCCCTTGACAAAGATGAGACAGACATTGGAAAAGGCATGTAGGGATTCATTACTCATGCAGATGAGTCTCACAATTCAATAGAGATAATTAGGAAAATGATGGAGTAAATTAGCACTTTGTGCAAGTGTATTAATATTAATAAAACTGCCATTTTACCCTGAAGTTAAAACAGAAGAGGAGGAGAACACAACTCTAACCAGTGAGTCAAACGTCAGGCCAGTAGCTCTTTGGAACTCTGACCATGCTCATCCATCCTGGAGAATCTGGCTCTTTTTCTGCTATCAAAATTTTTCTAAGGAGGGACCAGCAGTATGTCGCTGGACTCCCATGTAGTTGACCGGGGTTCGAGCCCCAGACCTGGCTGCTTAAACTCACGCTGAGCACGTGTGCGTGTATGCCCAAGATCCCGAGAGGAGAATGGAGGAGAAGGGATTGTGGCATGGCCATGCCCCCTGGGTGGTGACTTCTCACTTTCTGTCTCTCTGTCTCTCTGTCTCTCTCTGTCTTTCTGGTGAGCTCATGCTCCCTATAACAAAAACCTCTCCAAAAAAATTTTTTTTCTAAGAAAAAGAGAGATGTAAATACTTCTAAGGCAATGGTTGAGTTCTCTTCATCTTATTATTTTGACTACTTGAAAGCAAATCTGCATTTCCTCCCTTGTTGACAGTAATAACTGGCAGTTACAATGGAGGTAATGATAATGCCTACTCCGCAGGAAATTGTCACGATTAAATCAGATACAGATTGCAGTGCACCTGATACATGTATTCAATGTTAGTCTGAGCTCCCTGTTTTCATCAGACTCTTGCTTTCTGATGACATCTTAGGAAGGACATAGCAGGTTGGTGACAAGAAGTCTCATTTCTGTGAGACCAATGTAAAGGTTTTCTAGACCTTAGCTCCCTCATGTGACAGATAGGAAGATAAGATGCCTATACTTCCGACCAAGCCTGTTACACTGAGAATCAACAGACAGACATGGGTGGGTACTATCCAAGTGCGGAGTGCTGGTGGTGTCAGTCCAGGCCACCATTCTCTTGATTCTGTTTGTGCTGCACCAACAGAAGTCCTGGGGGAGGAGGCGGCTGAGGTTGATGCTGTAGGAATATTTCATCGTACTGATTTTGCAGACATTCTCTGTGTAACACGTCTTACGGACATACCATAGACATCAACAACTGGTGTAACCCTTTTACCCACCCGCCCAGCAAACTAGGCTTGAGATTCTCTCCATCTAGACAAGCTCTCTCTAACCTACTTCGAGTCACACCTATGACCCTGTGGCTGGTGTCGAGCACTATCTGACCTAAGTTTTCCTCGTCACCAGCTCCAGTCCTCCCACACAAGGAAGCCATAGTCCTGTGCTCTATCTCCGGACCCAGCTGACTGGAGTCATCCTAACCTACACGTATGTGTTCATACCGTAGCGCTTCTGCCTTTCTTTTCTTGCCATGACCTTGGTACACAAGATAAATTATCTAAGAGCAATGAAATAAATGCATTTGTTAGGAAGCTACTTCAGTCAGTGATGAATGGAAGGGTTTATTTATTTTTCTTTAAAACTCAACCATATAAGGGTGAAAGACATTTGATCAAGTATTTTTCTTTTTTAAATGAACCATAGCAGTATACATTTATTTATTTATGAGTGATCCATGATACATACTCAATATTCTATGCTTGAGCCCCTCTTTTATTTTACTTATTTATTGAGAGAGAGATAGAGAGACAAAGAGACAGAGAGACAGATGTACCCTCAACTGGACCCAATGCTACAATCCTTTCCCAGCCTTCCCAGTCAACCAGGCTCTCTGGCATGTGTGCGTGCACCCAGTGTGTACAAGTGGACTCAGACACTGAATCTAGATCTTCCATGTGGTTCCTGCATTGTGGAAGGGTGCCCACTGCTCAGCCAGCATACCCTTTGTGTAGAGGGTGTTGTCAAAGTGCTTAGCAAAACACCAGTTTCCACCCTGACAGGCAACACATAAAAACCCTGAGGAATCATGGCTTCTCCAGTGCTTCGTACTGTTAGAAATTTTAATTTTTGCCATTTGCTCCTGTGGACAGTGTTCTGTCAATGCAGTCTTCAGAACCTAACAAACATTCTTCACTCTGTTACCTCCTCTCTGTTTTGCTTGTTCATTCATTTTGCCCACTTTTCAACTGGGTTGCCATGCTCTTCTCATTGATTTATTGCCAGGAGTTACTTAAGTATTCTTGACATTATTTTTTTTGTCAGTTTTATGAATAGCTCCATTTTCTATTTAATTGAGATAATTGCTCTACAGAATAAAGGAAGCTGGAATTTCTTTTATCCTTCGATCAAATAAACCCACTATTCTTGACCTGACCTCATCGCCTTTAATCTTCTATCCTGCAACACTAGCAGATGGAATGACACTGTGTCAGAGCTAGAGAAGGAGACGCTCATTAGAACTTTCAGGGAGGAAATGGCAGAGCTGCTAAGTCCTCAAGCCAGCTCGTTTTATTTATTCCCCAGGAAAGGTGGAGCAGCCCTCCCTGATTTTTTGTGCAGGTTTAACTAATGCACCTTCTTGCTGCCTTTACTGTCTTCTCAGAAAGTGGACTGTCTTCCTCAAAGTCATCAAAGGATTACCCACGAGTCTTTGCTTTTTCTGCACTTCCCTTGACAAAGATGAGACAGACATTGGAAAAGGCATGTAGGGATTCATTACTCATGCAGATGAGTCTCACAATTCAATAGAGATAATTAGGAAAATGATGGAGTAAATTAGCACTTTGTGCAAGTGTATTAATATTAATAAAACTGCCATTTTACCCTGAAGTTAAAACAGAAGAGGAGGAGAACACAACTCTAACCAGTGAGTCAAACGTCAGGCCAGTAGCTCTTTGGAACTCTGACCATGCTCATCCATCCTGGAGAATCTGGCTCTTTTTCTGCTATCAAAATTTTTCTAAGGAGGGACCAGCAGTATGTCGCTGGACTCCCATGTAGTTGACCGGGGTTCGAGCCCCAGACCTGGCTGCTTAAACTCACGCTGAGCACGTGTGCGTGTATGCCCAAGATCCCGAGAGGAGAATGGAGGAGAAGGGATTGTGGCATGGCCATGCCCCCTGGGTGGTGACTTCTCACTTTCTGTCTCTCTGTCTCTCTGTCTCTCTCTGTCTTTCTGGTGAGCTCATGCTCCCTATAACAAAAACCTCTCCAAAAAAATTTTTTTTCTAAGAAAAAGAGAGATGTAAATACTTCTAAGGCAATGGTTGAGTTCTCTTCATCTTATTATTTTGACTACTTGAAAGCAAATCTGCATTTCCTCCCTTGTTGACAGTAATAACTGGCAGTGCATTATTGTTCAAAAGGCAATTTTAAGTCCATTATCTTATTTAAGTATAGCAGCTTTCTTATGAGGCAAAATGCTACTGTTTTCTGACTTGTGGTTTACTAGTTTGTCCACAGGTCTTTACATTCTCGCTTTCTCTCCATACCAATGTTCATGACCATGTCTTTGGCTCGAATGCCACCCTATACTCCACTCTTACCCCCTCCAAACTAAGTCTGGAGCAACCACTTAAAATCACAAGTCTAGTTGTATAACCCACCTCAGCTAGGCATTTTCTGATCGTTCAACCTTGCCTTTGGAATAGTTGCAAACTCTCCAGCATGCAAGGCCCTATGATGACCACCATGCTTATCCTTGCATCTTCCTCTCTGGGCAGACCCACTTTTACTTTCTTCTACTCCATATTCCAGCCACACTGAACTGCTTGATGTTCCAGTTATGTGCAAGGACCTCGCTAGTTCTTCATGATGGAATTGCCTCTACCTGAAAGCTTTCTTCCCTTGTTCCATCGCCAGGCTCCTCAGGGTGTCAGCATAGATGTCGTTCTTTCCCAAAGGCCTCTCTTCAGTCCTCTCCCCCATAAAAACTGTTTCCAAAGAACATATATTTTTTCCTCACAGCCCCTCACTGAGTTATCATTTCTTATTTACTAAGCAGTCTTCCCACAAGATTGACAGCTCCTAAAGAACAAGGATCTCTTCTTGTCCACCCTGATATTCCCTACTGCCTGGCACACTGGTTGGCATAAAGTGTTGCCAAAAGAAAAGAT
The DNA here is from genome assembly GCF_000334495.1 of Tupaia belangeri chinensis. NCBI lineage: Eukaryota > Metazoa > Chordata > Mammalia > Scandentia > Tupaiidae > Tupaia > Tupaia belangeri. The sequence continues at coordinate 54,755 of NW_006159756.1, read as the reverse complement.
GAATGAGTGAGTGAACGAGAGTGTGAATGACTCACATAGTCACTTACAGGAGCAAGATTTAGAGACCTGTCTTGAAATCCTGTGCTCGTTCCAATATTCACAAGGTCTCCTTGGCTCATTGCTCACTCATTCTGCCTAGGGTGCTGGTTTAGATAACTCGTAAGACTCTGTATTAAGTGGAGCTTAAGAAGTTCAAATTTTACAAGATGCATTATTGGAATTCTTTCTACATCTTCAGTAGATTTGGTTAATTTGCCTCTAGAGGAGCTCAAGAATCTATAGTGAATGCCCTATATTAGTTTACTGGACTTTTCTTTTTCCCTGATCATAATTAACTCGCTATTACCCATTCTGGCTGTAGAAGTCCAAATCCTTAGCCAACTTTCAATTTTTCTTTAATAGAAGAAATTCTTTCTAAAGTTATACAGAGACAGCCCCTCAGAAGCCTAATTCTTCTTGTTATTTTCCAATTTGAAGTATTTATTGGCTTGAACAATCTTTGATTTTCTTCAAAACCATTTATTGAGTGGGTCACCAATTATGATTCAGGCAAAATGCTAACAATTCGTTCTGCTTTTGAGATTGAATTTGACTGTAGTCTTGTCACATATCTAAATTCAGGATCTTGAGTTTCCAGTTGTGAATGGCTAGATGGCCTGCTTGTGTGGGGACTTGCTTCTCTTCTATTCTTATTACTGAAACTGCGATATTTAGTGACTTACTTACTCTTAGTTTCTTCATCTGTAAAACGATTATTATGCTTTCAGTCATGTAGAGAGTGTTTATTGAGTAACTCCTGGGGTATTTTGTATTAAAAAATTCAAATGAGACTTTTTTTCTCAAGAAATGTAGTCAGAGTGATAGACGAATAAATCACTGGCTATTCCACGGTAAAATAAGTACGAAGTTAGACTTTCCCATAAATGTGTGGGAAAACTGGAGTTGCCCATAGCATTAGATTAAAGAGGAGTCAAAAAGCGTTTTTCAGACCAGCCATAGTGACACAGCAGTCATGTAACACTATGTGATGCTGAAGCCATGTGGCGAGGTCCCAGATTTGCATCCTCAGGCCTCCTTGTATACTGGACATATGCATGCCCATGATCCTGGCTGGCCGAGGCTGGGGGTGGATTGCAGTAGAATGCCCATGATCCTGGCTGGCCGAGGCTGGGGGGGGATTGCAGTATACAGACCCTTTTGGGGGTTTCTCTCCCTCCCTTCCATCTCTTTCTCTTCTAAAATAAATAAATTGGAAAAAAGACTATCCAGACAGAGTTGATGCTTGACATGATCTCTAAAGGATGAATGGAAGTTGGCTGGAGAAGAGGGCATCAGAAAGACATTCTAGGCAGGGCAAAAGTATATTTCAACATTCTGATGGGTAATAGAGAATGATCCCTTTGGAAAAAAATAAGTAGCCCAGAATAGAGCATAAAAAAAGCAAAATTTGTGAAAAAGTAGGAAAGAAAAGGCAGAGAGGTCATTGGAAAATGGGAGAAGTTATGCTTAGATTAACAGAACAGAGTGATTCATTATGAGGAAGGAGAGAACAGACCTATTAAGGAGAAGCAGAGGAAAGCAGAGTTGGAAATACAGAGATGTGAGAGGCAGATTTATAGATGGATCTAGTGTGCGTGCCCTATACTATAATCCCCTCTTCATCAGTGTGGGTGGCACTTGTGAAGATGATATGATATCACTCCCATGATTAGGTGACATTAAATGGGAAAAGGAGGGATTTTGCAGGTATAATTATGGTCTTTATACAGTTGATTCTGGGGTCATCAAGATGACCTGGGTGGCTCTTACCCACTCAGAAGAGGCCTTCAAAGAGTGTAATTTGAAATGAGTTATTTATCCTGCTGGCCTTGAAGAAGAAACTAAGCAAATTATGTTCTCCAGGCAAGGACCTGAGGGTGGTTTCTGGTAGCTAAGAGTGGTAACTTGCTAATAGCTAGCAAGAAAATGGGAACTTCAGTCCCACAAATGCAAGGAACTAGATTCTGCCAATAACCAATAAACTTAGATGAGGACTCCAAGCCTCAGATGACAGTCTTAGCCCTGGCCAGCCTATGTCTTGGTTTTGGTCTGGTAAAACCTTGAGTAGAGGGCCGAACTAGCTCCTCATTCAAAGAAACTATGATGAAACAAGCTTCTGTTGTTTCGAATTGATAAATGTGTTTTAATTTATTTTACAACAATAGGAATCTAACATAGGAGGTTATGGACATCCCAGCCAGGAAATTTCCACAGAATACTGAAAAGGAAAGCTAGGTTATGTGTTTTGAACAGGAAATCAAAGACAGTGAACTTATAGTGGGTAGACAAGAGTAAAATCCACAGCTTTTTCTTGATGTAATAAAAGGAGCAGGTGTTTTATGAGAAGAACAAAGACAGGAAGGTGGAGGAATACCTGGTGATGAGGCTGAGCCTATGGGAGACTCCGTTAAAATGTATGTGCCATGCATAGTGTGTGGGAACAATGGTAGGAGAAATGGAGAAAGTGAATGGTGGATAGACATTCCACTACTCCACTACCAGGCTGATAGCGGGGGAAAGTATAGACAGCTGGAAAGATTGTCAAGCTCAACAGTGACACAAGGTGACAGAGGTTAGATATTTGATGTAATTAACTGGACTCAAGGTTCTTAATGCAATATCATATAATGTTTTCAAGCCAATGCAGGCAGAGGCAATAGGTGGTCTCTGAAGCTGGCTCCTGTTCTCTGAGGTCCAATCAGCAATCGGTGGTCTTTGGTTGGAACTCAGAGAAGGTTGGGAGATGACATGCACAGTAGCAAAGAGCACTTGACAGTGCACTTAGACATCAGAGTTCCAGTCCTGGTTCTATCGGGTGATCTCTTTTACCTGGACAAGATATTTGACCTTCCAAAGTGCTATTTTCCTTATCTATTCATAAAAGAGGAAAATTCTGGTTAACAGTGCCCACTGCTAAATACTGTAAGGATTTTAACGGATCATAAATATTGTGGTGCTTTGTAATGCAATGATTTATTAGTGTGTCTTATTCGGCGTGCCAAATAGTAAGTGCTGTATCTTTGTTCCTCTGAGGTTCTGATACTGGGGGATGCATTACACATTTATTGAGATTACATCATAAGTACTTAATATTTGTGAAATTCATCTTGAATGAATAAAAACAGAGTAAATATAAGGACTCTTAGAGTTCCATTTCTGAAAAATACGGAGTGTTTAATAAAACTAGATATCGTGGCAAGTTGTTTCTTATCACAGGAGATCTAAGCTTCAGATGCAGATGATGACATATCATGCTGAAGTCTGGGTAGATTCAGTAGCGCTTAGCGCTCTAGACTTGGCAAAGATCAGTGGGTATAAGTGTAAGCCCCACTGTGGGAGCTGTGCTTTTCTGAATTGCATGCCTCTGCAAAACTCAGGCCTGGGGGAAGAGGTAGAATTATTAGGCATCAGTCACAATGTAAGGTCATTGCCCTGCAAGGAACCTCTGAGGAATCTAGACAATTTTAAATTCAGTGGACTAGAACCTAGGGAAGTGGCTGGAACACGGTATTTATAAAGACAATTACTTAGTATTTTCTTAAATGTCTTTCTGGGTGATTTCCCCCCCGCCCACCCCGGAGCTTACCAATAGAACAGTAATGGATAATCAACATAATTGACTGAGTCTCTGAAGCATGTGTGGGCAAGATATGCTGATGTTTTTGATTTAAGGAACATATATAGAGTCTACAGTACTTTGTGGAATGTTGGGCATGACTGAAGAACTTTGCTGGGTGCTATGGGAGGAAGAGAAGAGGAAGTATCAGGCATGATCCTTGCACTCAGAGTGCTTGAACTAGTCCACTGTTGTTTGGGGATGAGGTGATAGAAAAATAGGACATGATCTCTGCTCTCCAGGAGCTTATGCCGTAACTAAATCAGGATGATAGACAGTTATATCAGCAAGCAGCATGAGGTACAAGAGCCACGTGCATCCTGGTGTTCCTGGTGATCACTCACGGGACTGTGTCCGGGACCACTCAGGACTGTGCTTTCTTTACTTCCTATGGCCGAAATCTGGGGCGATGCCAACCCAGAGTAAGAATATTTATTTCTTAAATAACTGACTTTTGTTAGAGTGAAAACTTGATCCAGCTGGCGCTAGGCCAGGATCTACCGGAAGGATTTAGCCAGCATTGTTTTGGAGTGCCAGCCCTGGCTGTCATTCCTCCCAAACTGTGCCGCTGGGAGAGCCTTGGTCGCCTTGCTTGGGAAAGGTCACTTACAATGGCATTAGCTGAGAGTCTGATGTGGTAAGATGCCTGGATGCCTCTCTGGAAAGGCAACTTTGGAAGCTGGCAGGGGCGGGTGCTGTCCTCCCTGTGGGGACTGAAGACTAGCACACCACTAGCAGCTGTTCAGAGACAGCAAAGGCAGCTTCATTCAAAAAGCCATCATAATTTGGCAAGGAGTGCGCCAATCAGTAGCCTTCCTAATGCGTGTAATTGTTATGCAAATAAGCCACAGCACATTACCCAGGCTGGAAACAAGAATATCAGCTCTGTGATTTACAAGGGGCCCAGGGATCCAGGAGAACACTGGCATGCATCCCACCCTAAGGGGAGCGGGTCTGTGGGCTATCTTGATGCTGGGCTTATGAAGATCTGGGTTTATTAATGTTGACCAGTGGAGTAGAGCTCATTTTTTAAAAAGAAAATGAGTTTAATAAGGTGATCAAAGCCTAAATTTTTACTTTCTACCTCTGCAAACATCGGTGACAGAATATTGAAGCCTTTACACACTGGGGCATGTGTGCTTGCCAGAGAGAAACAGAGAGAGACAAAAGAGAGAGAGTGAGAAGTACCCCCTCAGATGGTATTGCCACACAGCAATACTCTCTCCTCTCTTCTCTTGGGATTTTGGGCACACACACGCACGCATTCACATGTGCGCCCATTGTGTTTTTCAGGCTGCTTAGTCTAGGACTCGTACAATGAATCAGTCATGAGGAATCTAGCTCTTCAAAAACTGCGCCACCCACTGGCCCCGGAGTGTGTGTTTTCACTGTTTATTTGACTTCCCGTTTCCATTTTTCAGTTATAGGCCTTTGAGAATGAACATGCTTTTGTGGACAATAGAGATGGCTTTCTATTTGCTCTACTTATTTGCTGGTTCGAAGATTCTTCTTCTTTTTGTTTTTAGTGAATTTTACCATAGAGTATATGTGCTCACCGGAAAGACAGAACACAAGAAATCATCCCCCAAGAGGATGGCCATGCTACAATCCCTTCTTCTCCAATCTCTTTTCAGGATTCTGGGTATGCATGCACACCTTCCCAGCATAAGTCTCAAAATGGGACCTGAACTGCTATCAGTTAAGGGGGGACCCCAGTGCCTTAACCACTATGCCACCTGCTGGTCTCCAGGCTCTTCATTAAAACAGCATTAAGGCACACTGTGACTAACACTTCACCAAGGTACCCAGCACTGGTAACTCTACTATTCTGCTCTTACCTTGTAATGTCCCATCCCTGCCTTCTCTTCTAGACTGTATGTTAGGTCTTTAGAGCTGATCTGGTGCCTGGTAGTGGTGCAGGGACTGATCACTTTACAGAGTTGTAAATGCTGTCATCAGGCAGAACCCAGAGCAGTAGAACGACTAAGTGGATGAAAGGATGCGTGCATGAAAACATGATAACATGAAACATGTATGTTTTCTGAGAGGTCAGTACTAGGAAGTTATTGGCAGCTGTTATTTATTTGATATATGCTAATAAAGTACTTAGGTGTCATGACACTGGTTTAAGTGCTTCATAAATAACTTATTTAATTTTGGCAAGCCCGGGAGGTAAGGATTGTTGTTTTTCCTATCCCATGTTTGAAGAAACCGAGGTGTAGACAGGCTAGGTGGCTGCAAGGCCATGCGTAGTAACTAGTAGCCCTGGGACTTGGTAAGGGGTTCCAGAGTCCACTCTTGGCCGACTCATTGGGAGCTGAAGGTTCGGGTGTTCCAAGGTCAGGAAACTCACTCCAGTACCTGGCAGGTACCTGGGATATGCCCTGTATGTCACAGAGAGTGTGGATCTGCCACAAAGGGTCTGCCAGATGGGGTGTGATGTGCCACCTGAGGTGTGCTGTGTAGGATCTGTCACTTAGGGTCTGACATGTGATTTAGCCATGTGAGGTTTGTCAAGCATGGTGTGCCATGAGGGGTGTGCCAAATGGGTCTGCCATGAGCCATCTGTCATGTGTAATCTGCCACATAGGGTCTGCTACACGGGTTAGCCATGAGTGATATGCCACATGGGGTCTGCCACTTGGAGTGTGCCATGTGGTTTGTGCCACATGAGGTATACCATATGGAGTTGGCCATGTAGAATCTACCATATGAAATCTGCCACATAGGGTCTGCCATGTGTAATCTGCCATTTGTAATCTGCCATGTAGGATCTGCTAAGGGGGATCTGCCATGTAGGATCCTCTGTGTAGAATCTGCCACATGGGATCCACCATGAAGGGTTTGCCACTACATTATACCACATGTGGTATGCCATGTGGCATCTCCCATTTGGGATATGCCATGTGTGGTCTGTCATGTAGGGTCTGCCATGTGGGCTCTGCCACGTAGGATCTCTCAAGTGGGCTCTGTCTCACATGTTCTGCCACATGCTATCTGCCATGTAGATTCTGCCAAGTTGGTTCTGTGACGTGGGAGCTCTGCATTATTGCCATGCCATGGAGCCACCCCCTCATTCCATCTTGACTCCTCTTCACTGAGTCACTTAAAAATGCCTCATTCTCTTTACCCAAACTTACAAATATCCACAGAAATACATTCCTCATCAGGTGATTAAAATCTTGCTCAACCACACCAGAATCTACCTTTAAATATTTAAATACTCTCAAGTAGCTCAAAAATGTGCCCAGGTACTTCCACCGCTCCGCTACGCAGCTCAATTTAGCTGCAGCACCCATCTCCAGCCTTCATTGTTCTGCCTTTTCTGCACCCAGGAAGATTTGTCTGCGTGGCTTATAGAGAACCAGCAATGGCAACACCATTCCCATACACACGTACGCACACCCCATCCCCTGCAGACACCACTTTATACTTACATCAGGCAGAGGAAGACCTAAAGGACTTCTTACTGCTTCCCATTTATTCCATTCAGCAGCAAAATGTTTTAAACAGCCAATGCACCTATATTATTATCTTATAATTATTATTCTGTAGTGAGCTGCAAATAAGCCCAGATCCCATCAAGCACCCTGCAAGATATGACAGTCCCAAGAGTACCTGAATGTTGGGGAGGAGGCTCCCCTCTTAACCTGTTGGCATTTGGTTTTCATGGCTCTTTTCCCACTGCATATGCCTGGCTTTTTTTTTTTTTTTTTTTTTTTATTCAGTCATCATTTTGTAACATCTTTATGCACAGAAGGAACAAACATGATTATTTGGGATAAAAATATCACTGTCTCTCAAAGTGAAATTTCGTTCTTATTTTCAATAGAGTATTTAAGAAAGTTAGTGTTATCATTTGTCGATAATATTAACAGAGCCAATTAATCGAGTCCCCATTCTGTGCCAGGTATTCGGTAGATTATATACGTAATCTCAGTTAATGTAATAGTTACAGAACTTTTATCTGACAGTGAGACTGTCCTTTAAAAATGAGGAGCTTGGCCTCTGTGGTTTGAAAGGTCACACATAAAGCAAGTAGAAAAATCAAGATTCTGCTCCAAGTCTAATCTCATTCTAAAGCCCATAACCTGGTGTCTCTCGAAGTGTGGTCTCTAGCTCAGTAGCATCAGCCTCATCTGGCGGCTTGTTAGAACTGCTGCATCTCAGGCCCACTCAGACCTACTGAACAAGGAAGCCCGTGCCCCATGGCTCAACACACCCTCTGTTTCTGATTCAGGACAGCATCTGGGAAACACTACCATCTCCCATTTGTGGTTACTAGTCAGTGGTTAAACTTGGGACCAGCAGATGGGGAAGTGGTTACGTCTCTGGACTCCCACATGGCCTACTGCAGTTTGAGTCCCAGACTCGGTGGCATGAAACTCACACCAGGTGCATGTGTGTGCATGCCCAAAATCCTGAGAGGAGAATGGAGAAGGGATTGTGGCGTGGCCAATGCCCCTGGGGGGGGGGTGATTTCTTGCTTTCTGTCTCTCTGGCAAGCGTACATGCCCCATTGCAAAAATCTCTCTCTACAAAAACAGAACAAACAAGCAAAAACTGGTGGTAAAGTTTTAGTGGAGGTTTAGAATTTCTCCTCTTCTTCGTAGTATAATTAAGATGGAAACAAAATTTCAGCAAATTCTCTTTTTCTCTAATAAGTATGCCTTTAAAATTATGCAAGATTTTAACTTCAGTTAGCTAGCAGGATCTGCATCTAGGTCTCACTATTTATTTGCTGTGTGATCTTGGGCAAGTTGATTAGCCTCTTAGGTCTCGATGTCCAAGTCTATTCTCTGCAGGTGGAAGCCATTTACAGGATTCTCCTAAGATTAAGTGAGTTAGTGTCTGCACAAGTGTTCAGCAGAGTGCCAAGTATATCACTATCAGGTAAATATTAGCTCATTGTTAACTATTCAGTATTGGTTTGCTCATTCCCTGTTATTAGGAACAGTTTTTAAAACTGCTTAATGCTTTTAAAACTGTATCCCTCTTTAAGGGTTTAGCATGAAGTTTATTAAGGTTTCCTATAATTGATCTCAGTGATATTTTAATTTCACCTTTAATTTTTCAAGGTTTGTGTTTTTCTTCTGAGGGAGAGAGACAGACATGCCTAACAGGGTCCACCCCAGCCCCGGTTTCAAGCCCCTTTTATTTCAGAAGAGGAAACAGGTCCAGACTGATGAAGTGCTTACTCAAAGAACCGAGCTTTCTTGCCTTCAAGTGGAGGATCATTTTACATCATCCCCCATTTAATTATTTATTTAATTTTATTTATTCATTCATTTACTTTAACTTGACAAGAGGGGGGAAGGGAAGGGAAGGGAAGGGGTGAGAAGGGGGGGGAGAGAGAGAGAGAGAGAGAGAGAGAGAGAGAGAGAGAGAGAAAAGAAGCCACCAGGCTGGGCCAGAGCTCGAACTGTGGTCAGTCCTATGGGAGTCTCCAGCACCTGAACTCCCATGCCACCTGCTAGTGCCACCCACCCCCCCACTGTCTCTTAAACTTGTATGACTGCAAAATTCTTTATTAAAGCCCTATACCTTTTCTTCACTCTCTTTTAATCTTCTCTGTTTCTGGACCAACCAATTTCTGTTATAACAGAATTATGGGATCACAGGACACATGAAAAGTTTTTCTGTATTCTCAAGAAGATGCGGTTTAATGTTATGGATGAGACAAATACCCACGTGTCTGTAACATAAGAATAAAGAGGGAGGGAAAGGCAGAGGGGCTTTAAAAATGAGTGTGATAACATACATATGGGGAAAATGGAGACACTTCCTAGGGTAGATGATGTTTGGAATGGAGTGTTAAATCTTAGCAGATAAGGACGAGAGCAAAGAAACACAGAGGAACTAGTGGGAACGCTGGCAGCAAGGCAGAGGGGAATGGAGTTTGCAGGAGGAGCTGCAGTGGCTGAGCTGGCCTGCAGTGTGGGGACAGCATGGTGGACGAGCCTGGAAAGTTCACGTGCATCTGTTAGAGTAGTGAAACTTAGGCTAAGGCTTGGCCAAATATTATGTAGTGGGAAGAGTCCTGGGCTTCGAGCTGAAAGGCCTGGGTTTGAACCTCAGCTCTGCAAATGTTTGGACATGTGACTGCACAAATACGTAAACTGCTGCTGCTTGTAAGGTCATGGTGGACGTAAGAAAAGTCTAAAGTGCAAAGTACCTGGCAGCTAAGAGTGTGTTTCCTTTTGTGTCTTCCTTACCTTGGTCTGAAAGTTCAGACTATGGTAGTTTTTTGTCAACTCTTATCTCCAGATAAAAAATCACTTATTCTTACCTTTGCCCCTCCGTCTAGACTTAGGCTAGTTGAAGTCCACTCCATAAGTCAAGAAGGAAGTAATTGGCTTCGTTGGTTTCCCTGTCTAGCGCCTCTCTTCTCTAGAATTTCTTACACATCAGATTAATTTTCCTTAAACACCTCTTCAGTCAGTAGGCACCGGTTGCCAGTGCTAAGATTCCTGTCTGTACTCATGGTATCAGTCTATGGTTCTCTCTCTCGGGCCATCCAGGGAGGGTAGAGAGGGCCTCCTTTCCAATCTGCCTGCCTTGTTCCTTTCTGCACCCCCAAAGACTCCTCTCTGTTGACATCAGCCCTTTCTAGCTTTGTTCTTTGATGAGCCCTTTACTCAGGTTTTCCGCTAGCCTCAACAGCTGCCACCCCCCCACACCCCATTGTCTACTAATCCAAACAGGACTCTGCCTTCAGGGCCCCTCTCTGCCATGCAGAGTCAAGCCTGCCATCTTCGCCACAACCAGGGTGGCCTATTTGCATCTCGGTTTTACAGAGCTAGGTATTAAGAACCCTTTTCTTATCATTCTGCTACATCTTATCTGTTCCATTGCTCAAAAGACTGAAAGTGCTTTAAAAACAAAGACCTTTCTGGGCTAGTCCTGAAGCCTTGGGGTTAAGGGAGCTGGATCCCACATGGCCACACATGTAGTTCACATCCCAGCAATATGAAGTACATGCTGGCTACACGTGCATGCACACCCTGAAGCCTGATAGGAGGGAGAAATGGAAGAGAGGGGCCTGACCATGCACCATTGGGGATGCTTTCTCCCTCTTTCTCCCCCAGTCTCTCTCTCTTTATGGCATACATTCCCTCTGACAATTCAAATTAAAACTAATACATTTTTCCTTTCTCTTGCATCCTTTCCAGAGCAGGACATAAAATGAATGTCTAATGTGTGCTTGTGAAATAAACAAAGTCACTGTATACCTTGGAATTCAGGGCCAACTTTTCCTTCCTGCTCATGGGGACAGAGGAACTGGAAGAAAAGCCTGTGGGCCTGTTTTCTCAGCTCCAGACAGAGTCTGAGTCTGTGCCATTTACCAAGTTATTTCTTGCCTGGGAACTGAGCAGAGATGGCCCTAAAACCGCCAAGGGAGAATAGAGATGGAAGTGTGCACGCTTGTTTTTAGTGTCAATTTTCTGACTACATAATGCACTGAAAAATTAAATTCGCTAAAAGCACTTCAAGTGCATTCCTTGCTAACACTTCATTACAAGGTACTTGCAAGTAATAAATCCACAGGGTCTATGTTTTTAAGGAAAATAAAAAAGACTTAAACAAGTGAAAACACCTTGTTTTCCTCTTGCTCCCTATTTTAGTTCTAGGGGGAAATAAATAATTTCTAGTCGACTAAATTAAAGAAGTTAGACTATTATTAATATAGTATTTTTAATAATAACATACAAATACCAAAGTCAAATTTCTCTTGCAGGGATTTAATATCAGCTGGCAATTAAGAAAGGCGGGGAGTTTCTTGCTGACATTGCATGTCTTTTTTTTTTTTTTTTTTAATTACCCATAGACGTGCTCTTTCGGGCTTTCTTTTCCTACTTTTGAATTGAAGGTCCAGCTAGAGGCTGGTTGACTCCAGCACACACCCCGCCTACTCACAGGGTGGTTCTTTACTCAGTATCCACCCCATCTTTCTTTGTCCCCCATAAAGGTGGGAAGAGAGAAGAAGGGCTGCATTTTCCATCTGTATGTCTTTATCCTTATTCATGTTTTGAGGTGCTATAATGTGGCTTCTGTCATTTCTCCGCAACTGAAACTAATTTCTTCGAAGAAACCAACGTCTTCTCAAAATCCATGATCAGTGCTTGGCTTCTCTCTTACCTAGTACCTTTGTACATGTTTTAAAATGGCTACCTCTTTCATTACAAAATTCTTTACTCTTGGGCCAGCCTATGGCAAAGTGGTAACACAATTCTGTGTGAAACCGACCTCCCATGGGGAGGTCCTGGGTTCATGTCCCAAGGCTTCCCTGAACATGCCAGGGCCTGCATTTGTGCTGTGATGCTGACGAAGGCTGGGGGTGGATAACGTGAAGTTTCTGCTGGGGGTTCCTCTCTGTCTGTCTGTCTGTCTCTCTTTTTCTCACTGAAGAAATAAGTAAACTTAAAGAATGGTGCCACCAAAATATCTCTTCACTTTCATTCTGAATAACCAGTTGTCTTACTTCTATGATCTGGCCTCCTTTTCTATTTCCCTCTCTTCCTTTCCACATCTCTTAATGATTTGTTCTCCTCTAAGCTTTTTGTGATTAAACAGGTCCACCCTCACAGCCGCTCATGTTCCTTTACATTCTGCTAACCTTCGAGTCTGTATGAAGGGTTCTTCAAAAAGTTCATGAAAAATGTGTACTATGAAAAAATTATGCATGACTTCAAAATATTTCCATCAAAATAAGTGTACACGTTAATTCCACTTTTCCAGAAATATTTCAGAGTCCTCTTACATATCCAACTTCGTGTCGTCCTTGAGTGCTACAAATTGTAAGCAAGCTTTTGTCCTGTGGCAGAGAATAAATGCATGAATTCATTAATACGTAACCAGAAACAGAATATGCTAGATGGCAATAGGAACTGGAAAAATAAGTCTGAGAAGAGGATAAGAGCATATGGAGATTGCAGTTTTAAATGGAGTGGTCAGGTCTTGCTGAGGTGATGACCATGGAATAAAACATCCTGTGGAGGTTGGAGAAAGAGCTTTTCATAACTATGAAACTACAATCTTGAGTGTCCCAAGGCGGGACTGTGCCCTGCACGTTTGAGGAACGAGTGGGCGTGGCTGGCCTGGGGCTGTCCAGGAGGAGCAGAGTTCAGATAAGGATGAGAAGCTGGATTATGCAAGGCCCTGGATTCCCAGTGAGATGAGGCTGGTGGAGTATTTAGGGCAGAGGAGAGATGTGGTCTCCCCTCCCACCCGAGACAGAAAGCAGGAAATTCTCCCGTGAGGGAGGTGGCCATGCTGCAGTCCCTTCTCCTCCAGTCTCCTCTCGGGATTTGGCCACACACACTCAAGCACCCAACTTGAGTTTCAAGCCGCTGGGTCCTGGATTTGAACTGCAGTCAACTACGTGGGAATCCAGCAATGTAACCATTATGCCATCTGCTGGTCTTAAGGTCTGACTCATCTTAAAGCAGATTATTCTTACTGCTATGGCGAGGGTCAATCTTATGCCAAAAAGTGCAGAAGCAGGAAGCCATTCCAGAGGCTACCCAGGTGATCTGGGTGAGATGAAGGTGCTTCAGAGCAGATTGACCTTAGTGGAGATGGGCAGAGGGTAGGCCGACAGTGTTTGCTGAAAGACTGGGTGTGAAATGTGAGATAACCAGAAAGAGTCAAGGATTATCCAAAAGGTTTCATCCTGAACAACTGAAAAGATGGAGCTGATTTTTCTTGAGATGTGAGATAAGTGAGTGGTGAAAGTTTGGAACAGGAGAAAAGGAGGTGGTTGGGTTTGTATATGTTAAATTTCCATTGTCTGCTAAAAATCCAAGTGGACAGGGTAAACACAAAAACATTCAATTCTGAAATTTGGAAAAAGTTATATAAATACAAATTAACAATATAAATATATAGTACAGCTCTTAGACACAGCACTTAGCCACAGGGAATAAGAGGAGCAAGCGTGGGGGACAGGGTCTTCAGAGTCAACATCCAGTGCCTTTTGCTTTTCTGAGTCATTAGCAAAGCAATTATATTTAAAGTCCTAGATGAGGTCTCCAAGGGGGGAATGTGTGTATAGAAAAGAACTGAGATCCAAGAACAGACCCTTCTCCCTCACCCCTAATGTCTCCTTGGTTACAAAGTCTTGCTATCCCCATCCCAGAACTTTCTATTCATACCTTCTGCAGAGCCATGAGCTTCACACCTCCAGGGGGAACCCTTCATACAATACCTGTTTAAATGGAACCCCTCTGGAACACAACCACAATGTGAATACAATGTGGACTGATTTTGCAACAATGGTGCTGTCCCTGTTTTGCAGCTGGTTTAATTTAAACTCTTGTCATAGTTAGACTTCTCAGCAGCAAAGACCTCCTCATTGGTCTTCTTGCTTCACTGAGCCATCAGGGTGACAATTTTAACTCAAAATCTGTTCAAGTCATTCCTTTCTTAAAAAGTCATATGGCTAAAGGTCAAAAATGTTAAAATATGAAAGTCTTCCCAAGTTTGGCCAAAACTCTTTCTTGACCTGTACTGCCTACCTGACCTCCTACCTTGCGGGTCGTCAACTGATAGCATTCTTTTGTGTCACCTCTGCTCTGAATGTGACGTCCTGATGTGCTACATTCAGGGAGGGGTCCCCCAGATAGCCCCACTACATCCAGTATTCATTTCTGTGTCCACCAGTTTGACGATGCCATTTCTTCATGTTCTTTTCTTTCCATTTAGCCTCCCCAAGTCCACAAGCAATTTTCTACAGCTCCTACATTTTCCACTGGGACTTCCATTCTGGCTCATTTTAGCTCTTAATCAATCATATATCAACTCATGGCATCCTCCATCGATTTCCTTGTGTATATCTTATCTCTCCAAAGAGATTATAAACTCCTTTAGGGCAAAACATCGCACCACATTTCTTTCTATTCATGATAGCACTAAGCAGTGGAGAGCCATTTTAATAAATACTTTTTTGAATTGAATTAAATATATTGAACCTGCTTCCTCTTTTAGCAAGGTCATAGCTCAGGTGAGTAACCAAAGACTCCTGTATCTGCTTACATAATTCTGACTGCTGGCTGTTGCTGGATACAGCAGCTCCCACTGCTCCTAGATATCTCTTCTTTTTATTTACAAGTCAAGGAGCAGATGACTTAGGTTAAAAGTGTATTTATAAGACTATGAAAAAAAATACAGCCACATGGTCCACACGAGTAAATGTATGGCTGCATGTATAGGGAACATAATACCATATTTCTTTTGATTTAAGAAATGCAATATGCATAGATAATGATTTATGGGCTAAATCTAGAAGAAAGCTGGCCCAATTCCAGATTCTGGGTATTTTGGGGTATTATTTATTTGTTATTGACACAGTGGAGAATTCAGCTCAGAGATCCAGCAGAGAAAAAGAAATGGATCTTCCTTAGGAGGCTAGGGCAGGGATAGCAAAGCAGCTGTAAACAGCTTAGCAATCAGTCCTTCCTATTTCGAACAAGTATTTCCAACAAGCAAAACAACAAAGCCCTTCATAAGCAAAAGTAACTAACATCCACTGAGCCCGATGGTTTACAAACCACTTTCATCTTTGTTATCCTACTAGATGTACCAACTACCTTGCAAAATATTGACAAGAGATGATGCTGCCACTTCTAAAAAATGATAGAATTATAGCTCTCAGATACGCAGAAACTGGCCCAGTGTCACCCAGGCAGAGGGTTGAAGTGTAAGCGTAGGAGATGGGGTCTTCAGAGTCAACATCCGGTGCCTTCTGTGATGTATCACACATTGTCCCCAAAACAATGGAAATTGCAAGAACTTTCCTATGGCCTCATCTAAATACTCAGTCTCTTCCCTCCTTACTCTTTTCTGAAATAAGGAATTCCATGGAAACGCCATCACTCATTCATGTATTTGGCAGCCAGTGAGAGCAATGTTATTTTTTTTCCTTGAACTTTAAAAGATAATTTAATAAATAAATGAAAAATAAACTGAGGAGAGTAGCTGAATTGGGTCTTATGTTACTAATAGAATCATAAATGCCAGAAAGTGCTGGGAATGATTTATTATCCTGTTATTATAAGTGACTAGGAAGCTTTCAATGGAGTCCTTGCTAATTTCTAGCAGCTGCATTAAATCAGAAACTCTATTAGCTATTATAAAACCATCATCCCATTTTTTTCTGCAAGTCAACTTGAACACCTGATAGGATTTTGGAGCTATTTGCTAGTGTGCATGCTAACCTCTTTCTTGGGAAATGAACATAAGTCAAAGGTGTCATGATATTGGTCACATCAACTGTTAGGGGTTAGTAAATGGCTGCTGCTTCTTTTTTATTTTACAGAGATATTTTTTGCTACAGAGTGTATGCACTTGCCAGAGAGACAGAGAGATGGAAATTGAGAAGTCATCCCCCAGTGGGGATGATCACACCACACAATCCCCACAGTCCTTTCACCTCCATTCTCCTCTCAGGATCTTGGGCACACAGGACCAGCAGTTGATGCAATGGCTTTGTTGCTGGACTCCCACGTAGTTGACTGCGGTTCAGATCCCAGACCTGGTGACTTAAACTCATGCTGGGCGCGTGTGCGTGCGTACCCAGGATCCCGAGAGGAGAATGTAGGAGAAGGGATTGCGGTGTGACCATCCCCCTGGGGGTGATTTCTCACTTTCTGTCTCTCTCTGTCTTTTTGGGGAGCACACGGGCCCTATAGCAAAAACTTATCAAAAAAAGAAAAAAGATCTTGGGCACATACACCTGCCTAGGTGTGAATTTTTAAGCCACTGGGTCAGGGACTCAAACCATGGTTGACTATAAACCATGGTTGACTATGTGGGAGCCCAGTGACGTAACCATTACACCATCATCTGCTGGTCCCAATGGCTACCTATTTTTAATAGGAGATACTGCCGATGTAAAGCAAAATAGCTTCTTTCAGTAAATATCACTTCATGACGAGAACAGGAAATGGACCTGTCATCAAATCCCCCGCTCAGAGTTTGAACTGCTCCCCAGCCTCACACTCTCTTTTCTTTTACCCAAATTGAGCAATTGTCCACTTTTTGTAAGAAAAGAACAATTAAGCAGCTCCATGCTGGAAATCACTGGTACTTCTCTTCATTCTTGTTTTCATAATAAAGTGTACCTTTAAGGACTCACTTTCTCATGACCAGATAAATAACACTTTATGTTAGGCAGCTAAGAAGAGTCCAGAGCAGACATTGGTACATCTTTGAACACAGTTTTAACCTTATATTTCAAGAGCTAGTAGAGCGGTATGGGTTGAGTGCAATTTGGTTAGGAAAACCGAGAGCGGCTGCTACCTAGAAGATATGCCTACTGTGTTGGGCAAATCCTGACAGAGAATGAGGGAATTTTTTTTTTGGTAGCAGGAAATGTCTAATACGCTCCAGTAAAGTGGAATTTTCAGAGGAGTACATATTAGTAATAGAGTGGATGTGGAAAGTATACTTACTCTTTTTGTTTAAAAACCTGAATGAACAGCCAGGCTGGAGGAGTTGAGTCAGTTAAGGAAATCGTAGAGGTTATTGTTTCCACGCTGGTTTCACGTGCCTATAGACTTGCCTTTCCTGTTCCCACCTCATCGTATTTCTGATTTTATGGTTTTCCTCCCAAACTTTGCACGCTTCATTCCGTACTTAGAGTTCGATCAAACGTTATTTCATCAGAGATTTCCACCCCCATACACTCTGGTATAAAACTTTCCTTGCTTGTTACTCTTTTATCCTGTTTTATTTTCTTTCAGTGCATTTATTCCTTTCCATCATTATATTTTTTAATCTTTCATTTATATATTATTTATCATCCCATCACAAGCTTAAGTTTCATGTCACAAAGACTTTGCCTATTTTGTTCCCATCTGTATTATCAGTGCTTATAGCAGTGCCTGGATCATGGTAAATTCTCAGTGACTGCTGAGAACATGAATGAATGGGTACCCCCAAAATGTTAAAATGACAATATGTATGCACATATGTATGTAGAGGGTTCCATACTTAAGAGATAAATAGATGAGTTATCAGCATATGGGCAATAACTGAAGCCATAGGCTCCAGAGAAAGCATTGAATAAAAAGATGAGAGGCTTTGGACAGAGCTTTAAAGAACTTCAAAAGTCAAAAGCCAAAACGAAGAAAATATGTCTACAATGAAAACAGAGGACGAATAGGCTTAGCCCTAGATGAAAACCGAGGAAGGTAGTGTTTGAAGGAGGAGAAAGTATTAAACATATAGAGCAGTCGGGACCAGCAGTTGGCATAATGGCTACATCTCTGGACTCCCATGTGGTCAACCATGGTTTGAGTCCTGGACCTGGTGGGTTAAACTCACGCTGGGTGTTTGTGTGCATGCATTCCCAAGATCCCCCTCCTAAAAAAAAAAAGAAAAAAAGAAAAGAAGAAGAAAGAAAGAAAGATACAGAGCCGTCAAGTAGATGCAGATTTCAGAATATCTAATGGAATTTGTATCTTTGAGGTCACTGATAACCATGGAAAGAACTTCTTTGGTGGAGTGAGGTGTTAAAGGCCATAATGATGTTTATAGAAGTGTGTCTGGGAGATGATAAAAGCTAAAGAGTATATGTGGAAAACTCCTTGAGATACTTTGATAAAATGAAGGGAAAAGTAGTAGGGAGGTAGCTGGAATATAAAAGTCCAAGTTAAAAAACAAAACAAAACATTGTTTTGGGAGAAATTTTTGCTATAGGGTATGTACACTTGCCAGAGAGACAGAGAGCAAGAAATCACCTGCTGGCAGGATGGCCAGACCACAATCCCTTCTCCTCCATTCTCCACTCAGGATTTTGGGCGTGCATGCACACGTGCCCAGTGTGAGTTTCAACCTGCGGGGTTTAGAACTTGAAGTGCAGTTGACCATGTGGGAGTCCAGTGCTTTAACCACTGTGCAACCTGCTGGATCCCCCAAGTAAAAAGTTTTTTTTTTTTTTTTTTT
>NW_006159756.1:14734-31860 GCF_000334495.1 Tupaia belangeri chinensis | reverse complement strand
GGAAACTGGAAAATGAATGGGATAAAAGGAAGCCAAGAGACCAGCAGTTGGCATAATGGCTACATCTCTGGACTCCCATGTGGTCAACCATGGTTTGAGTCCTGGACCTGGTGGGTTAAACTCACGCTGGGTGTTTGTGTGCATGCATTCCCAAGATCCCCCTCCTAAAAAAAAAAAGAAAAAAAGAAAAGAAGAAGAAAGAAAGAAAGATACAGAGCCGTCAAGTAGATGCAGATTTCAGAATATCTAATGGAATTTGTATCTTTGAGGTCACTGATAACCATGGAAAGAACTTCTTTGGTGGAGTGAGGTGTTAAAGGCCATAATGATGTTTATAGAAGTGTGTCTGGGAGATGATAAAAGCTAAAGAGTATATGTGGAAAACTCCTTGAGATACTTTGATAAAATGAAGGGAAAAGTAGTAGGGAGGTAGCTGGAATATAAAAGTCCAAGTTAAAAAACAAAACAAAACATTGTTTTGGGAGAAATTTTTGCTATAGGGTATGTACACTTGCCAGAGAGACAGAGAGCAAGAAATCACCTGCTGGCAGGATGGCCAGACCACAATCCCTTCTCCTCCATTCTCCACTCAGGATTTTGGGCGTGCATGCACACGTGCCCAGTGTGAGTTTCAACCTGCGGGGTTTAGAACTTGAAGTGCAGTTGACCATGTGGGAGTCCAGTGCTTTAACCACTGTGCAACCTGCTGGATCCCCCAAGTAAAAAGTTGTTTTTTTTTTTTTTTATGTATTTGAAAACCAGTGGTAAGGGTGAATTTGATAGGATGAGGCTGAATGTTCAGTCAAGATAAGAAATAATCAGTAAAATAATTTTCTTGAAAAACCAAGATGAGATGAAATTTAAAGTACACTCAGAATTATTAGTTGATATCTAAGGAGGGTGGCTTCTTCCCAGCAACTGGAGGACAGGAAGATTCCTATGTAGAGACATTTGTAAGCTTGGTATGCGGAAGGTTAGGATAGTCCTATTTAGGGACTATCTAGAACCTTCTACTTCTCTAAAGTAGAAGGCGGTCGTGTGCTGAGGACAGTGGGGGATGTATGAGGTTCAAGGGATTGAGATGATTGGAGGAACTTGGAAAGTCACTGTGGAAAGTACGTGCTGATGTACGTGCCACCAGTAGTACGTGTCAATATACCATAGACCATTTGTGGAAGGAGGGTGAAGGGCATTGACTTTGACAAGCAGAAGTGTATAAAGGAATCTGCCTACTTTGTCATGTCCTTCACAGTGCTTGACTTCCCAGCTGTGAACTCAGAGGAGGCAGAGAGCTAGGTTCTTCCAGAGCTGGAATTTGATGGCACTTTCTGTAACAAAATTATTAACGAGTAAGGGAGTCTTCAGTACTGGAACAAAGACAGAAGCAGACGATACAATTCAGGATGGTTTAGGAAGAAAGGGAAAGGCAGGGAGTCTTACACATTAAAATAAAGATGAGGAGTCTGTGGTCAGGGCATTCTAAAGCCATCAAAGATATGTTGTTTTGAGAATAGCTGGGAGGAAAGGGATTATGGTATAAGCATGAGATACGTGAAGTAGTGATCTTGTAAGTGAAGCAAAGGGCTATATTTTGTGATGAGGACTTCTTGATCAGAGCCAGATGGTTATTAGAAGCTCCATAATGTCCCTTAGATTAAAGAAAATATTTGTCTTCAAATCTAGACTGGGGACCAGCAGGTGGCGTGGTGGTTAGGGGCGCTGGACTCCCACATGGCCAACAGTGGTTCAAGTCTCGGGCCTAGTGGCTTGCTTTCTCTCTCTCTGTGTCCCTCTCTCGTAAAATTAAAATAAATAAACAAAGTGAAATAAAATAATTTTTAATTAAAAAAAATCTAGACCAGCATGGAACCTGAAACTGAGGATGCAGAGCCTCTTTGGTGAGTAGGAGAAGGTTGCCAAGGCAGGTTCTGGCACTAGCACAGAAGATGATTAAAAGCAAACAAGCAACAAACACAACTGTCGTCCTTGTTGGCACTGGTCATGCAGAGAAGGCTGGAGATGGAGTGCCAGGCAGGAGCTGTGGAGGCTCTTCCTAGACTTGGGTACATCCCTGCTTCCTAACCTGCGGTTCCAGGTGGCAGTCAGCTACAGATGGTGAATAATGCTCTTTTCAACAATAAAGTCTGTGCCAAAGGTAACCACCCTCTGGTCTGTGATGTGAGTTATTCACAGACTCGCCATTCATTGTCTCGGGCAGAGACAGCAGAGGGCTGCAGTTTCCCACCAGGAACACAACATTCGCTGAGAACAAGGAAGGGCCTGTTCCCCGTTCTCATTTTTGTTGGCTCAGTAGCGAACAGAGCCACTTGTCAGGATGATGGTCCTCACACATCGCCACTGCAGCAATAGTTTGAAAGAAGGTAGAGAGAAATGGAAGAAAAGACATTAAAAGGAAAATGTCACCATTTCCAAATGCCATATTATTTGACAGTTTCTCTTTATGTTGCAACAGCTGCTTAACATGACAAACGACGGCTTTAATAAAAATGCACACAAGGAGATGCAGCACCAGAAAATGAGTAATGGCGCTTTCTGTCCTGACACGTTGTGGAGCATATTTACTCAGCAATGAATAGGTCCTTGGTAACTCCGTGTTGCCAGTTGCTTTTAGAAAACCCCTGGTAGGTGGTTGGCCCTTATGTCAATCAGGTTTCAGTTGCAGAAAGCAGAATACATTGTGACTGGTTTCACAGGAGAGTTATTTAGTGTGGGACATTAAATGGCTTGTCCAGTCACTACAAAAGCTAACAAAACAGGTCGAACTTTTAGAAAGATACACCATAGAACTGGGGCCACCAAGGGCCCCTCTTTTGCAGCCAAGAAACTGCCACGTATTCCAATCAAAGTGACAAAAATCAGGAAACCACTGGTATTAAGAAGCTACTGCTTTTAGGAAGCTACCTTGACAAGGCAGCCATACCACACCTGCCTATGGGACCAGCCTCACTGTGGATGTCCCAATGCTTATGTCTGAGAACCAGAGACAGCAAGTACTCAGGCCCTGAATTCCTGCCCTGGAAAAGCAAATGCCTCTAGGATGATTTTCCCAGTAGAATAAGCAGCAACAGTAGCAGTGTGTTGCCTCTTATATAAGTAATGAAGCACACTAAGTTACATAAAGGTGTGGGAGCTCAGCAGAGGACACTTGAGCTTAGCGACTTTAGGACCCATAAATCCAGATTTGGGAGTAAATGCGAAAGTTACTATTGGTATGGTTTGAAGGAGAGAGAAAAAGAAAATAAAGAAGAAAGGAAAGGTGAGAGTAAAAAGACTAGCAACCTGTACCCAGCCCTAGGACAGAAGTAGACAGGGCCTTCCTGGAGTCTGTGCCTTCACACTTTACCTGCTGTCTTGTTACTTTTGTCCAGTCACACAGAGGAAAAACAACAACCCAAACCCCACAAACTCTTAGACATTGGCATATAACCAAAGAGGGGGCCATTCCAAGTTGCGGTTGAGAGTTAGATGTCAGGTCAAGAAAAGCTTTAGTGCTAAGCACATCAACGTGGCAGAAAAACTAGGAGTGGGAGTGGGTTTACTAGATGGGATTAGCTGAAACCGTAGAAGGAAAGGCTGTGTTTGCAGGGGGTTTTAAGACTTAGAGATAAGACTGATAGAGTTGCACAGATAAGTTATTGTTTGTTTTAGCACCTTAGGGACATAAGTGTTATTCAAAGGAAAAGGACAAAGTAGGAAAATGGGGCACATTGTATGATATGAAAGTCATTAGGGAAAGTTAGTCAATATTTACCCATCACCTACTATGTGCAAGTTATTGTATGTAGCAAAATAATAGTTTATCTGTATCCTCAAGGAATTAAGATATTCATTGTTGTTGTCAGAGTCATGAGCCTGAGGAATTTTAAAAGATACCGTTTTCATCTTGCCTTCTCTTGATATCTGGGAGAAATGCTTATTTATTATAGTTGGTAGTTGTGTGTTAAAGGCGCTTTTGTGCTGTGCTGTAAGGAATAGAAAGAAAAGTGAAGATTGTGTCACTATACCCAAGGAGGTGATAGTAGTTGGCTTGAGGGGCTAAAACGCACCATGAATGTAGTAATATACACTTTATCTGACAAAGACTTAGATTAGAGAGTGCAAGGCAGGGGATTCCTAACTGCTAAAGGAAAGATACATGGAGTGAATCTAGTGGTGGTTAAGAAAAATGAAAGATCACTTCAGTTTGTGGAGCTCTAGGGGAGGTTTTTTACAGAGGTGGTGCAAATTAAGGTAATTTTTGGAGGAAATACAGAACTAGTTATGGAAAGGAAACAGTAAGATAATTTTAAAGAAGAGAAACAACATAGGGAAACATAGATGGGAGATAGGCAATGGTGTTTAACTGAAGTAAGGATTTAGAAGATATTCATGGAAAATAATCTTGCTAAAAATAAAATTTCTAAGAGCTAGGAGAAAAGTAGAATTCTTATTATAAAGAGTTATGAATGCCAAGGTAAATCATTTTGATGATACTCTGTAGACACTAGAGATACTACATTCCAAAAGATTGCCCTCATGTTGTCCAGAAATGAGGGTATATGATCCTGGACTTTTTAGGGCTGGGATAATATCTTGATCTCTTTTTAGACTTAAGAGTTAGATTTTTTTGTTTGTGTTTTTTTCATCTTCGCTTAGGATTTTGATCCGTTTGATTTTCTATATTAAAATACACTCGTTTGAAAAAGGTGATCACATTTTAGGCAAAATATCTTTAAAGATGAAGAAAATATTTTGTTTGTGCATATGTAAATCTTGAGGATTTTCCAAAAGTAAGATAAATTTCAAAGTGAAGAAAATATATTTTGAAACCATGAAAAGGATATGTGAAAGAGGAAATTTCTTATTGTACATTGCCCCTCAAAAGCAAAAGTTGTGAGGGCACAGTGAGCCAAAAAACAAAAAGAGGACATTAAACAAGTTTCTAAACAAAAAAACAAGCAAACAAAGACAGTCCCAGACAGAAGAGAATCAGTGTCTAGAGTTGTCATAATATGTTATCTAAAATATCCAGGTTCAACCAAAAAATGAGACATGAAGAAAATCAATCAAGCGTAACCCATACACTCACGTGCCCCAAAATACAGGAAACAGAAACTGCCTGTGAGAGGGCTCATGTGCCAAATTCAGCAAAGATGCCAAAAATCCATAAGAAATGTTAAAAAAAAATGAAGAGAACTATGATTAAAGAAGTAAAGAAAGGGAGTCATCAGTGTAATGGCTAAGGCACTGGACTCTCCCATGACCAGCCATGCTTCTAGTCCCAGACCTCGCGACTTGAAAATCATGCCAGGCACATGTGCACGTGTGCTCAAAATCCCAAAGGAGAATGGAGGAGAAGACATTGTGGTTGTTGTCATCCCCCATGACTTCTCACTTTCCCCCTCACTGTCTTTCTCTGTCTCTCTCTGGTGAGCGCATGCACCCTATGGCAGAAAACAAAAAACAAGCAAAAAACTTAAAAATACATGATCACCATTTATTCTCAGTAGAGAATATCAATAAAGAAATCACACTTTTTATAAAGGGTGACTCTAGGGGCCAACAGGTGGCATAGTGGATAAGGCACTGGTAGTTAAGTCACTGGTTTCTCACACGGCTCACTGCAGTTCAAGTCCTGGACTTGGTGGCTTAAAAATTATGCATGGCATGTTATGTGTGCCAAAGTTCCAGGAGGAGAAGGGAGGAGAAAGGATTGCAGCAGAATCATACCCCTTGGGGGGAGATTTCTCACTTTCCCTCTCAGTGTCTCTCCCTAGAAAGCACATGTGTCCTATGTGATTCTGTATTTGAAAAATGAAATAACCTAAGTAGAAAATGTACTAGAGGGG
Organism: Tupaia belangeri chinensis; assembly: GCF_000334495.1. Lineage (NCBI taxonomy): Eukaryota > Metazoa > Chordata > Mammalia > Scandentia > Tupaiidae > Tupaia > Tupaia belangeri. Next base: position 26,011 of record NW_006159756.1, on the reverse strand, counting down.
TTCAACAGTATACTTTAACTAGAAAAATAAACAATGACTTTTAATATAGGTTGATGGAATTTATTCCAACTTAAAAATGGACAAGAGAACCAAAAAAAAAAAAAAAAGTGAACAGAGCCACAAAAATGTATGGAACACTATTGAGCACCTCAACTTACATCTAGTGGGGACTCTGGAAGAAAAGGGGGAAAGTTATTTGAGGTGACAAGCATCAAAAACTTGATGAAAGACATCAATTTACACATTTGTAAGCTTAACAAACTTCAGTAGAATAGAAATAAAGACATCTATACCCATGTGTGTCATAGACAAAAATATTGAAAGAAAAAACAAGGAAATCCTTTAAAGTGGCAAGAGAAAGCTATAAGGAATTTCCAGTAAGATTAACGGATGACTATTGGTTAGAAACAATGCAAACTTGAAGGCAGTAGGATCACATAAACATTTAAAAAATTTTTTTATCCAGAAAAATAGACATTCAGAAAGAAAGATGAAAATTAAAAACTTTCCCACTAAGATTAGGAGCAAAGCAAGGATGTCCTTTTTTACCATCCCTTTTAAACAGGTGGTAGAAATCTTAGCTAACTCATGAAGACAAAGGGGGACAAAGCAGACTAATAAGGGAAGAAAGAAATTTGTCTTTGTTTGCAGTTGACATAATTGGCTATATAGAAAATCCAAAAAACAACAACATCTAATAAATAACTCCTGGAAATAGTAAGTATTTAGAGCAGGTGCAAGATACAAGGTTAATATCCAAAAGCTACTAGCTTTCCAAGGTACCAGTAAAGAACAAGGGGTACCTGATGTTAAAAGCAATACTATTTACTTTAGCATCCTCAAAATGAAATAGCCAAAACAAAATTGTAGTATATACACTTCCCAGTTTCAAAACATAGTATAAAACTGCACTGATAAAGATAATGTAGTACTGTTATAGGATAGATATATAGATCTGTGGAAGTGAATTCAGCCCTCAGGAAGAAAAAAATCATTGCATTTCATCATTTGATTTTCAACAACAATACAAAAAATATTCTTTATAGGAAATAATACTGGGAAAACTAGATATTACATATAAAAAGATTAAGTTGGTTTCATTATATCCTACACAAAAATGATCTCAGAATGAATCATAGACCTAAACACAAGATTGAAAAATATGGAACTTTAGGAAAGTACAGGAGTAAATCTTTGAGCAAAGATTGATTAGGGTTAAGGCAACGCCATTTTCAGTATAAGTATGGCAACTAAGTGGTATGGTCTGTCTTTCTATGGTGATAAAAATATTCTAAAATTGATTGTAGTAATTAGTTGTACAATTCAAATACAGTAACAACTATGGAATCATACACTCTAAAATGGCAAATTGTGTGGCATGTGAGTTATATCTCAGTAAAACTATGTGTGTGTGTTTATACTTATACATGTGTATGAGGGAGAAAGAGATATAAAAGAGGCAGTGTGGGCACCAGCAGGTGGTTGACCAGTTATGTTGCTAGACTCCCATGTAGTTAATGCAGTTCAAATCCTAGACCCAGTGGCATAAACCTCACACCAAGCATGTGTGTGTGCATGCCCAAGATCCTGAGAGGAGAATGGAGGAGAAGGGATTGGGGCACTGCCATCCCCCCTGGGGGGGGGGTGATTTCTTGCTTTCTGTCGCTGTCTCTCTCTGTCTCTCCTGCAAGTGCATGCACCTGATAGCAAACTTCTAAAAAAAAAGAAAAAAGAAAAAAGAAAAAGAGGCAGAATAGTTGAGATACAAAGCAAAGAGTTCAGGAGTATTTGGAGAAGAAAATAACTGTCATGGGAAAAGAAGGAAGTCATAAGAGAAGGGGAACCAATTGTGAAAGGCTTAATAATTGTGAATTATTTCCAGCAACAGTTGAGAAATTGGTTGATTTATATACCCAAGCCTGCCAATTTTTGATTGAGGAATGACCTTGACACTTTTGACCTGTTTCATTCTTTGTGACAATGTCTTTCTGTGGTTCCATAAAGGTCTTCACACACAGAGGTGTGGATGGATATTTGCGGTTGGTAATAGTCTGGATCATTCTGAAATGGCAGGATCCAAAGCTCCTGGGAGAGGCACAGATAGTTTGTGTCACAAGGTAAAATGAAGGGTAATGTCATACAGTGATAAATACACGGCTCTCCTCTATCTTGGGTTTGAATTGTGTATTGAGAAGACAGAATTTTTGTTTGTTTGTTTTTAAGATTTTTTGCCACAGGATGTGTGAGCTCACTGGAGAGAGAGGGAGAGAGGCATACAGAGAGGGAAAGTGAGAAATCTCCCCCCTGGGGAAGATGGCCACGCCCCAATTCCTTCTCCTTCATTCTCCTCCTAGGATTTTGGGCACACACACACACATGCCTGGCATGAGTTTCAAGCCACCAGGCCCTGGACTCAAACTGTGGTCAGCCATGTGGGAGTCTAGCAACACAACACTACCACCTGCCAGCTCCCAGAGCTTTTTTTTTTTTTAATGAAAGCTTACTTATTACTTATTTTGTATTCATGGCAGATAGCATGTGTGCATACATGAGCGAGAGAAAGGGAAAAATACCTCTGATGGGTCCCTTTATGCCACAGTCCCCTTGCCCCGGCCCTCCAGCCCATCATGATCTTGGACACACATGCATGTACGTTGCATACCTGAGGGGATCTGAGCGCTCAGTGGGCCGTGTGGCTTCCAGCACTGCTGCTTACCTGGCTGCTGCCTGCACCACCGGGTTAGGATGAGAACAGAGCTTGTCGTAAGAGCATTTCATCGAACCGGCAAAGCTCCAGTGGTCTCCATGGTTGCATTTAGAGATTTCTTCTGTTATTGACCTTTTATTATAATTGACAACTCCGCTGAATTGAAAACACAGAGGAGCCACAGACTCCCTTTCCTGTCGTGAGACTGTCTCCCGTTCACAGTCCCCATGGCAGCTCCTATAGGCGTGCACTTCCTTCCCCACGCTGCCCAGTTTCCCCCATCCTTCAGAAATAATCTTGATTCCCATAACTCCAAGAAAATGGAAACCATCAAATGTGAGTTATTGCAGCTCCCATCAGCCTGCGTAATACCTCCCTGAATGACACAGTTTAATGTGCTGGAAGTTTATTGGGGCATGCCCTCTGGAAGGAAAGAGGGTGAAGGAAGCAGGACTAGGCAGAAGAAGAAGCTGAGGTCCAGAGTAAACCAATCACCTCACTGACCTCCCAGGAACTCTGGAGTCAGAGTTGTCCCACATAAGGCCCAAATGAATGACATGGCCTTTGAACTCTTCCATAGTCCATCATTGGTTGAGGGCCTCCCAAGGAAGGGCATGACCTGTGGGAGGCAGTTTTCTATGGCAGAGATAATCCCTGATGGAAGAGATAAGGCTGCTCATAGCGGGGCACCACTTTTCTTTAAAGAAGGACCAGGGCAGCACAGCTCCATCACTGTCATAGATCACCCTCCCACCGCTCGGATCCGTTTCTTCAAGTGCGTTGAGAGAGCAGCACCTCCAGGAGTCTTTTCCTAGAGGTAAAGGGGGGACTCTTCCTAGAGGAAACTGACAGATGAATGTTACAGCCCCTCCCACAGCAGCTGGCCTTGGGGTCACAAACTGTACTCATCAGCTTCTCTTCCATCCTCCATTCTAGATGTCCTTACCTTCAGCTTCCACCACACCCCCACTGGCCTCCATGGCTTACTTGGTGGGGTAACCCAGGCACTCATCCCTGAGAGATCAGAGCCCCGGGATTCCCTGCCTTTTTCAGGCCAGGGCTGGTACACCTGTCCACCCATTCTTATGATTGGCAGGGGAGTACCACCATCCAGGTGGGTCACCTGGATGCATGTGCATTTCTGCCCTCTCTGTGGCATCGTGGTATGACAGTCGGGAGAGCTGGGGATACTGAGCTGCCCTCCGAGGAACTGCAGAGCCACTGTCCCTTGTAGGAAGGCCTTTCCCTCCCTCCCTCTCTCCAAACTGTTCTTTCTAATCTCCATCCCTTTTTCTCTCAGAGCTTCTGGAATCCAGCCTTGTTTATGATCTCTTTTATAATTATTTTTTGCTTATTGTATTTTCTCCTTTATCTACAAACACGCTCAGGTTCCCAAAGAAATGAAAAGCCCCCATGCAGCAGAGAGGCAGCAGACCTCACTTGCTACTCTCCCTTGCTTTCATGAGTTTTTGTTTTTTTTCCCTTCTAGTTGTTGCTTTCTCTCTGTATTATAAACCTCTTGAAAGGACAGTCTGAATGGTCTTCTGTGCTTCATCTTCAGTTGACTTTTTAACCCATTTAACTTGGCCTCTCATTCTATGCTCACATCTCCTCCTAACGCTGGAACTCTGTCCTGCTAATTGCCTAAGGTGGTGACCCATGTTTTCCTTCAAGTTCAGCCTCAACATCATGGGACAGAGTTGTCTGCACAGTGCTGTTTTGTGTGGGTTTTGTTTGTCTATAGATTTTTTGCCACTGGGCACATGTGCTCATTGGAAAGAGACAGTGAGAGGGGAAGTAAGAAATCGCCTCCCCACCGACTACCCCCCCACCGGGGGAATGGCCACACTGTCATCCCTTCTCCTCGATTCTCCTCTTGGGATTTTGGGCATGCACACACCTACACCAGGGGTAATTTTTAAGCCACCAGTTCTGGGATTCAAACCATAGTCAACCGCGTGGGAGTCCAGCACCTTTAACCACCATGCCACCTGCTGGCCCTGCCTATATAGCTTTGATATTCTCTCTTTTTTCTGGCTCCATCCTGGCTTTCATCTCACCTCAGAGGCTGCTCCCTCTGGCTTCCTTGATGGCTCACATCCTTTACCTTGCTCTTTGGATTCTGCTCTCCGAGACTCCATCTTCCACCTCTCACTCCCTACATTTTTTTTATTGGCTAATTGTATCATTCATTAAGAACTGGCTCTATTCCTGAATATCCCAAGGCTGCTCATCAGTCTTCTCTCTCTTGTTGAAGACATTTCAGATGGAAGATGCCAAAAAGGCCATCCCCTAAACTCTTTCTGAACCAACTGCTGCCGTTAAGATACCTACTCTCTTGTCCAACGCATCATCGTTAGCCTTGAATATCAGAAGGATGTCTGTACCCAAGCTCACCAGACTGAGTCTTTTTTTCTCACACTGGTGACTGTAGTTCATTCTACCTGGAAACCTGCCTCTTGGCTCATTCCCTTTCCCTCAGTTCCCTCCGATTCAGGCCAGGGCTCACTGGTTGACTGAGCTGGGGGTTGGTGTTGCTGGGTGTCCGTCAGGCCTTCTCAGTCTGCAGAGTTCTAGAGCCTTGCTTCCCTCAGGCAGTGCTGGGGGTCATCTCAGGCTTCCCTCCTAGATAGGGCAGAGTTTTTGCCTTTTCCTCTCATAGTGAAACTGAGCAGAACTTGAAAATTGTATACGTCCACCATGGGCAGGAAGAGGGTGGGGCAAATGGAAAAGCCATCAGGTAGAATAGAGTGGTTTTGGTAGATGTGCACAGTGGGAAGTGGATTTTTCAGAAGTGGAGATTGTTTCTGTTTCTTTCTTTCTTTTTTCCTTCTTTCTTTTTAAGCTCACTTACTTACTTCTTCCATAGGAGAGAGACAGCAGCTAAGAGACAGCCACCTTCAACAGGGTTTTCATGCATAGTCCACAGTCCACTGTCAGCCTTAGCCTGCAGGATGACGGGCGTATGCCTGGTGTGGACAAGCAGGCCTCGGGATGGGAACCTTCCCAGGACCTTCCCACGTGCTTTCAGTATCCAGGAGCCTTTGTGACTGCTGCACCCCCAGGGCTGGTCAGTTGCTTTCCCCTTGAGCACAGGGAGTCTAACAGGTCCTAGTGCTGCTAAAAACAAACAAACAAACAAACAAAAACAAAAACCAGAGATCATATCTGAAATCTGTACCCAAACTGATAATCTACTATGGCTAAAGCATTCATTTGCACTTACCTATTTCTATCCTATTTTCACAAAAATGTGTAGATAAATATTTAAAACATTGATCTTGGTAGGAAAATATAATAGAGAATATGTTCAGCCATGAGAAAAACAGTATGTACAAAAGATACAGTCCCATGTATAAATGAGATATTAGGTCGTCGGAGAGGTCATGACATATTTTTGCAGAGAAAAACTGTGTCATAGTCTTTCTGCTGACCCCGTATTTTAAGGACCTTTGCGAGTGTGTGTGAAGCCCTCTGGTACAGCGAGGAAGAGGGGCTGCGGTGGGCTGTGCATGCAAGAGGGGGAGACTGCAGGGGTGACAGTGCTCACCTCTGGTTCCTGAAAGACTGGTCATTGTGCGAGGCCTTGGGTTGCTGGCCTGTCACACAGCAGGCTGCACCTACTGTCAAGTATGCATAGAACCCTCCACAAGTGCCCACCGCTGGCCGGCCCAGTTGGACGGAGTTTACCAGGGGTGGGGTGCTCTGCCAGGTGTGAGCACACCGTATTTGGTCTAATTCTCACACGGGGGGGTGGGGGGGGGCGGTGCTCTGCCAGGTGTGAGCACATCGTATTTGGTCTAATTCTCACGATAACTCCCTGAGAGAGATTCCCACGTAGGTCAGCATGCCGGGGAAAGCTGGCCAGGGTCATGATGGTGGTGGTCCCAGTTGGCTCCTTGACATGGCGCCCAGGGGATCAGGGAGGCTCAGAAGCAGGTGAGCTGAGGGAGGAGGTAAGGCAGGGTACCTTGGCCAGGCCCATCAGGGTGTCCTTGATGTGTAGGATGCAGGCAGGCACTGAGGTGGGTGAGGATGTTGACTTGGGCAGGAGACTCCTGGAGGACGAAACAATCTGACGCCTGTCTTCTGTGTCACTGCAGCAGCTGCACTGTACGTCTCTCCCTGAAGAACATGAGCAGCTGACCCTGTGTCCACCTGGTCATGGACATTCAAATGCATTATGTGCTGGGGCAAGATGGCGGCCCAGCAGTAATGCAACTGGACCCATGTGGGGAGGTCCCTGGTTCATATCCCAGGGCCTCTATCTGCAGAGACATGTGCCTATGATCAGGGTCACCTGAGGCTGGGAAGGGGAAGTGTCTCTAACTCTGTCTCTCTCTCTGGTGAAAGAAAGACAATTTTTAGAAAATTAAATGTATTGAGTGCTTAATAACGAATTAATTTCATCCTAACAGGAGCCCTATATGGCAGGAATCCTATTCTCCTTTTCTTTTACAGACAAGGAAAAATAAAATGATGACGATGAGAGAACTGCCCGGGGTCACAGAGCCTGTAGGTGATTAGGACTAGATGTGAACTCGGTTCTCTCATCCTTTCCCCTTCTGTGAGAGATACGGAAGTGTATATGAAATGGTTAATATCCCCAAATAGCAATGACAGTGACAAACTAATGAGTTAGACCAATGAGAATTACATCCTTCAGAAACAAGAAGGCAAAGTAGAGTGTGTTGCCATAGACAGAAAGCAGGGGTGGGAGACTGGCTCACCCCTTTCTGACTGCGTGGCTTTGAGCAAGCCATAAACTGGCGGAGCTTCCGTTTTCTCATTTCCAAAATGAACATAATGAACCCTCCCTTTCTGGCCTTCAGAAAGGGTCAACAGCAAGCCTGTTTGGTGGTACCACCCAAGCAATGCTGGACCCTTGTGGAAGACCAGAGTTCAGCTTGGCAGTTGACCTGTCCCTGCTGGGTGCCCAGATCCTGGCTGGCCGGGGACCCTAGGGGGATCATGGCATGACACCCTGTTGAAGGCACTTGTCCCTCTCCTCTCATAAAATAATTTTTTATGAATAATGATAGAATTTGCATAGCTGCTTACTGTGTTGTCCAGCTGTACGTGGTGGAGGGATTAGAGCACCTCAGCGATAACAGTAAGGCCTCGGAGGAGTGGGAGTTGGGCTGAGCCTTGGAATTAGTGACGGGGCAGGAAGGAGGAGGATAGTGACAGGAGGGACTAGTGAGTAGTTTAAGAGGTTGAGAAGGAACAAAGACTGTTTTTTATTTTTGGAGAAGTTTTTGCTATAGGGCATGTGAACTCACCAGAAAGATAGAGACAGAGAGACAGAAAGTGAGAAATCACCCCCCAGGGGGATGACCATGCTGCAATCCCTTCTCTTCCATTTTCCTCTCGGGATCTTGGGCACTCATGTATACATGCCCAGGGTGAGTTTAAGCCGCTGTGTCTGGGACTCAAACCACGGTTGACTACATGAAGGTCTAGCAACATAGCTATTACGCTAACTGCTGGTCCCAACAAAGACTTTCTTAACAAAGGCTCTAGACAGTCTGTCTGTGATCTTACGGAATCACCTCACAGGCTAGCAGATAGGTGGCATTATCCTCATTCTCAGGGGAGGAGACAAAGGCTCAGAGAGATTAGAGACAGCACCTCCACTTCGTAGAGTCAGGCAGTGATGCAGCCGGAATGTGAGCCCACGTCAGACATGGCAACGCCCACACTCCTCCGTGGAGTCATGCGTATCTGTCCCTTTGCATGTCTGTTAGGAACAGCTATGCCATTGAAGGAGATGGCAAACCCAGCCTTCAGCTGGCGATGTTCTCTTCTACTTCAGATAATGTTTCTGTATGTTTGGAGCCAGTGTGATTCACACAAAGTCTGTGCAAAGAAAATCTCCTCCTTTTCCGACGTAGTCTGCCATCTCCTGCCCCCACAGTGTTCCCTGGACTGCGCCTCTCCTCCAAGGGACTCCATGTGGGTGTGTCTTGCCCTCCAAGTTCAGAGCAGAAGGATCTATCTGCCGCCTCGGGAGGCTTCCGCCCTCCCCCTCCAACTGCTTGCAGAATGGACATGGGCTCCACCCTGCCATAGACATTCGCTGACCTGAACTGATGTCAATGAGGTAACCAAACGCAATTTCACGTGGGTGACGACAGAGGCAGCTGGTGGCCCTGCAGCCTAGGTGCCTAACCCTAATGTGTAGCTAGGATGTGGGCAGAGTAAGGACAGAGACAGTGTTCAAACGGGACTTAATAATAGGCGATAATAAAACAGCCACAATTACGAGAGCAGCCGTTGGTGGCAATGCCGTTGCAGCGAGGAAGGAAGAAGAGCTAATGTTTCCTGACAGCCTGGACCCTGGCTTTCTCTGCCGCTAAGTCAGAATGGTGGCAGAAGTGGGATGGGGCATACGTTTCCACAGCAAGAGCTGCCTGTCAGTGTTAGGAATGTGAGACCATCATTGCTGGGGTGTTTCCTGTGTTTGGCAAGGGCTCAAAACCCGAGGACTATGAGTCAGGAACTGCACGGAGGAGACTAACATCAACTTCAGATTAGAAGGATTATGTCCAAGGCCTCTTCCCAATGAGGCCCAGCGATTTGCCAGGTAGCTGGACTGGCACTGTCCTGTGTGTGAGGCTCTAGACGCAGTGTGCGTGACGCTATGCCAGTCTGCCCCATCTGGGGACATAGAGGGTGGTCTCAGTCCTCACAGCCCCAGCCCCACATGCATAGGCCCCTCTTGCTCTGGCAGAGGGAACCGTCACCATCTAGTTTTTCCCTCCACTAGCAGAGGCAAGCGGGGTGGGAGTGGGGGACAAGGTGCTCCTGAGGTTGGAGGGACTGAGGTGACCAGCTACGATGGGGACCAGCAGTTGGTGTAATGGCTATGTTGCTTGACTCCTATGTAGTCGACCACAGTTTGAGTCCTGGACCCGGTGGTTTAGAACTCATGTCAGATGCATGTGCCCAAAATCCTGAGAGGAGCATGGAGGAGAAGGGATTGTGGCATGGCCTTCGCCCCGGGGAGTGATTTCTCACTTTCTGTCTCAGTCTCTCTCTCTCTCTCTTTCTCCAGTGAGGGCATGTGTCCTGTAGCAAAAATCTCTCTTAGAAAAAAAGATAAATTTGCACCTCGATGGAGTATTATGAAGAAATAGACAGCGTGCCCTTAATTTGGCGGCCCTTCTGCAACAAATATAAGGATAATAACAGGGTTTTATTTTGGGCCCACAAGTTTCTGTTCTCTCTCACCGTGGTCTAGACTTAAGTATTCTCCAGCTCTGAGTGGAAATCATTGATTAGGCAAACTGCTGATGTATGGGTGAAATTAGTCTGTTTGCCATGCTCATCGTAAAGAAATGTGAGTTCCCAGGCGCGCTCTTTGTCTGCGGAACATGGTCTCCACCATCATTGGGAGGACTCAGAGACAGGGAGAGCCCAGGCCCGGGCTGCTGACATGACGGGGCTCGCTTCTGTGCATTGCTTGCCCCTGTCCAATTTTCTCCCCAAGATGACTCATCAAGACGCCTCCTCAGCCCGCTACTGTACAACGCTACAAGCCTCCAGCTAGAACAAATGCCTGTCTGGAAATGAACCTCCCATGAAAAGCACCACACTCATTCGCTTGCAAACATGGACTGAGCTCTGACTTTGCGCTAAGTTATACCATGCATATTGGTCAAGACAAAGACACTACTATATGCATTATCATCAACAAACAGCTTTTTAGTTTTTGGTCAATTAAATGTACTTTTTAATTCTATTCCCCTGTTCCCCACTCCTTCTATGTCCCACCCACATGTTACCCCTGTCCTTACTATCTCTAGTTTCTACAGCTGCCCTCTCTGCTACTATACCTTCAAACTTTCAGTGTCTGCTATAGAGCGCAGACCATCGGTACATACTGGGCATGCACAGTCTGTCTTTCATAGTCCAGCTTGCTTCGTTCCAGACCTTCTTGCATAAGGGAGTTCCTTCCACCTCGTACCAATGCACTACGCACTTACATACAATGCGCTATGTACCAATGTGCTTTCTGGCCTCTTGCTGAATCAACAAATGGCATTCTCTGGACCCTTCCATCTGAAAGGAGCCCTTCAGTTCAACAACACTCGCACTACCAAACATCTACAAAGAAACGGTATCAGCTACTCTATCCACTGTTTGCTTATATCTTGCTCTCTCTAGAACATTTCTTTGTGTTGCTCCTCCTTAAAATGCACTTTTTCTCAATTTAAGATGTGACGGTCACAGGGTTCAGTTCTCCGCCATTTCAACACGCCTGGGAGTGTACTCGTTTCGCTGCTGGAAAGACTCAGGGTTATGGCTCCTTGTGCTGCTTATGTGTCTATGTCAGTTTATCCTTAGCCAAGAAAACTATTTTTAGGACGCCCTGCCCAGCACCATTGGTTCTTGTTAATTAAGATGAGGATGGCGGGATTCATTTCTAACAGCCCTTGCTATGGCAGAAGGAAGTCTCGTGAGACCTATTTCAGAATCTGGGGAGCTATGACTTGTGCAGGCTGCTGCTAGCCACAGCGCAGGATGCTATGGTGGCAGGCTCCACTTTTTCCCCTCTCGCGCTTCCT
>NW_006159756.1:14036-14708 GCF_000334495.1 Tupaia belangeri chinensis | reverse complement strand
CGCACCCCCCAGCAGTTACAAGGGTCTAGCCGCAGGCCTGCTCGCCCGCATTCTTTGCAGGCCCCGTGACGTGGGTTGATTGCATACACCAAGATGTCAGAGCAAATCACCACGTCTGGGAATTGTCAGGAAAACAGTCTGTGGGGTAAAATGCGCACATTGCCAAAGGGTGGGGGAGCTTAGAAAGCAGGATATCTTGACAGAGAGAGAAAAGTGTTGGAATTAATTCTCCAACGTGTCGGATGGAAATTAGCAGCCGAAGATTTGCAAAAGGAGAAGAGACAGAGGGAGAGAGAAAAGGGAAGAGACAGCCAGATGGAGAGGGGGAGGGTGATGGTGGGAAATGGAGCAGAAGACGCTGCTTTGTTTCAGTCTCGCCTTACCCTCCGCAGACACAGCCTGTGTTCACGCGTTCCCTCCTTGCTTCCACTTTCCATTCCCCTGCAGCCCTCCGCCAGCCGCGACCCGACCCCTGCTCCTGCCTCACCCCAACTCCCACAACACTTGTGCTTTTCACACATGCGGGACTCCCAGTTCCTTGAGGAGGGGGCTGTCTGTGTGCTAAGCACAGTGCACTTCTGTGCCCAGGTTAAGGAGGAAGGGACCGGACCAGGCTTTGCAGGGAGAGCTGGAATCCTTACATTCCATTTATGCAAACTCCTGCCCCCTCCC
>NW_006159756.1:8708-13995 GCF_000334495.1 Tupaia belangeri chinensis | reverse complement strand
AGGGAGAGCTGGAAGCCTTACATTCCATTTATGCAAACCCCTGCCCCCTCCCCCCCACCCCGGGCCCCAGTTTTCTTCCGTAAAGTTAGGATTATTAGGCAGGCTGGATGAGATGATGCACCCAAGCCATTTATTTTATTGTATTATTATTATTCCAGTTTTATTTACTCATAATAGAGAGTGCATGCACACACACGAGAGAGAGGTGTGTTCAGTGGGGTCTTGTCATGCTGCAGTTCTCTGTCCCAGCCCTGCAGCTTGCCAGGGTCTTGGTCACGTGTGCCCCACATGTTTTCATGTTTGACCTAAGATCCAAACCTGTAGTTGGCCACATGGCTTCCAGCACTGCAGTTTGGTTTGCTGCCAAGGATGACGTAAGTCTAGGCCATCAATCCCTGCAGAATCCAGTACACCATATGCATTCAGTAAGTTGTTCTGATTAAACATGACTATTGTTATTAATGGTGGTGGCAGCAGGAGCAGTGTTCACATTCTCCCTGTGCATTCTGAACCTCGTCATTCAATCTTCATGATCAAGGTCAAGAAGTCCAAGCCATGTGCTGCTGCTCAGTGTTGGAGCCAGGGTGGGCACATGCTTTCCAAACTCCGTTCCCTAACTGATGGTTGGAGTTTTTCCCCATGAGAAGAGTCTGTTGGATAAAGTTCCATTCTGGAACACAATACAGGAAGCCATCCAGTTTCATTTTGAAAGAACAATTGCAATTGTGATATGTGAGAGGAGGCAGGGCTGAGCCTGCTCTTCTTCTTGTGCCACCGTGACCAGGGTGTGCCCCAAAGTATCTTTTCCTCGCAATTCCTTTCTACCTCCCCAGATTCAGGCCACTTCTAAATCTGGGTCGCTGGTAGTCTTACATATTGATCCTTATTGTTCCTGAAGTAGACGTGGGCAAACTGAAGTCCTGTGAGTCACTAGAACTCGTTCAGGGCTGCACTTGCTCTCTCTCCTTTTTTTCCCCTCTCTATGGCTTCAAATCCCTCCCTCAGAACTACTGAGCTCCAGACCCTCTTCCCCATTTGTGAAAGGGGGAAACAAACTGCACGTTGAAGTCCATCCACACCATCACTCTGCTTACTCTAAGCATTGTGCAATGGGAATTCTTTAAGCTAATGGAGCTTTGTCTTTTGAGAAAGCAATGTTAGGTTTTAGCTTGCCCCTGGTAGCAGTAACTGGGGAGAGGAAAGGGGGGCTTTCTCCTCCATTTGCTTTTCTATGATATCCTGAAAGTAATACTTGTCTTCATCCTTTTAGAATGGTGGCTACCAAGGGGCATTGAGAAGTGTGATGGTCAGTTTTGTATGTGCCCAGATATGTGGTCAAACATGAATCTTGACGGTTCTGTGAAGACGTGTTTTAATGAGATTAATATTTAAAGTAGTGGACTTTGGGTAAAGCAGAGGACTCTCTCTAATGTGAGTGAGCCTCATCCAGTCATTTGAAAGCCTGAAGAGTCCAAAGACTGAGGAGGAGAAAGCCCTTCCAGCAGACAGCATTGGACCAGACCTCAGCCTGGACCCCTCCTTGGTGACAGACTCCCCAGGTCTGCTGACTTTGGGCCTGCACTGTCACATGCACCAGTTCCTGAAAGCAAATTCATTTCTCCCTGTGTCTCCCTCTCTCTCTCTGTCTAAACCCTCCATTAGCTGTGTCTCTGGAGAACCCTGCTGGATACTAGCACTCAGACCCCATGGAATGCTCCTGCTTCTCTCTCTCTCTCTCTCCCCCCCTTTTTTTCTTTCTTTGCTATTTCTTTCTCCTTGTCTTTCCTGAGACTTGCTGATGCCTGGAGAAAGAGAATCAAGAGGGAATTCTGTCTTCCCCCTTCCCCATCTTCTAAACTGCATTTCCTGCCCTTTGTGGGTGATTGCTTTGTTTTTGTCTTTCTCTTCTCAATCTTTACAGCACTGATTCTACCCAGCCAGGTGACAGGAAACCAGAACCTTAGAGGAGACTAAACAGATCTTTTGGGGATACCCACAGACATACATTTCAGAGCTGGGTTCAGGGTAAAGATGGGAGATCAGAGGATGAAGAGGCTGCTTAGGACCAATCCAAGGCGCCAGGGTCTGACTTCAGTGTGGGGGTGGGGATGATGCGTGCAGGCTAGAATTTGAGAGATCTAACCCAATGCACCCCAAACTTTTTGGCCAACACCTGCAATAAAAATACCATTTAAAGTGTGGCTCTTGTAGAATATAAGTGCATGTACACCAATGTTTGAGGGGTTGTACAAACCCACAAGTAACGGTGAAGCTCTGTATGGTAATCGTCCTTTATGAGAGGCTTGCCTTTTATGCTGAGTTACTATATATCACAATAATTATGTAAATCACAAGCTATGTTTCTGACTCATCTGGCTGTGTTTTATTGATTAGAATCCTAATATCTGAAGCCCATCTTCATTGCTTATTAGCCATGTGGTACAACCACCTGCTTTTCTACCGTGATTAGCTTCTTACAATATAAATAACAGCATGTTCTAACGTCAGTAGCGTAGGGGCACGGGGATTTGAGAACGAAACAAATGAACTACTCCGATGCCTGTTCTTCACCTCGAGCTAAATTGCTCCCAATAAAACCTTATCCAGTGTTCAAATGAAGACAAATACCTTTGCTTATTTAATATTTCATATGTGAATCGTTTTAAGGTTTATTTTTATTTCCTGGGAGAGAGAGAGAGAGAGAGGGAGAGAGAGAGAAGAACCTTCAACAGGATGCTCACGCTGCAATCCCCCAGCCCTGCAGCCAGCCAGCATCACGGGTGTGCCCCTGAGTGCATTCTGTGTGTTCAGGTGGACCCAGGACATGGGCCCAGTGCCTCTCCAGTCTCCACACCTCTGCTGCCCAGGACACCATGGCTGGACCCATATGTGGACCTCAAATCATTACAGTATCTTTGAAATCGAAGGGTATGGTTAGAGATACGGGACCTTTTTTAATTATTAATGGGATATTAATTGAAAACCTACCGTTCAATGTATGATAGGGACTGTCTGAGTACTGGTGATACAATCATATACCTTGAGGGAAGCAGGGAACTGTTCAGCATTTTCTCCTTGGAGTCCTAGAACTGACTAGGACTATTCTTTCCTCTGTGCATTGGTGTTTTCTTTTTGTTTATTTTTAATTTTTGTTTTGTTTTGTTTTAATAATAATACTGTCCAGGCTCAGCGGGTGGCATAGTGGTTAAAGTGTTGAACTTCCGCACAACTGACTGTGGTTTGAGTCCTGGACCTGTGACTTGAAACTCATGCTAGGTGTGTGTGTGTGTGTGTGTGTGTGTGTGTACGCACACATGCGCGTGTACATGACCATGCCCAAAGTCTCAAGACAAGAACAGAGGAGAAAGGGCTGCACCATGGACAGCCCCCCTGAGGGTTGCTTTCTTACTTTCCTTCTCTCTGTCTCTGTCTCTCTCTGGTGAGCATATGTACCCTATTGAAAAAAAAAACTAAACAAATACAGTTCTTATGGAGGTGATAAACTAGCACACGTTAGGTGGACTCTCTCAGGTGTTTTCCTGGCTCGGGGCACCTGGTAGAAGGAGGAGGAGGTGATGAGAATGATGACCGTTACTAGTTTAAAAACATGGATTAGTTGGCCTGCCCCTGGGTGTGTCCGGAGACAACCTCACTTGAAATGATGCATCCTGCACATATTTATTGACGATCCACCATGTGAAAAGTACCATGATTAGCACAAATTGCTTTTGGCACCTTCAAGGAACTCTTAGTGCTCAGATGGCGTATGTAAAATCTTGATTCTCTCACGCCGAAGTTAAGTGACCCCGCACAATGCCAGCCACCCCAGGCCCCATCTCTGTCCGGCTAAAGCCTGCCCTTGCCTTTCTCATTCGCTCACAGCTCACCTACAGCCTGGACACACTTGTTCTCTCCTCTTGGGCTTCATTGATTCCCCGGCTCGTCCCCACCTAAGTTCTGCTGCTGCAGGGGTGAGACCACTTCTGTGAAGTCCTCCAGTGCAGCGGGTCACCTGATTGCCCCTCCTTCCCTGGCCTAAATTCTCCAAGAGGGCGTACTGTTTACCTGTCCTTTCTCCTTAACGTCCTCCTCCCGGATTTCCACGCCATGACTGATTCCTAAGTTTCCTTCTATTTTTCTGGCTGTTCTTCAAAACTCATGAGTTCTTCTGCCGCCTCCTCCTTGAATGTTTGCACCACCCAGGATTCACACCTCGTGCTTCCTCCTCCTCGTCTGCTGCTCTTGCTGATCTGCTTCATTGGTACCCAGGGCCTCGGCTCCCACTTATGCGGAGATGGTTCCAAGATCCAGAACCATAAACATTGTCTCCTTTTCAGGCTCAAATCCCAAACAGCCAAATGTCAACAGAATCGCTTTGCGTGGTTGTTGTACCAGCAAGTAAGCATCAAGTGCAATGTTTAACACTCTGCCCTCTTCTCCACATGACAACCGCACTTCTGGTCTCTGTGATTGGTGATGTTATCTACTCGGGTGGGCAAATTCACAAACCATGTGGTAGCCTGCGTCCTACTCAGTCTGTAACAGTGAGTCGAGGAGTCTCTTCCTTGGAGTAGCAGTCTGAGAACCTTAATCTGATTCAGCTGCCGCAGTCCTGAGGCCCTGTGGCCCTTCGTATGCATTTTTACATCATAGTATCACGCCGTGCTGTGATGTCTGAGGTGTGTCCCTTACGAGACTACAGGCTCCTCGAGGAGAGGTAACTTAACTTGCTCGTTATATCCCCAGGCCAGCCAAGTGTCTGGATGCTCAGTGCATGTTGGAAGAAAATTTAAAAATGATTAAATGAATTCATATATCAGCCAACAAATAAATGAACAATACACAATTTGGCACAGGAGGTTAAGTATGCGAGTAACCATCATTGAATATGAAACACAAGTTCCAGGTCTTCTCCAAGACCTGAGAAATCAGGCTCATTTTAGCAGAAAGAGGACACAGCCCAGGGGGAACATTGGAGCATCTGCTCAGGGAGTTCTTTCTACCTGCCAGCTCCCTACTCTGCAGGGTATCTCCATATAACTCATTCCATTTGCTTGCTTGCTTTCTTTCTTTCTTTCTTTCTTTCTTTCTTTCTTTCTCTCTTTCTTTCTTTCTTTCTTTCTTTCTCTCTCTCTCTCTCTCTCTCTTTCTTTCTCTCTTTCTTTCTTTCTTTCTTTCTTTCTCTCTTTCTTTCTTTCTTTCTTTCTTTCTCTCTTTCTTTCTTTCTTTCTTTCTTTCTCTCTTTCTTTCTTTCTTTCTTTCTTTCTCTCTCTCTCTCTCTCTCTCT
>NW_006159756.1:5952-8643 GCF_000334495.1 Tupaia belangeri chinensis | reverse complement strand
CTTTCCTTTCCTTTCCTTTCCTTTCCTTTCCTTTCCTTTCCTTTTCTTTTCTTTCCTTTCCTTTCCTTTCCTTTCCTTTCCTTTCCTTTCCTTTCCTTTCCTTTCCTTTTCATTCCTAAAAGGATTATTTCCCCCATCTAACCATAGAGGAAACTTGGGCTTGGAGAAGTCTGGTCCATTGCCCAGGGTCCCCTGCTCTTAGGTGGCAGGCACAGATGTACAGGCAGCAAGCTGACCCCTGATGGCCATTCTTTTTCCACACTCTGGTTTCTTAGGATGGAAGAATCCATTTTCCACCTGCTGTAGTCTTTCTATTAGAGACTAGAGTGAGACCTGGGATGGATACAACTATAATAATACCAGTGAACATTGGAAAAACACATTTTATGGCTTGTAGGTCTCAATATAATGGTTTTTGTTATTTGATTTATGGAACTCTATGAGGTGCGACTATAAAGTAATGAGGCTGATTTTTATTGCATGACTTGTGAAAATTGCTCCCTTTCTAGAAGTCCCCAGCCTTTCTAGGAGATGCTTTAATGCCATTGATGCCTTCTGAGTCCTCACTGTTGAGACATTTAGCGGACAGGACGGGATTGGGAGGGCAACTAGGAGAGTTCGTTGGTGTGGTTGGTATTGGATCCTCTGCCTCAGTGTCACCAACTCTCTGCAGACTGCGGAGGGAACATCCTATCTCTCATGCAACAGGTGTTTGCTGAGTATCATTCTGTACAGGCTCTGGTCTGTCATAGAGGGATGAATAAAACTGATAACCTGATCTCAAGGACCTTGCAGTCCTAGTGGGAGAGAGATAACTTCACATATGCACACGCACACAGAAACACGGAAGGAAAGAGAGCAGCGCAGAGGCTGAGGTTGAATTGACTAGATTCTACAACTCTCCATAGATCTCTCTCTCAGCCTCGGAAAATGTCATGGATACCTTTCTACAGTACAGATGTGTATGCCTTCCATTGTTCTATTGGCATGGTTACTTTAAGTTTTCTATTGTTCTTGGCATCATTTTCGTTTGTCCATCTGGTTATTTTGGTGGTTTCGTTTGCTTTGGTTTTGTCAATTTCATCGCTTATGCCTTAAGGAGATAGAAGAGGAATTCGAAATGTGTCGTCATTGAGAGTCGCCACCATGCCAGGCATTGTGACAGGAGCCCTCGTGTGTGCTGTCAGGCTCATGACAACTCTGGGAGGAAGCTCTTACAAATACTACTTTTAGATGAGTAGATACAAACTCAGAAAACAAATAATTTGCTTAAAATCTCAGAGCATGTAAAAGGCAGAGCTGAGATTCATAGCCAGGCATTTTAATTCCTGCCTGTTGTCAGTTCTTCCATTAGCCCAGGCAGGCTCGTCCTGTGTTGGAAAGAAAGTGATGTGGTCTGTGATGGAAAAGAGGAGCAGAGTAACATGCAGCTGACCTGGATTCTGGCCCCGGGTCAGCGGCTGACTAGGAAAACCATTTAGCATATATTTGCTTCGGTCTGGAAAATGCAAGAAGTAATGAGAAATGAGGTCCCTCATGGAGGTCTAGCATTGATCCGGTAGGCAGCTAGGAGATGGGACCGCTTTAGGTGTTACAGAGGTCAGCACTTCCGTGCCATCCAAAGGATTGTGCTCTGGAACGCGATTCCATTTCTTGTAACTTCCTTAGCCTAAGAAGAGGAGCCCAACCAATTTCTGCCATTCTTCTCACTAAAAACTCATGTCTAACTCACTACAGCCTCATGCCCTGAGTGGCCAAGAGAGCCAGCTTCTCGGGCTGAGGCACCAGGCCTCCCCAAGTACTCGAGTTCATACTGACTTGGGTTGGATTATTGCACATAAACAAGCTTCCCATCCAGGCCTCTTACTGGGTATCTCTTCCTAATGCACACACAACAGCTGGGCACAATCTCTCAGATACATACGGGCTATACATTTTTCCTACCTATAAATAGTACAGAATTTGAAATTGGTTTTACAACTAAATACAGATTTCATTCGATAAATTCAGAGATTTTTGTGGGCTTTCTCATTTCTCCATAACCACCCACATCTAGACAGCCCCCTACAGTAAAAGGAAAGGATATTAATAACCACAAAAACCTTTTCATCCTTAGCTGGTTTCTAATTCTAAAAGTGGCCCTTCTTTAAAATCAAAGAAAGGCCTGTCCTAGTTCCCTGTCTCATACACACACACACACACACACACACCCCACCTTGGGACACCTCAGGGATTTGCCTGCCCTGTTCTGAACAGCTTATCTGTCCACAGTGACACTTCAGAGGAGAAATTGTGACCACGGGGAATTAGGACTCTTTCTGTAGGTAATAAGAACTAGTATTCGCTGAGTGCTTACTGAGTACGAATGCCGATGACTTCTCCTGGAGTATTTCATTTAACACTGCCATGGGATAAATTGTGTCCTCTCAAATTCACATGTTGAAGTTCTAATCCCAATGTCATTGTGTTTGGAGGTAGGGCTTTTAGTAGGTAATGAGGTCAGGTGAGATCATATGGGTGCGTCTCTGTTCTGATAGGGGTGGTGGCTTTCTAAGAAGTGGACGAAGGTGTGCTCCCACTGCACCATGTGAGCTCACAGCAAGTGGGTGCTGTCTCGGCCAGGACGCCCTCATCAGGATGTGGCCATGCTTGCACCCTGACCTTGGGCTTCCTGCCTGCCCTGCTGTGAGA
>NW_006159756.1:875-5936 GCF_000334495.1 Tupaia belangeri chinensis | reverse complement strand
GCTGAGGACAGACACTTGCGAGTACTCCATGAATTCACTGCTCTCATAGTCTCCGTGTACAAGAGAGGGCCATGATCAGAGCTGGTAAGGAACTGTGCCAAGTCCCAAGCGAGCTGTCCACCAGGGTCTGAGCCGACTCTTGCCCACAGCATCCTTGCTCCAGTCTTCCAGTTCCCTTTAAACACAAGCTTTGCTTGACCTAGACCACAGCAGGGGAGTTAAAATATACCCAGGCCTTAAGCCCTGGTCTTGACATGTAAATGAGCTGCATTTTCTTAAAAACATAGTGATAATGTCATGGTCTCATCCTCAAGCACTGTTAAAGTCTACTCAGGCTGAGGGGTGACCAAGCAGGGGGAGGTATGCTAAGAGATAGCTTAGGGCCTGCCCCATAGTCTAGTGACTAAAGGAGCCAGAGTCCACATGGCCAATATCAGTTCAAATCCTAACCGTGGTGGCTTGAAAAACATGCCAGCACATGTGCATGCAGACCCCAAATCCCAGCATGATAGAGGAATGGAGTGGAATGGGTCATGGTATGAGCACGAACCTTGGGGGTGTGCTCTCTCTCTCTCCCTTTGTCTCTCTCTGGCTAGCACACATGCCCCAAAATAGTAGAGACAGCTTAGATGGAGTTGGATAGAGTCCAAGCTTAGGTCCTGGGTGTAAGTCTACTTCTAGACTGCACACACAAAGAGCCGAGGACAGCACCCCTAACGTGATGCCTGCCATTTGCTGTCGTCGGCTTTGGTAGTCAGACAGTTGTTTAGTTCTGGGCAGAAGTGGCTACCCCACCTGGCCTGCCCTCTCCTGTGTTTCCTTTCTCCACAGCTGCCGGTCCTGCGGCATGAGTTGTGTGCACACCCGGGCTCAGCCGATTCTCCTAGGATGTGGTCTTCGCGGTACGAGCCAGATTCCATTGTCAGGCACTGTCTGTACTCAAGGGGGTCTTCACAAAGGTCATGGAAATGCATGTTGTGAAAGGAACTGTGGTGTATTTAAAAAATGTCTGGCACCAAAATAAAGTCGCACTTAAAATGAGTTTTTCCCTTTATCCGTAAC
Organism: Tupaia belangeri chinensis; assembly: GCF_000334495.1. Classification (NCBI taxonomy): domain Eukaryota; kingdom Metazoa; phylum Chordata; class Mammalia; order Scandentia; family Tupaiidae; genus Tupaia; species Tupaia belangeri. The sequence continues at coordinate 4,874 of NW_006159756.1, read as the reverse complement.
AGAGTGGATATGCACACCTGTAAGAGTAAGAAAGAGAGAAAACAAAAAAGCAAGAGAGAAAGAGGAACATTCTCTACAAGGTCTTGTCATACCACGATCCCTTCTAGCCTCCAGCCTGTCAGCAGGTTTTAGGATGACTGGCCAGGGATTCGAACCGTGGCCACCATGTGGGACCCAGCTTCTCGTGAGTAGTACATTACTATTGCACCATGGAGCTGGCCCTAAATTCATATTTTAGTCCCACTTTTTCCACAAATTTTTGAAACCCCCCCCTTACAAGTAAGAAAGTTATGGGCGCACAATCCCATTTCAACCAATATGGAATGAAATAATGTGAACAGACCACACTGGGTATCCGGCCAGTCAGTTCCTCAGGGTCATTCCGTTCTTCTTGACGTCAGACATTCTTCCTTTCAGTTTCAAGATGCTAGAGCCCCCTGAAGTCTGACCTGGAGGTCCCCAAGGTTCTTTGCAGCCCCTCTGAGTCCTCTTTCCTCTTGTTTTCTCCTCCCTGAGAAAATTCCCTCTGGCAAGGACTCCTATTCTCATGCCTTTCCATAATTACTTCTCTCTGGCTAGCCAATGTCTCTTTTCTTGTGATCACTCCAGACCTGCAATCTGGAGCCAATTTTGCCTTTTCCTCTACAAATTGCCATAATTAAAAAGACTTCTGTAGGTCTGAGTCAGAGCTTTGGCTTGCACAGAAGGTATTTAAAGCCTTTCACTCACATCTTTCTACATGTCACAAATTGTTATCACGTGAGAAAGGGAGTGATGCTATATAACCATTATTTATGATTATTAAATTTTCCAATGTGACATGTCCTCTGGTGATATGTTGCATGCACTGCCTCATTAACTGCCCCCTATATTAATCATGTTTTTTATTTTCTGTATTTTATGATGCTTAGACATCCCGGGGCCTTGCTAATCCTGAAGACAATGCCCCTCTCAGGACTAGCTCGTTCATAGAGATTGTACACAATTTGAGAGCATGTCTTTCACATGCAAACCAAATCAACCCAGAGTTCATACCTGCAAACACTTTTCTAACGCTCACATACCACTCAATATTTTCCTTGTCCGAAATCACCCGAGGACAACTAGAAACCACCCTCATAGCCCAGAGACTCCCAAAATATTCAAGCTAGCCAATCCCAAACCTGCTCAAGTGTGTTCCCCTGCCTTGCCCATTCCTTCCCATGACAACCGCACCAAGGGCTCCGTGCCTGCCTTGTCCCTCACTCTGCCTCCTGACCAACTCTGGTGCCTCCCTGTGGGGTCCTACGTGGCCTTCCTCCTCTTGGGAACTGTAAGTAATACACTCTTCTCTCCAGGATCTGTCTCCCTGTCTATCAACTTGCCATTTTTTTCTTTTTTTTTGACAGAGAGAGATTTTTGCTACAGGGTGTGTGTGCTTGCTGGACAGACAGAGACAGAGAGAAAGCAAGAAATCACCCCACAGGGGTTTGGCCATGGTGCAATCCCTTCACCATTCTCTCTGGATCTTGGGCACACATGCACACACGCCTGGCATGAGTTGGAAGCCGCCAGGTCAAGGATTCAGACTGCATTCTACTCTGTGGAAGTCCAGGGATGTAACCAGTATGCCATCCACTGGTCCCTTTCTGGTACATTTTAGGATACCCCTAAGCCCCATAAAATGGAGGTGGGTTTAGTAGGTACCATCTCACAGCTGGAGAAACGAGTCAGTATGTGAACAGAAAATTCAACCTCAGAAACAAAACTCTTAGCATTATGCTAATTTGTCTTTATATGTATGTCTTCGTGCATCCAAGAAGATTTAGCTCGGGGCCACCCTACCATGGTACTCAGCCAAGGAGTTCAGGGAAATTTCCCGACAACTATTTAGTCCTCCTTCACTGGGGCACTCACTTTTTCTTTCCTTTTTAAACATTACCATCTGGGTGCAGCCTTGTGTTCTATAAATGGACATACCGGTCCAGAGCAAGGCTTTCATATGAATGAAATGTCCCTCACAGAATTGCGGACTGACTTCGTTTGACATGAAGACCAGACCTTTGAAGGTGTTGCTCTGATTTGCGAGCCTTTGTTTGAGTTTAGCTCCTTTCCTCACAAACGTTGAACTAGGTAGCGGCATTACAACAAAGAAAAGATTCAGGCACTGTCCTTCAGGACTCCAGATGCCTGGGAGCTGGGGGAAGCCAGCCCTGCGAAAAATGAGCTGCTCGGTTTATTCCTTCACCAGAACGGGACCTATTATATGTTATTAACAAAGTTTACGCTTCACTTCCACCCATCTTGGGCTCTATTCTTTACTCACCGCAGCCATTCTTTTCCACGTGAAATCTCCTGCTCTCTTCTTCCTTTTCTTCCCCAGTAACTCCCTCCACCTCAAGCAATCTTCCATGAGCTGATTTAGCAGCTGCCCCCATTTTCATCTCCTGAGAAGCAACAGGGCCAACAGGTGCACAGGGGAGGGAGGGGATCTAGCGTGGCACAGCCTAATGGTAGCAGCTGTGAGACTTGTGCGGCTGCCTGGCCTAGCCCCACTGCTGCCATCTACCTGAGCTCAGCATGCAAACTCAGGAACAGGAAGCCATGAGTGCGGCTCACATTCTCAGGTGAAAGCATGGACCTGAGCATCCCAGAGTTCACGGGATCATGCCAATGTGTACACAGACAGGCCAGCCCCCTTCAAGTCTTGAGGAAAAGCGTGTGTCTTTAAAACTGGTGGGTGATGGCAAAATTAAGCAGTAGAGCTGCCCCCAAGTTCACAGCCCTGCAGCCCTGCAGCCCTGCAGCCCAGGAGCTCACTGAAGAGTGCCCTGCTGCTACCGCTCTCCAGAAAGGACTGGCTCCACTATAGCCAGCCTGACCAGTGATAAGTGTTCTCTTCCAGAAGGACAGGAGCTCTGATTACAATTTTTGATCTATCCATAAAATGATACGAGCTAACTATTTCACTAGGGGGAATGGGGCAGTATTTGTACTCAGTGTCTGAAGTGTGCGCAGGTAACAAGCCTGTGTATCCTTCAGCAACCAAAGTAATAAACGATAAGCGCTTAATGCTTATTTTTGAATTAAATTTCATTTTGCCAATTGTGCAGAACCCAGTCTAATTTAACAAAAGGCTTTGAGAAAAAATACAGCAGAGCAGATGCACATCACAACCACTACATTAGGGTGCCAGAGAGCTGTGCAGTAGGGCGCTTCTGGGGGAGCAGGAACATGCACCACAGGCCCTGGAGTGCTGGAGCTCCTGGGTTTAGAACTCGAGATGAGTCCGAGCCCAAGGAAACTGAGAGGCTACCTTCTAAGCACCATACTCCCAGGTCCCCTCCCACACACAACTGTGGTGCCACCGAACACTGTGACCCTAAAGCCATAGATGGGTTTGTGCAGACCAGTCCTGACCCTAAACTTCCGAGGATCTCCACGTGTTCTTTCGGCCCTGCTTTTTAGGACAGTAGTATGCACAGATGAGCATGGGGTGGGACGGACAGGACTGTTCTGCATTTGTGTTGTAAGAAGAAATTCAGATGTCTAGTTTAAGGGGTGGAGGGAGGCACGGGCATTTCCGAGGTGGGCCACCAAGGGAGGTTTCTTCCCCTCTCACCAAGGCCCTGGGGAGCTCTGCCTTTGGACTGCTGCTGGGTGGAGACCGGGCAGAGTGGTGGGCAGGCTGCTTTAGCTACCTGGCCTGGGAGGTGTAGTTCCATTCTCCAGGGCGGGGTTTGGCAACTTCTGCCTCTGCACGGGGAGGGGAAGTGCCAGTGTCAGTTTTCAATTTGCTGCTTTCCCCACAACTCGGCTCCCGCCCTCCCTCTCCTCCCGCGCCTCCCCCCACCCTTATACCAGGAGAGCTACCGAGGGGGCGCAGCATTCTCTCTGCTTGCTCGGGTGCCAGGGGGAGAGCAGAGCGGGCTCAGCGCTGGGCTCATCCCCGCGGGGATCCCAACCCGGGTGGGCACGCCGGCCCGGCGCGGCGGGGGTTAAGGTGGGCGCCCCGCGCCC
>NW_006159756.1:0-621 GCF_000334495.1 Tupaia belangeri chinensis | reverse complement strand
GGGGAGGACTTCGCCGACCGAGGATCTGGGCTGCGCCGACTGCGTGTCCCGGCTTGGAACTTTCTATCGCCTTTGGGTTCCAGATGCGAGACTTGGGGCTGGTTTATAAATACATCTATACATATGTGTGATCTAATAAAACATTGTCTCCTCTCCTTGCGGCAGCAGCTTTTTATGACAGCTCCTTTATGTCAGAGACACTTGCCTTCTTCTTTGGGTTATAAACTTTTGATGCCAGACCTCTGCAAAACGTGCCCAACTGCATCTTAAAGTAGCATCTCGAAGAGAGAGGCAGAGAAAGCGCAATCTGTGACCTTCATCCCTGCACCTTCCTTCCTCCTCTCCCTTCCCGGCGGCCTCCCCTCCCCAGGGGCGCGTCGAGAAAGCTCTTTTTGGCTGCAGGAGGGCGCATCTGGTTCTGCTGGGCTGGAAAGCTGAGGCAGGATCTGAGGAAGAATTATTAGACTCCGGAGAGCCTGGACTCCTTCCTTCTCCTTCCCGGTTCTGCCTCCAGCGTGCTCTATCCCTTCCCTCTCCCCACACCACTTCCTGGGGCCGCTGGTGTGCCAGGCGGGGACCAGGACGCACCACTGCCGGAGTTCTGGGAAGTTGTGGCTGTCG
>NW_006159755.1:3003683-3005115 GCF_000334495.1 Tupaia belangeri chinensis | reverse complement strand
TTATTTTTTAGGAAGAAAATAGGAACCAGCAGAGGGCTGAATGGTTATGTCACTGGATTCCCATAGTCAACAGTGGTTTGAGTCTAGAATCTGGTAGTTTAAAACTCACACGTTGAGGGGGGGGGTGGTGGCAGGTGGTGTGGCAGTTAAGGGTGCTAGACGCCCACATGGTCAACCGTGGCTTGAGTTCCCAACCTGGCAGCTTGCTTCCTCATTCTCTCTCTCTCTGTCCCTCTCTGGTCAAATTAAAACAAACACACGGGAACCAGCAGTTAGCATAATGGCTATGTCGCTGGACTCCCACGTAGTCAACCGCGGTTCGCGTCCCAGACCCGGAAGCTTAAAAACTCACGCCAGGCGCGTGTGCTTGCGTGCCCAAGATCCTGAGAGGAGAATGGAGGAGAAGGGATTACGACGTGACCATCCCCTCTGGGGGGTGATTTCTCGCTTTCTGTCTCTATGTCTCTCTCTGTCTGTCTGGCGAGCGCATGCACCCTATAGCAAAAAAACCTCTCAAAAAAGAAAAAAACACATAAAGTTAAATAATTCTTAAAAAGGGCCAGCACGTGGCATGGTGGTTAACGCACTGGACACTCCCGCATGGCCAGATACGGTTCGAGTCCTGGACCTGGTGACTTGGCTTCTCACTTTCCTTTTCTCAGTGTGTCTTTCTCTGGTCAAATGAAAATAAATGAATGGGGACGAGCTGTTGGTGTAATGGCTATGTCGCTGAACTCCCATATAGTCGACCACGGTTCAAGTCCCGGACCTGGTGGCTTAAACTCATGCCAGGCGCATGCGCATGCGTGCCCAAGATCCTGAGAGGAGAATGGAGGAGAAGGGATTGCGGCATGACCATCCCCCCTGTGGGGTGATTTCTTGCTTTTTGTCTCTCTGTCTCTCTCTGTCTTTCTGGTAAGCACACGCACCCTATAGCCAAAAAAAAACTCTCATAAAACAGGAAAAAAGAAAGAAAAAAAGAAATGAATTAATAAATAAAACTAGGAAAAAAGAAAACAGGAAAAAAAAAAACAGGAAAAAAGAAAGAACATAAAAACAGGAAAAAAGAAAGTAAAAAGAAATGAATTAATAAATAAAACTAGACAAATAATTCTTTTAAAAAATCATTATTCAAAAGTAAAAAAAATTCTAAGAAAAACAAACTCACGCCAGGCACGTGTACATATATGCCCCAAATCCTGAGAGAATAGAGGAAAAGGGATTACAGTATGGCTATCCCTCTGGGAGATGATTTCTCACTTTCTGTCTCTCTAGTGAGCTCATGAATCCTATAGCAAAAATCTCTCTAAGAAAAACAAAAGAAAAGAAAATAGGGGCCAGCAGGTGAAGTGGTGGTTAAGGCACTGGATTCACACATGGCCGACTGCGGTTTGAGTCCTGGACATAGTGGCTTGCTTTCTCACTTTTCTGC
>NW_006159755.1:2999065-3003631 GCF_000334495.1 Tupaia belangeri chinensis | reverse complement strand
AGTAAATAATTCTAAAAAAAAAAGAAAGAAAGAAAACCCCTGCTTGCTACCTCATCTTTTAGGCAGTATTTTAAGGGTCTTGGACTTGGGTCAGCAGATAGTGAGGTGGTTGAGACCTTACTAGGTACTGGATCCCACATGGCTGACTCCACAGTTTGAGTCCCAGACCCAGTGGCTTGAAAAACACACTGGGAGGGACGTGCAGATGGCATGATGGTTATGTTGCTTGATGCCCACATACTCAACTGTGGTTCGAGTCTCAGACCCAGCAGCTTAAAACTCATGCTGGCACATGTGCATGCACGTCGAAAATCCTGAGAGGAGAATGGAGAAGGGATTGTGGCATGGCTATTCCCACTGGTGGGGGAGTTCTCGCTTTCTGTCTCTCTGTCTCTGTCTCTCTGGTGACCACAGGTGCCCTTTAGCAAAAATCTCTCTGGAAGAAAGAAAGTCAGTCAGTCACACTGGGCCCTAGTGTGTGTGTGCTCAAAAATCCCAAGAGGAAAATGGAGAAGAAGGGATTGAGGTGTGGCTATCCCCCCTGGGAGATGATTTCTCATTTTCCCTCCCTCTCTGCCTCCCTCTGGTGAGCACACATGCCCCATGGTAAAAATCTTTTAAAAAAAGGAGATTGTCTTGGGCTCTACTGCTCCCCTAGGTGACATCTCCTGTAATAAAGATTTCCTCCAATCTAAGCAAGCTCTCATCCCAGAAATTGGCTTACTGTGCAAAAGGAGCGTTCAGGCCTGGTCTGCACATCTGTCCAGTGACAGCAGCTATTATTCTGATGATTATTCGATGGCATTACCGCTCATGCCCCCGTGCCCCACAGACACACTCACACTCCAATTCTGAGCTTCTCAGAATCCTGGGGCCACAAAAAAGAAGTGATTTCTTTTTCATCCTCTTCTTTTTTAAATAACCTTTGTTTCCTTAGGAAGTGACTTGACCAGTCATTGGGAACAGCAGTCAGCGTAATGCCTATGTTGCTGGACTCTCATGTAGTCGACTGCGGTTTGCATCCCGGACCCGATGGTTTAAAACTCATGCTGGGTGCATGTGTGTGCCTGAGTGCCCAAGATCCCGAGAGTAGAATGGAGGAGAAGGGATTGTGGCAAGACCATCCCCCCTGAGGGTGATTTCTCGCTTTCTGTCTCTCTGTCTCTCTCTGTCTGTCTGGCCAGCGCACGTGCCCTATGGCAAAAACCTCTCCAGAAAATAAAGGCAGTGACTAGACCAGTCATTGACTCAGGCCCACCTGAGCAATTCAGTGCCCAGCCCAGCTGCCCTCCTGCTACTCCATCTCCCACAGCCCAGCTATGGAAAACACACTTGGCCACATTCCTGGGATTCCCAGAAATGGTCCCATTTGTTACAGCTCAGGTATCTGCCTTAAAGGGACAGTTTCTGGTTTGTGAGAGAGCTGGCCCCAACTTGACTTGATGAGGCAGCCAAGGCCTGGCAGGTCTCTGAGCTGGGAAGATCTGGGAGGGGGAAGACTAGGTGGCCCAGAACCATACACAGGGGACAGAGAAATTCTTCGGGCTCCCCCAGGCCTACCCTCCTTCACTTGGAGCTCAGCCATGGCCACGCTTATCTCCAACAGCTCCCTGGAAATCTAGCCAAGGCCCAGCGTCTCGATTTACTCTAGGTCAGCTGGCCCCCAGCTCCCTGGTACCTACTGTAGCCATCACTGCTTTGTGCTGATGCTGACTCTTTGGCACCTACAACCTAACAGTTTCCAAGGACCTCTCACCCACTGGTCAGTTTTCACAATCACCTCCAAGTCATAGGCATCATTCTCATCATGCAGATAAGGAAAATCAGAGAAGTTAGGACACTTGCCTAAAGTCACATAGTTAAATGTGTGTAATAAGGGAGGAAGGGGAAAGGGAAATGAATTACTGGGCTCTCGCTGTGAGCCAGGCTCTGTACCAGGGACTTGACCTGTTTTCTCATCCTCATGACACTCTGCAGAGGCCAGTGATTATTCCCTCTACAAGGAGCAATGAGGAACCAAAGGACAAGGGACAGTGGCAGAGCCTGGAGTGGTATCCACATGCCTGTGATGTTCTGGTGTGTGAGTCCTAGGCTGCTGTACAAGGGGTCTGCCCTGCAGGTAGAGTATTCTGAGAGGGCTTTCCCAGGCCTAGCCTCATCCAGAAAGGTGCCCACAGCCTAGGCTCCCCCCCTAGCTCTCAGAAGGATGCTTGAGTCAAGCATGAACTCTAGTTTGGCATCCCTACTGACCACAGGCACAGCCTCCAGTTATGCTGAGGCCCAGACATCCCATTCTAGTTACACACACCCCTCTCTTGCCCTGGCCAGGTAAGAGCCAGGGAACTCAGTTTACAGGCCCTCCTGTGGGCCCGACCTAGTGCTGGGAGAGTTATAACTTTTTAAAAAGTCTTTTTGCAATAGGGCACATATGCATTCGCCAGAGAGAGACAGCCAGAGGGAAAGGAAGAAATCACTCACCCCCGAAGGGAATGGCCATACTGCAATCCCTTCTCCATTTTCCTGCTGGGACTTTGGGACTTTGGACATGCATGTGCACGTGCCCAGTGTAAGTTTCAAGCCACTAGATCCAGGACTTGAACCACAGCCTGCCATGGGGAGGCCAGCACCTTAACCACTCCACCATCTGGTGGCCCCCACTGGGTGATTTATATAATGTAGCACACTGGATTCTTACCCAGGAAGTAGATTACATTGCCCAGTTAGAGAGGCCTTTCAGAAAGGTATTGCTGAGGTCACAATACCAGCCAGAAACTCAAAAGACCAACGAAACTGGAGGCTGTAATGTTCCAGCCAGCAGCCACCAGGTGGCATACGTGCTTAAAATACGATGGGACTTCAAAAAGTTCGTGGAAAATGGAATTAAACCTGCTATCTGGAACCAGCAGATGGTGTATTTTTTAGGTCCCTGGACTCTCATATGGTTGACAGTGATTTCAAGCCCGGACCTAGCAGTTTCAAACTCACACTGGGTATGTGTGCATGCATGCCCCAAATCCCAAGAGGACAAAGGAGGAGAAGGGATTGGAGCATGGCCATTCCCACTGAGGGGTGATTTCTTGCTCTCTGTCTCTCTGGCTAGCACACACACATTATAGCATAATATCTCTTTAAAATAAATAAATAAAAATAAGTAATCTCTCAGTGCAAAAAATTTACAATCTACGTACAGCCTTTTCCTAATAATGGTCATTTTCCATGAACTTTTTGAATACACCTGTATATTATACTCTGGGCAGCCAGGGTACTCAGGACCCAGCGTCTGCTAGAACGCGATAGGACTCTGAGAAGGATGTTCGGAGGGGTGAGAATGGGAAGCTAGGATGATAATGTCTTAAAACTCCTGGAGCAGATGAAGCAAAGGAGCTCCCTGGTTCAGGCTTGCTCTCTGGTTCAGGCTCTATTCCAAGCCCTTTATCTGTATTAAATGCATCTATTAATAACACAACAGTTCTGTCGAGTTACTCTCCTCATTTTGCAGGAAAGAAATTCAGGCACAGAATAAATGAGTCATGCCAACATTTAGGGAAGAACCGGGGAGAGCCTAGGTCCCTGGGCTTGTGTGAGATCCCAGTAGCAAGGAGGAAGGAGAAGGGGGTCAGGAGTGCTTAGAGTGGTCCTGAGCCAGCCCTATGTCCCCACAGAGTGGTACTTCATGGCCCTGGACTCCATCTTCTTCTGCATCTACGCAGTGGAAGCCGTGCTCAAGATCATCGCCCTAGGCCTCGGGTACTTTTATGATGCCTGGAACAATCTGGGTAGGTGGGGCTGAGGATGTGAGAGAGAGACAGAGAGAGAGGGAAAGACTGAACAGTTTTGGGGGCGGGACTGAGGATGAAAGAGAAGCAGGAACAGGTGTCTTAGCACGGAGAGAACTGTGGGTGTGGGCTAGGGCCTCACCAAATCTCAGATCTGGTGCTCGCGTTTTCACTTTCTCTCTCTCTGGTCAAATTAGAAACAGAATAATAATAAGTTAAATTAAACTAAATAATTCTTTGAATAATTCAGACTTCTTCATCATGATTATGGCTCTCGTGGACTTCGTGCTCATGCAGGTGAATTCCTTCTCCTTCTCCTTCTACAACCAAAGCCTCTTCCGCATCCTTAAGGTCTTCAAGAGCCTGCGGGCCCTGAGGGCCATCCGGGTCTTGCGAAGGCTCAGGTCAGTACAACTGCAGCTGCCCACCCTGGTGTGGGATCTCTGAACGAAGAGGGGACACAGGCCTGGACTCTAAGTGAGGATGGAGTCAGGGAGGCAGGGGGAATGTTCCTAATAAGCCTCTTGCCATCCTCTGGGACCATGCTCTTCAATTCTCAGAGAGAGACCACAACTCCTCCTAGTCACCTACAAACCAGAAACCTTTGGCCTTCAGTGCGGCTCTGGCTGCTGGGCCCAGGCCCCGGCCTGCTGACTCAGCCTCCTGTTCCTTCTCTGACCACAGAATCCTGACCAGCCTGCAAGAAGTGACAGGAACCTTGGCCCGGACCTTGCCATCTATCACAGCCATCCTCATCCTCATGTTTACCTGTCTTTGTATCCTGGGTTAC
>NW_006159755.1:2994486-2997229 GCF_000334495.1 Tupaia belangeri chinensis | reverse complement strand
TGGGAGTCCAGCAACATAGCCATGATGCCAACTGCTGGTCCCATGAATTGATTTTTTTAAAAGAATTATTTACTTATTTAATTCCATTTGTTATATTATTTCTTTTAACTGGACCAGAAAGAAACAGAAAGAGAGAGAAAGGGAAAGCAAGCTGTCAGGTCTGGGCCTCAAACTAGGACTGGCCATTGGGAATCCAGGACCTTTAACCATCATGCCACTTGCTGGCCCCAATATTTTTTTAAGAATTAATATATTTAATTTTATGTATATTTCTATGTATTTTTTTAAAGGTCATGTTCTTTTTTTTAAAAAAATTATTTTACTTATTTATTTACTTGTTTGTTTGTTTATTTAAATTTGGCCAGAGAGGGACAGACTGAGAAAAAGAGAGAGAGGGAAAGTGAGAAACCAAGAAGCCAGGTCCAGGACACAAACCCACTGTTGGCCATGTGGGAGTCCAGCGCCCCCAACCACCATACCACCTGCCGGCCCCCATTTATTTATTTATTTTAATTTGACCAGAGAGGGACAGAGGGGTGGGGGGAGTCAGAAAGTAAGTCCCCAAGCCCAGGACTTGTACCACGGTAGGCCATGTGGGAATCCAGCACCTTAACCAACATGCCACCTGCCTGCCCAGATTGAATTTATTTTAAGTCAGTTAGGATGCGTCATGCTTAAAGAGCTTCAGAACTTTAAAATCTGAGCTCCAGGGACCAGCAGGTTGTGCAGTGGTTAAGGCTCTGGACTCTCACATGACCAGCCATGGTTCAAGTCTCCGACTTGGTGCCTAGCTTTCTCACTTTCCCCCTCTCTTTCTCTCACTCTCTGGTCAAATTTTTAGAATAATGATAATAAATAAAATAACACTCTTTTAATAATGCGAGGTTTAGAATCCACGTTTTGGAGTTACCAACACCCGCTCTCTCAATCAGGAACAGACATTGGATGTGAAATAGCTTCAGCAGAAGAAGAAATTAGTTCGCTCAAATGACTTAGCAAGTTGAGAAGTCCTGGACTTTCAGGAATACCTGGATCCAGGACTCAAGCGATGGTCAGGATTCGGTCTCCCTCTCCATGTCTGCTCTACTGAACTCTGCACAGTTTTGTTCTTGGAACATCTTTTCCTTGGGGGTGGTAAAATAGGCACCTGCAGTTCCAGCTAGACAACCCAGACTGAAGCGGGTAGGGTGCTTCCTCAGGAACATTGAGACACAGTCTTACCAGAAGAGGGAGCAGGTGCTTGATAGGCAAGTGAGTACATTGAACTGCCACACACGGGATGCCTGGAGAAGCACCTCTCTGGGATCATCCCGGACAGGGTTTGTCACTGCTTTGAAATCTCCATGATGCCGTGCGGGGTTTCCTCGCCGTCCTCTGAGTCCACATGTCTTCCTGACCTCCTCTCTTCTCTACACCCAGAGCCTGGAGAGACAGTGAGTGAAGGCACCTTACAGAAGCAATTCATCAAGAAAAAGTTTGGTATGGGCGGAGAGGAAAAGGACCCCTGCCCCCCTCTGCACGGGTATAGAGTGCCGGGACTTGAGTCTGAGTCTGCCGGTGGGACACAGAGACCAGGAGTGGCCCATTTTCAAGCATAGCAGATCCTTCTCTGCCTTCAGGACCTTGCCGACACTGTACTCTCTGCCTGGAATGTTCTCTGGCTGCTGAAGCCAGGCTCAGGTGACCAAGATTTGGGCCAGCCCTGAGTTCCAATTCCGCCATCCCCCAAGTTCCAGCTTCTTGGCTGCTCCCTGGTCTGGGTTCTTGACATCTACGTAAGACTTCCCGTGAGGGTTCGTTAGCCTCCAAGCTCATCCCCACTGTTCCATTTCACTGAGAATGATCTTTGTCAAGTGCAATCTTGGCTTTTCCCATGGCTTAACCTCCTACAATAACTCCTTGCCCTTTGAGGTAAGGTCCAGGTTTGAGCCTTCTGGAGTGTTCCTACCTTCCCTGGAGCTCATCTCTAGCCACTTCCCTGCTGTACACACACACACACACACACACACACACACACACAGTATTATGCTCCCTGCTGGTCTCACACCTCAGAGTACCAGAAACCCTGGCTAAGCCTGGCAAACCCTCAGGAGTCTTTAAAATTCAGCTCAATGGCTCTTCCCCTGAAACCTTCCCACACTCCCAACACTGGGCTAGGGCTCTCTCCTCCAGGTCCCTCAGCACCCGTATTCCTACGCAGCACAGGCTGTTGTCTGGCTCCGACAGCAAAGGCTGCTTTCTTGTTCATCTCCATACCCTTGTGCACTTTGCAGCGTTCATTGTCTTCAGTGTTGTTTGATGGAAGACTGATAAGACAGGTGGGAGAGTGAGGGGTGGAGGGATGGGTGTTTGGGTGAATGCCTGCACAGCATGGTGAAGGTGTGGGTGGGTGGATACAGGGGAGAGCAGGTGGATGGAGAGATAAGTGAGTGTGGCTGGGTGGAGTGGCTGGATAGGTGAGTGGATGGGTAGGTCACTGGGTGGATGGATGGGGAGATGGTTGGGGGTACTGGAGAGCTGTGGGGTAAAGGGACAATCAGATGGGCAGATGAACAGGTAGACGGAGGGGTAGATGGTTGGGAGGGTAAGCAATAGAAGCCTCCGTGGTACAGGCAGACATGGGGCTCTGTACCCGTGGAAAGGGAGACATAGTGGAAATGAAGGTCCGGAGATATAAGTTGGGGGGCGGGGGGAGAGCCATGTCGGCAGCTCCCAGCCACCGTCTTTGTCGGCCCCCCCCCCC
>NW_006159755.1:2991019-2992425 GCF_000334495.1 Tupaia belangeri chinensis | reverse complement strand
GGGGCGCGAAGCCTTGCCTGGAAGGAAGGGCACGTGCACAGTGGAGCATGGCTGTCGGGAGCTCTCCACAGCACCCACCGTGCTGCCTACCTGGGCCCGCTGATGCCGACACCTAGTGCCTCCCAGGCACCCAAGGCACCTAGCCCAAGTCTTGGGTGTGGGTGTTTGTGAATCTGAGGAACTTCTCGGAGTGCGGCAAGTGGCTGTCTGGGTTGTGTGTCTGAGGAATCTGTGTTTGTTTGAGGTTGTTTCTGTGGGGTTTTGCCTGTGCTTCTGGGTTGCTAAGTCATGTGTGTGTGTTTCTGGGTGTGTATGGAGTTGAGGGATTTGGAGTATGTGTGTGCATGTGTGAATAAATTGCAGTCATGCATTTAGATGTGCAAAAAAGGTTCCAAGTCTGTTTAAAATACATTAAATTTAATCCATTCCCTTACTCCTCCTATGGGCAGGAGCTTGGAGTCTGGCCCTTCCGGGCTCCAGGTCCAGCTCCTTCCCGGGTTTTGGAGAGTTTCTAGGGTGTGGGCTACACTACAGTCTTGAGAAGCACTGTCTTAGTCCCCGTGACCTCGTGGCCTGCAGGGACTCTGCCATCCTTGGGCCATATACTGGAATAGGAATCTTTAGAGGATGGGGGTTCTGTGTCCTGGGGCCTACCTTCTCAAACCTACCATATGCCACCCCTGAGCTCCCTCTGGGTGCTGAAAGGGACCAGAACACCAGGTCCTCTTCAAAGCACTCACAGACATCTCTCCCTGTTCCAGTTTTGGGGCATCATCCCTCCAAAATGACTTTGTCTCTGCCCCTGACCTCTGAGAATACCCTGACTGTGTTCGGGGCTCTCGAGGTTTTTGTTCCTATCTGTGATGCTGGAGTATTTGGGGGACTCCAGGGTTTGGGGGGCTGCTAGGAGTAGAAGGGGGAGGAGTAAAACACTCAGAAGAAACCGATCCAAGAAGCAGTGCTGGTGATTTATTGCAACAGACATGGCCCAGGGACCTGAAGCACCCTCCGCCATTGTACCCAGTGCCTCCACGGGGGCCTATTTCATCTGCACACAGTTGTGCTTCAGAAGCTGGGAAGAATTCTTCCAGGGGACAAAAAGGATCTCAAAGTCACAGTGCAGCTTCTGTGGAGAGAACATGGGGGAGAGAGAGGGTTGAAGCCAACCTGGCCTGTCTCCTCCCAGTGCAAGCTCTCTGTCCACCATGCCATTCTGGAATGAAACAGGGCAGTCGCTGACCCAAGGGCAATAGAATCGGATGGCCAGTGCTAGATCCCAGATCCTTTCTGCCTACTCCCTCACTCCCCGGGAAGCTCCACCCTCCTCTTTCTTGCATCTCATCCCGGCCTGGAGACTGAGTCATCCAGAAGGCTGGACAGGTTCAGCAGACCTCTGCACTGACAGC
>NW_006159755.1:2977073-2990815 GCF_000334495.1 Tupaia belangeri chinensis | reverse complement strand
TTCAGCAGACATCTGCATGGCCAGCTGGACTGGTTCAGGCTCTACAACCTGCAGGCCTTAGGGTCTAGAGAGGGCTGGGGCTGTAGGGCTATTACCTCCTCGTCCATGCCTGCGGCCAGGGGGCAGGTAGTGAGGTCAACGTTTCCAGGAACTCTGTTCTTGAGGCAGGCTGTGCTCCCCATCTCCATTGTTAGGTAGTACTTGATGCCAGCAACCAGCTGGGGACAGAGGGTAGGGCCAGGTTAGGGGTGCAGGGAGGCAATCCTTGATCCTGACCTCTCACCTCCTTTCCGATTCTCCCATTGCCCCAGACTCAGACTCTGAGAAGGATTTTGGTCGGACCTTCCGGAAAAAGAGGTGTAGACTGTACAGAAGGGGAGGTTGAGACCTACCTGTGTTCACCTTCTGAAGCCTGAGTAGTCTACTTGGCATGTCTTCCCACTACCCCACCTGCCTCCCTCTCCTTCCCTTCCACTCCTTTAGGGCAGAGACGAGAAGGCAGTCAAGGTGCGCAATACAGGACTGAATCCTGTCCTCCTCTTAAATGTACATATTTTGTTCGGTGTGGATGTTTGGTATTCTTGGGCTGCACCATAGCCTAGTAGCTAAGGGAGCCAGATCCCACATACCCAATGCGGTTTGCATTCTGGCCCCACTGACTTGCAAAACAGTCCAGGTGCGTGTGCAAGTGTGTCCAAAATCCCGACAGGATGAGAAATGCACAGGGGATTGTAGTCTCCTGTGACCATGAGCATGCTCCATGGGGCAGGCAGTGCCTTTTCCCTTTCTCTGGTGAGAACATGTGTCCTCTAGCAGTTCTTTTTTCTTTATTCATGCTAGAGCACACACACACAACGTCTGTGTGTGTGCGAGAGGAGCACCCTCCACTGGGATTGGTCACACCTAGGTCCCCTCTAGCCACTGGGATCTTGGGCACTTGGAGAGATGCCCGATGTGTCTCAGGCAGGTGGGGCTGTGGATGAGAAGCACCGGAGCCATGGGGATTCCAGTTTCCCTTGAGTAGTGCACTAACTGGTAGTGCTCTGCCACTAATCTGATTTATACAAAATACATCGCATGCAAATATCTTGATAGCTCTCTTATTCTTCCTGTCCCCAGCAGCGCCCCTCTGGCTTCCCCCCAGCCCAGCCCGCCCCTGCAATTCCCCTGGCCCCATTGTACCTGACTCTCCGCCTTGATGATGTGCGTGTCCCGGAAGTAGTAGAGGCTGTTGCTGTTCATGTTGTAGCTGGCCACAGCCGCCTGGCCGAGTCTAGGCCAGAGCTGCTTTTATAGGCTTGTTGGTCCTGCCCCGCCCAGCTTGATGACCGGGGGCACGCCCCCATGACCTGAGGTGGGGGCGGGAGCATTGGGACATCCTGCTGCTGGTTGATCCTGAGCTGCCTAAGGCGTCCTTGGGCACCCGGGGTCCTGCAAGGCTCTGGGAGACTTCGTATGAGCCCCGCTCAGGACCCCTGTATGCCATAATGATTCCTTGCCCTTCAATACACCCCCAGTTCGGGAGAGGACAGTGACAGTCCCCAGTAACAAGTGTCACCACAGACAGTTCTTGAGAGAGCCATCCGGTATGAAGTGGTTTTAAGTTGGGTGACCCTGGAGAACTTCTGTAACCTCTCACTGCCTTACTTTTCTCTCTGGTGAAATGAGTGTCACGAGGGTTCGGTGCACCGACACAGGCCATGTGCTTAGAAGAGGCCTGGTGCTATATAAACAGAGTAGGTAAGTAGCAGGCATTGCACCGAGCCAGCACTATTTAACTCTCACACCAGCATGGAGCGGGAGCCCGCGTTCTTCTTTAGAGAAACAAACCACACAGAAGGGAGAACTGGTTTGCCCAAGGACACCAGTGGGCCATAGGAAATGGTGACGCTGGCTCTAGAACCCAGCAGTCTAAATCTAATGTGCGCTCTTACACCAGACTGAGCTCAAAGGGTGAGAACTGGCCAGGGCGGGGCTGTCATAACAACTCTGCCATCTTACTGACTAGGTGACTTGGGACAAGTCCCTTGACCTCCCAGACTCTCAGTGTCCTCATCTGAAAAAAAGGTGATGACAGCCTTTATCTCCAAAGGTGGTTCAGTCACTGCTGGTTCAAGACTGGGTCACCTATTAGTACTCTGGATGTGCTGGAGGTGTCAGCAATACAGGCGCTCCATGACTTCAAAGAATCCAATAAGGCATATTTTTTTTTTTTGGAGAGGTTTTCACTATAGGGCGCGTGTGCTCGCCAGACAGACAGAGACAGAAAGCGAGAAATCACCCCCCAGTGGGGATGGTCATGCCACAATCCCTTCTCCTCCAGTCTCCTCTCGGGATCTTGGGCACGCACGCACACGCGCCCGGCGTGAGATTTAAGTCACCGGGTCTGAGACGCGAACCGCGGTTGACTACGTGGGAGTCCAGCGACATACCCATTATGCTAACTGCTGGTTCCCAAGACATATTTTTACAATAGCATTTCCCCCAGTGGGGATGGTCATGCCACAATCCCTTCTCCTCCAGTCTCCTCTCGGGATCTTGGGCACGCACGCACACGCGCCCGGCGTGAGATTTAAGTCACCGGGTCTGAGACGCGAACCGCGGTTGACTACGTGGGAGTCCAGCGACATACCCATTATGCTAACTGCTGGTTCCCAAGACATATTTTTACAATAGCATTTAAGGGGGGACAGCACATGGTGTGATGGCTATGTCACTGGACTCCCATGTAGTTGACTGTGGTTTGAGTTCCAGACCCAGGACTTAAACTCATGCCAGGTGCGTGTGCATGTGTGCCCAAAATCCTGAGAAGGAAATGGAGTAGAGCCTGTGGTGTGGCTATCCCACTGGGAGTGATTCTCACTTTCTCTTTCTCTGGCAAGCACACAGGCACTATCGTAAAAAATCTCTTTAAAAAAAAAAACTAATGAGATCAGCAGTTAGCATAATGCCTATGTTGCCGGACTCCCATGTAGTCGACCGCGGTTCGAGTCCCAGACCGGGTGACTTAAACTCACACTGGGCTCATGTGCGTGCGTGCCCAAGATCCCGAGAGGAGACTGGAGGAGAAGGGATTGTGGCATGGCCATCCCCACTGGTTGGTGATTTCTCGCTTTCTGTCTCTCTGTCTCTTTCTGTCTGTCTGTTGAGCGCATGGGCCGTCTAGCAAAAACAACTTAAAAAAACAAACAAACAAAAAAAAAAAACACAACTAGTACTGAAGGGACCAGCAGAAGAGATGATGGTTAAGATGCTGGACTCCCATATGGCCGACTGTGGTTTGAGTCCTAAACAACTTGAAAATCATATCAGGTGGGACCAGCAGTTAGCATAATGGCTATGTCACTGGACTCCAACGTAGTCAACTGCAGTTCGAGTCCCGGACCTGGTGGCTTAGACTCACGCTGGGCACATGTGCGTGCATGCCCAAGATCCTGAGAGGAGAATGGAGGAGAAGGGATTGCGGCGTGGCCATCCCTCCAGTGGGTGATTTCTCACTTTTTGTCTCTCTGTCTGTCTGGCTAGCGCATGCGCCTATAGCAAAAATCTCTCCAAAAAAAGAAAGAAAGAAAGAAAATCATACCAGCTGTGTGTGCATGCATGCATGCCCAGAACCCTGAGTGGAAAATGGAGGAGGAGGAATTGCAGCACACCCTAGGATAAAAATCTAAAAGAAAAAATTTAAAAAAAAAGCACTGAAGTAGTCCACATGGAAAAAGTCTAGATTTTATAAAATTCTTCATCCATGTTGTAGAGTTCAGCATAGTTTGTAGTTTTTTCACGTTGCTGAGAGATCTCAGAGAGCACTTTGTCCTTTGGGACAACTACAGAAAGCAGGGCCAAGGAACTTTTCTTTGTATAGGTAGATCGACATCACTTCTTCATTTTTGGGGAAATAAAGTGAAGAGGCAATCCAACACAAACCCCTCACTTTTCTGATGGTAAGACTGAGGCTCAGTAGGGCCAAATTAGTTAGCTCCAACCACTTGTCTGTGGTAAAGTCAAAATGTCTTTTACTGGTGCCTAGGCCAGGGCTCCTTACCCCTCCCCAATTACTCCATTCTAGTCTTTCCCCCAGGCTCCAGTAGTATGTCATGTAAATGTCAACAGTGGGACCAGTAGTTGGCATAATGGCTGTGTTGCTGGACTCCTAGGTAGTTGATGGTAGTTCGAGTCCTGGACCCCGAATTTCTTTACCCAGAACAGACCTGATGATAACACCTCACTCTGACACCCCTGGAGACTGGGCAGCACCACACCAAGGAAATAGCATCATTCATCAAGGAGGACAGCAGAGGAACTGTTCTGGAAAGCTCCTGGATTCCGACCTCAGATCTGCACACTGTCACCTTCCTAATGTGTGCTTAAAAGCCCTCCTTGGGCAAGGAGGTGGTGGGTGATTAAAGTGCTGGATCCCACATGGCCAAGTCCGAGGTTCATGTCCAGAACCCCACAGCTTGAAAAACATGCTGGGCACGTATACATGCGTGCCCAAAATCCCATGGTGTGGCCATTACTCCTGATGGGTGATTTCCCAGTTTCCCTGTCTCTGTCTCTCTCTGGTGAGAATATGTGCCCTATGGCAAAAATCCTAAAAGATTAAATAAATAAATAAAAGCCCTGTTTGCCCATGGCTGATAGCCAACTCCCTAATTGGAATCCTGGTCCCAGCAGTTTGGAAACCATGCCAGGTACCTGTGCATACTTGCCCCTAATCCCAACAGGTTGGAGGAATGGAGGAGAAGGGATTGTGACATGACCATACCCACTGAGGGAAGTGGGGTGCTTTCTTCCACTCCCTTTCTTTCTGACTTTATTTTTTAGGAAGAAAATAGGAACCAGCAAATGGCATATGGATTCCCATAGTCAACAGTGGTTTGAGTCCAGAACCTGGTAGCTTAAAATTCACATGGGGGGGTGGGGCAGGTGGTGTGGTGGTTAAGGGTGCTTGACTCCCACATGGTCAGCCATGGCTTGAGTCCCATCCCTGACAGCCTTCTTTCTCATTCTCTCTCTGTCCTTCTCTGGTCAAATTAAAACAAACAACATTAAATAATTCTTAAAAAGCGCTAGCAAGTGGAATGGTGGTTAAGTCACTGGACACTCCCATGTAGCCAACTATGGTTCGAGTCCTGGACTTGGTGACTTGGCGTCTCACTTTCCTCCTGTGTGTCTGTCTTTCTCTGGTCAAATAAAAATAAATGAATAGGGACAAGCAGTTGGTGTAATGGCTACGTCACTGGACTCCCACGTAGTCGACCACGGTTCAAGTCCCAGACCCAGTGGCTTAAACTCATGTTTGGCGCGTGTACATGCATGTCCAAGATCCCAAAAGGAAAATGGAGGTAAAGAGATTGTGGCATGGCCATCCCTCTTGGGAGGGGCTGTCTCTTTTTTTCTCTGTGTCTTTCTGGGGAGCACACGTACCCTATAGCCGCCCCCCCCCCAAAAAAAAAAACTCTCCAAAAAACAGAAGAAAAAAAAAAAAGAATGAATAAATAAATAATTCTTTTAAAAAATAATTCTTAAAAACTAAAAAATTTCTTTAAATAAAACCCTCACACCAGGCACATGTACATTCATGCCCCAAATCCTAAGAGAATAGAGAAGGGATTGCAGTATGGCTATCCCTCTGGAAGATGATTTCTCACTTTCTGTCTCTCTTGTGGGCTCATGAACCCTATAGCAAATACCTCTCTAAGAAAGGGACCAGCAGTTAGTGTAATGGCTACGTGGCTGGACTCCCATGTAGTCGACCATGTTTCGAGTCCCGGACCCAGTGGCTTAAACTTACGCCGGACGCATGTGCATGCATGCCCAAGATCCCGAGAGGAGAATGGAGAAGAGATTGCGGCATGGCCATCATACTGGGGGAGGGAGGTGATTTCTCACTTTCTGTCTCTCTATGGCTGGCTGGCGAGTGCATGTGCCCTATAGCAAAAACATCAAATAAATTTTTAAAAAAATCTAAGAAAAACAAAAGAAAAGAAAATAGGGGCCAGCAGGTGAAGTGGTGGTTAAGGCACTGGATTCACACATGGCCGACTGCGGTTTGAGTCCTGGACATAGTGGCTTGCTTTCTCACTTTTCTGCTCTTTCTGTCCCTCTCTGGTCAAATTTTAAAAATAATAATAACGATAAGTAAATTTAAGTAAATAATTCTAAAAAAAAGAAAGAAAGAAAACCCCTGCTTGCTACCTCATCTTTGAGGCAGTATTTTAAGGGTCTTGGACTTGGGCCAGCAGATAGTGAGGTGGTTAAGACCTTACTAGGTACTGGATCCCATATGGCTTATTCCACAGTTTGAGTCCCAGACCCAGTGGCTTGAAAAACACACTGGGAGGGACGTGCAGATGGCATGATGGTTATGTTGCTTGACGCCCACATACTCAACTGTGGTTCGAGTCTCAGACCCAGCAGCTTAAAACTCATGCTGACACATGTGCACGCACGTTGAAAATCCTGAGAGGAGAATGGAGAAGGGATTGTGGCATGGCTATTCCCACTGGTGGGGGAGTTCTCGCTTTCTGTCTCTCTGTCTCTGTCTCTCCGGTGACCACAGGTGCCCTTTAGCAAAAATCTCTCTGGAAGAAAGAAAGTTAGTCAGTCACACTGGGCCCTAGTGTGTGTGCACCCAAAAATCCCAAGAAGAGAATGGAGAAGAAGGGATTGAGGTGTGGCTATCCCCCCTGGGAGATGATTTCTCATTTTCCCTCCCTCTCTGCCTCCCTCTGGTGAGCACACATGCCCCATGGTAAAAATCTTTTAAAAAAAGGAGATTGTCTTGGGCTCTACTGCTCCCCTAGGTGACATCTCCTGTAATAAAGATTTCCTCCAATCTAAGCAAACTCTCATCCCAGAAATTGGCTTACTGTGCAAAAGGAGCGTTCAGGCCTGGTCTGCACATCTGTCCAGTGACAGCAGCTATTATTCTGATGATTATTCGATGGCATTACCGCTCATGCCCCGTGCCCCACACTCCAATTCTGAGCTTCTCAGAATCCTGGGGCCACAAAAAAGAAGTGATTTCTCTCTCATCCTCTTCCTTTTTAAAAAAATTTTGTTTAGGCCAACTTGAGCAAGTCAGTGCCCAGCCCAGCTGCCTTCCTGCTACTCCTTCTCCCACAGCCCAGCTATGGAAAACACACTTGGCCACATTCCTGGGATTCCCAGAAATGGTCCCATTTGTTACAGCTCAGGTATCTGCCTTAAAGGGACAGTTTCTGGTTTGTGAGAGAGCTGGCCCCAACTTGACTTGATGAGGCGGCCAAGGCCTGGCAGGTCTCTGAGCTGAGAAGATCTGGGAGGGGGAAGACTAGGTGGCCCAGAACCATACACAGGGGACAGAGAAATTCTTCGGGCTCCCCCAGGCCTACCCTCCTTCACTTGGAGCTCAGCCATGGCCACGCTTATCTCCAACAGCTCCCTGGAAATCTAGCCAAGGCCCAGCGTCTCGATTTACTCTAGGTCAGCTGGCCCCCAGCTCCCTGGTACCTACTGTAGCCATCACTGCTTTGTGCTGATGCTGACTCTTTGGCACCTACAACCTAACAGTTTCCAAGGACCTCTCACCCACTGGTCAGTTTTCACAATCACCTCCAAGTCATAGGCATCATTCTCATCATGCAGATAAGGAAAATCAGAGAAGTTAGGACACTTGCCTAAAGTCACATAGTTAAATGTGTGTAATAAGGGAGGAAGGGGAAAGGGAAATGAATTACTGGGCTCTCGTGTGAGCCAGGCTCTGTACCAGGGACTTGACCTGTTTTCTCATCCTCATGACAGCTCTGCAGAGGCCAGTGATTATTCCCTCTACAAGGAGCAATGAGGAACCAAAGGACAAGGGACAGTGGCAGAGCCTGGAGTGGTATCCACATGCCTGTGATGTTCTGGTGTGTGAGTCCTAGGCTGCTGTACAAGGGGTCTGCCCTGCAGGTAGAGTATTCTGAGAGGGCTTTCCCAGGCCTAGCCTCATCCAGAAAGGTGCCCACAGCCTAGGCTCCCCCCCTAGCTCTCAGAAGGATGCTTGAGTCAAGCATGAACTCTAGTTTGGCATCCCTACTGACCACAGGCACAGCCTCCAGTTATGCTGAGGCCCAGACATCCCACTCTAGTTACACACACCCCTCTCTTGCCTGGGCCACATGGGTCTTGATGATAGGGAAGGCCTAGACATTTCCTTTATCCTGGGATCAGGCCCTCCAGTGCCTTCTTGTTGACTCCAGTTGGACTTTCATATGGGTGAAGGGAATTGCTCCCCAAGAACTGCTCCCCTTGCCCTGTCTCATGTCCTGGAGAGAAGACTGCATGGCAAGGAAACCTGTGATCCAAACTCCCCTTTATGGAGGAGCTCCCCTAAGTACCAGAGGCTTTACATTCATCACCTGGTTCAGTCTTCCCAGCCCTGTGTAGTCTGACAGGGGAGAAGGCTGGAGCTCAGAGCAGTGAAGTGACTTGCTCCAGATCAGGCGGAGTAGAGGAACCATGCCAGAACTGGGTTTGGTTGGTTCTTCAAGGCTACTGTTCATCAAGGACAGGAGTAACAGTAACAGTAGAGCCCTGGTCCCCGTAAACAAGGGGCAATCTAGAAGGATGGGACCTACCAGGAGCCATCCAAAGCATTTGGGCAGGCTGGGGCAGGTGTCTTGGGCCTCGGTTTGGGCAAAGAGTCTGCCCCTACTTTGCTCTCCATGGGCGACAGGAGCCCTGCAATGGTGCATGGGTTGGGTTCACCCCCAGCTGTAAGTTGAATGGATCTAACACTCATGACTACACTGGCTGAGGGGCCAAGCATCAGCGTGAGGGACACTGACTTCCAGGCCCACCTATGTCCCTAGGCTGGTGGGTGGCCAAGTGTATCATCTGGAGCACTGTGGGTTGACACCTAGATAAGCTGCCTCCTGTCCCTCACCTCCCAGGTCAACTCTCTCCTCCAGCATTCCAGGCTGTGGGCCCTTTGTCCTGTTGGCTGAGCCAAGGCTGGATCTGAGAAGCCATACTGTTGCAAGGAATATTCTAGAGGCCCTTTGTTTTGTGCAGTCCCAGGACTGACCCAGGAACTTGTATGGTACATAGTATTGAGCCCAAGTAAAAGTTTATGGCCTGCCAACCTACCAGAGGCACTGCCTGAGCACCAAGGAGGGGTGATAAAGCAGGTTCCAACCCCTTCAGAGACAAAGCCTGTGGGTGAGTTAGGGAAAAGCAAATGAGGAGGAAACAGCACAGATATTAGGACTCAGGGTTCCACCAGGGTCCCAGTGTTGGAGCCAGGGAAGGCAAAACCAGGTAACCAGTGAGGGCAGGAGCCATGGAAAGAGCTTTGTAGAGGAGGAAGTCTCCATTACCTCATCCAGCACCAGTAACAAGCGCTGAATCCCTGGCAAACCCCAGCTAAGCATACCAGGCCTGTGTGACATCATAGGGTTGAGGCTTAAGAGACACTGGGTGACCCTGGACCCACCAAGGAAAACATCCAGACAGTATAGTCTGAAACTCCAGGGAGAGCTCTCCTTGTCTGGGATTCTAACTAGCGTGCTCCCAGATGGCCTGCAGCATCAGGTGGACCCTGCTGTGGTCACCTGGTAACCCTTCGAGGGTGGGCCGCTCGTACTTCTCAGATCTAGCCTTGCACAGAACACTCATATTTCTGGTTTTTCTTTTATCCTAGAGTATGCTGAAATGTAGTTAATATATAGAAAAGGGCACAGAACACTCATGTCAACAAATTAAGTCGACACCTGTTTTACCAGCCACCAGTCAATAAATGGAAGCTACCACTCCCTCCACAAGCCCTTTCCCTCCCCAAATCAGTATCGACTCTTCTTTACTGTTGACTTCTGCAATGAGCATTTCCCTGCTTTTCAGTTTGACCACCTATATGGGGATCTCTAGGCAAGAATTTAACTTCACATATATGGAATCACACAATTTTGTTTTGCTTTGCTCAATATTGAGTCAC
Source organism: Tupaia belangeri chinensis (assembly GCF_000334495.1). Taxonomy (NCBI): domain Eukaryota; kingdom Metazoa; phylum Chordata; class Mammalia; order Scandentia; family Tupaiidae; genus Tupaia; species Tupaia belangeri. Next base: position 2,980,857 of record NW_006159755.1, on the reverse strand, counting down.
CTGTTGTAAATATCTGTTGATTGCTCATTGTCGCCACCAATCAGTATTCCAAGGCACTAAATGCCTAATTATTTCATCTACTTTTATCTACTTAGAATGGCCATCGTGGTTGTTCCCAGTTGGGGGCTATTACAAACAATACAGCTGTGAGCACTCCTGCAGGTCCTGGAGCAGGTGTTCAGGTTGTTTCGGGCAAAGTCCTGAGTGGAACTGCTGGGTCACAGGGTGTGTCAGTTTAACTAAATAACACCCAACTGTTTTCCCAAGGTATTCATACCAATTTACACTCCCACCAGCTGAGTATCTGTTCCTGTTGCTCCATTTTCTTATCAACACTTGGTATTGTGGGTGTCTGTGGCACTTCATTTACATTTCTGGTTACAATGAAATTGAGCACCTTTTCACAAGCTTATTCACTATTAGGGTTATCTATTGCAGTTGTCTGCCTTTTACTTGACTGCTGAGTATGTGCTTTGAGTAGTAGACCTTTGTTGTTTGTATTGTTGCAATTATCAAGTTCACCCAGCTATGATGCCCATGCTCTTTCACCTTCCCACTCTGGGTCTTTTTTTTTTTTTTTTTAAATAGAGCACAAAGGTTCGCAGGAGAAGCAGAGGGAGACAGAAAGTGAGAAATTATCCCCCACGGGCAATGGCCATACCTCAATCCCCCCTCCTCCATTTTCCTCTCCAGATTTTGGGTATATATGCACATGTGCCCAGCACGAATATCAAGCCTCCGGATTCAGGACTCAAACTGTAGTCAGCCATGTGGGAGGCCACTGCCCCCAACCACTATGCCATCTGCTGGGCCCCCTCTTTATGTTATCTTCAAATTAGCAGAAGTTTCTAATAGTAATAAAGTCAAATCTGTCAACTCTCAATTTCCCGCTACCCTGAGATCATGAAACTCTTCTATTAATATTATCCTAGCTTTTGTTTTACTCTGTCACTCTCATTTCACCAGACAATACAACTTAGGAACACTGCTTTGTTTTTACTGTAAGCAAGTTGCTTCTCAACGATGCTCTGTTAAAAGAATCAATGCCAAGCAAGGTGGTTTACAACTAGCATTTCATTTGGTCCCTATAACAACCTTATTTTCCAAGTGTGGAAACTGAGGCACAGAGAGGCTGAGGTACACAAGGTTTGCAGGTACAGGGTTTCCAAATGACTGTTTTGAGTTCCAGTCTGATTATTTCCCAGCAGCAAGTCCAAGGGCAAATTACTTAGCCTCTCTGAGTCTCAAGTTTCCTCATCTGCAAAACAGAAAACAAGTGACTACTGTGGAAGAAAAAAATTTTGCAAAGATCAAGTTTCAGGCTTGGTTTACACTAAGTATTCAAGGAAGAACAGGACTAAGGTGTACTGATAGAAGTATAACTCCCTCAAGGTCACCCAGCTATGATGCTCATGCTCTTTCCCCTTCCCTACGAGTCCTGCCCACTCATCCCAGAAGCTAGGAAAGCAATGTGATGGTTAGCAGGTGTACTCTTACCCATATCCGGTCCACCCTCTTCCTAGTACCTCTGACTCCTACTGACTATTCCACCAGGTGCTGCCTAGCCCAGCTGTTGACTTAGTGACAACTGAACCACCACAGCCCATCTGGTTCCAATGAAGAGATCAACCTACACTCTCCTCCATTACTCAGGAATTAAGACACTCTAAAGTACCTGCCTGAGGCCCTCGTGGCTAGGCTAGCTGCACTCTGGAAGTAAGAAGGGAAGCTGCCAGTTTCAGTCTGCACTGATAAGAAGTGTGGGAGACCTGGTCAGTTCCCAAGGAAGAGGAAACTCCTAGCCCACTTGCTTGTGAATACACAAAGCCCATTCATGAAGGCCACTGATTTTATTGATCTAAAAAACTTTTTAAGGACAGTGACTGATTCATCAAAAAAGAAGCCGAACGGCATCAAACAGACCAGAAATGAGGGAAGGGAAGGGTGAGGGAAGGGATCAGTAATCCACTCAGGAAAGCTGGTAACTATCGCCACGGACCTGGCAGGGGAAGGAGAAGGAAGAGAGATGCATGCGAGAGCAAGGATTTCAAAAAAGTTGCAATGGTGATGGGATAAGATTCCCAAAAGACCCTGCAGTACGTCAAAGGTGGGGATGACAATAGCAATCTTTTCCTTTGTAGAGGACAGGGGGAGTCCCCACTCAGCTGCAAACTCTGGAGATTCAATGCTGGGGCTGGGGATTTAGCATTCCCTAGAGTGCATCACAAGAAGGCATCACACCACTCTCGAAGACACCCAAAGCAATCCCGGGACTGCTTGGCATTGGCGCCACATGTGTCCTTCAGCCATTCCCGGAAGAGGTCTTCATCTTTCTTTAGCACCAGAAACTGGCCAAGGACCACATAGGCCTGCAAAACAAAGTAAAGGGCACAAAGCTACACACTCTGTGAGGACTAAGCAAAACGGTCACTTTTGCAGCACTCAAAGCACACAAGCCCAGGAGGCACAGGCAGCTTTGCCCCCACCTCATCTCAACCAGGTGGCCAAACTCTGGCCATCTCCAGATTACACACCACTGTACACCACCAATATACTCACTTTTCCTCATTCTCAATCTGCTAGAAAATTACATTGTAGTCTTCAATCCCAATCCCCCCACCACCACATGCAGCCACTCCACACCTTGTCAAAGCCCCTCTCCTCCAGCTTCTTGCCCAGGACTTCACCAATCCCGGCCAGGCTCCCCACTGGCTTTTCCCCCATGGGCTCTGCCACGAAGTCTCGGTGCTTTTGGGAGGTTGTCATCTTGATCAGACTTAATCTGGGAATCCCAAGAAAAATTAGGTTAGAGCTGAACACCCAAAACTTCCAAGGGCTCTCTGGCAACTCCTATTAAGCAGCTAGGCCAACCATTATGATGGCTTACTCCATCCCTCTCATTTCACAGGTATAAAAACTGAAGGCTGGGGCCAGCAGATGACATAGGCATTAAGGTAGCTGGATCCCACATGGCTGACTGCACCTGCATAGTTTGAATCCTGAACCCGCCAACTTTAAAATCACGGTGTGTGTGTGTGCCCAAAATCCTGAGAGGAGAATGAAGTGAGAAGGGATTGTGGTGTGGCCATCCCTTCTGGGGGGTAATTTCTCATTTTCTCTCTCTCCAGCGAGTAAACACGCCCTATACCGAAACTTAAAAAAATATACATATAATAATAAACCACCAGCTGAGGCCGGGTGTATCTTTACTACTAAGAAGAGAAGTCAGCTACTTCAAGCGAGACCTCAGTTTGGGTACTGCCCCAGATAAAGTACTACTCTGCTCCAACAGGGGGCGCCCGCGGGGCAGCGGGAAGATTCCCAGAGTCGGTAGCCAGGGCCCGCCCTGAAGCTGTCGCTCCCTCTGTGACCTTGGCTGGACAACGAAGGCACTGACCCAGTCTGGAACACCACTTGAGATGTAACAAGCAAAGGAAGTGTCTGTCTGCTCCACCCGTCCTTCACGGGCTAGTCACAGAGTGACGGCGTTGACACACAGCGCCGCACTCCGGCTCGGGCTGCCCAGCGAGGTCCACGCCGCGTCTGTCCCAGCAGCTCCGCCCCAGCGCGCTCCGTTCCGCTCCGCCCCTCCACGCGCCGCCGCTCCCACGCGCCGCGCCCCGCCTCTTCCCCAAAGCGCTGCCAAGCCATTCCCGAGGGCGCATCCTCCAACCCGCCACAGAGCTCGTGGACCCCTTTCCTCTCCTCACTGTGCCTCCTCGGGGCGCTAGCCGCGGTTCTGCTCCGCTATTCCCGCTCACCGGCAGCTCCCGCTCCACTCACC
>NW_006159755.1:2973345-2977038 GCF_000334495.1 Tupaia belangeri chinensis | reverse complement strand
ACCGTTCTCCACCTTCCGCTTCCGGGTCGTCTCAGGAGTCGCCTTAAAAGGGAAAAAAAAAAAAATCCAAGTTTGGCACTTCTAGCCATGTAGAGTCATAGAGTTAAGGGGTCCTGGACCTAGACTGCGTCCTTACTTGGCCCTGTTTCCTTTCCTTAGGGCCGAGCTGCCTTCTCTAGCCTTGCTTCTCAGACAGCTCTTCTGGCCTGAGGGAGCGAAGCCTCCAAAGGGATAACGTTTCCCAGCTGCCCGGCAGCCGGAACTCTAGGACTTAGCCTTGACCGACCTGAAGGTGGGAAGAGTTAAAGGAACGGACAAGGGAGGCGAAAGGTGACTAAAGTACTTCCGGGAGGGTGCCGGAAGTACTACTCCTGAAAGGGTCCGAGCGAGACTCGGGTTGCCTTCCTCGTAGTCCGGGTGTTGGGAACCCGGAGTGCGGGAGACCTGAGTCCAAGCCGATACCACTGTCGTGACCCCTGGCAAGTCCCTTTTCTGTGATTTCACTGGCTCAGCCTTGAGTAAATCGCTCAGCCTTGAAGTGAGTCGCTGAGCTACCCCTCAGCATCCAACCTGGCCAGTGGAATTGCTCGGGCAGCGCTCCTGGGAGCCGAGGCCCGGAGAGTAAGTGTGGGTCTTTCCTCTGGGATAGATTGAGAGGGAGGAGAGCAGGGGACTGAAAGTAGAAAGGACATGTCGGAGTTTTCTTGGTGATAGTGGCTTTCGCCTTCTACGTACCCAAATCAGAAATACGGCAGATGCCGCATATCAAGCCTGCTCACCGCGACCTTAACTTTTTCCGCTTTCGCGGTGGTCACCTAAGCACTGCCTGTAGTGTGTTAAGAGATTGAACAGGAGCCAGCAGGTCGCTTAGTGGTTAAGGTGCTTGACTCCCACGTGGGTGACCGCTGTTCTAGTCTCAGACCCGGGGCTGAAACACTGGGCATGGTGCCTGCGTGGCCAAAAATTGGGGTGTGGCCATGGCGGGAATGGTGGTTTCTCGCTGTCTATAGCAAAAGCTCTAAAATAAATAAGTAAAAAATAGAGATTTAACATTTATTTTGTGTGACTGTATTAGATTTTGGATGTACAAGCTTATAAGACATACACTGTGCTGAGTGCTTCGTTTTCTTCATCTCATTTTATTAACAATGTTGAGTTATTTTTTTATTTTCCCTGGGGCCTGGAGAAGTTCAACAGTTAGGAAATAGCCAAGATAGGATTTGATTCCAGGCAGTTAGACTTCAGAGCTCACATTCTTAACCAGGACACTATGTCAGTCCTCAGTAAAAGACGCCTCCTCACCTTCAAAACAGCCCTGGATTCTGAACCTGCCATCCAAGGGACTCAGGAGTTGACAGTCTCTACATTTCTCACCACCCTGGGGCAAAATCCACTATGTCTCAGGCCACCAAGAGGAAGCATGTCGTGAAGGAGGTGCTAGGGGAGCACATGGTGCCCTCCGACCGGCAGCAGATTGTGAGGGTAAGTGGCATTGGGCACAAGCTGCTATGCCCACCACCTCCACCCTTCCAATTCTTTTGGGCTCCTGGGTGGGCCTAGAATGTAGTGCTGTTCAGAGAGTGTTTGATCAAACTGATTCTTCATGTCATCTGGACCAGGTACTCAGGACACCAGGGAACAATCTTCATGAGGTGGAGACAGCCCAAGGGCAGCGCTTCCTGGTGAGCATGCCCTCCAAATACCGCAAGAATATCTGGATCAAAAGAGGTGAGAGAGGCAGCCAGCCCTCTGGGAGTCAGAACCATTTCCTGTGGCTTCTTTTCCCTCCCAGTTACTAATAGGTCTGACCCTGCCTTTTCTTTTCTCACCTGTAGGGGACTTTCTCATTGTTGACCCCATTGAAGAGGGAGAAAAGGTGAAGGCTGAGATCTCCTTTGTGCTTTGCAAGGACCATGTGCGCTCTCTGCAGAAGGAAGGGCACTGGTAGGGTGGTCCCCTTCATCTCTGGCTCTCTGGGTTTTGAGGGGATTGACTTCCTAGCTAAGAATTAGGGGAAGAAGGATAATGTCCTTCCAGACAGGAACACCTGGAGACTGCTGAGAGCTTTCTCTGTCTTCTCTGACTCTTCTTTTGACCCTGGCTCTCCTTTTGGCACAGGCCAGAGGCTTTTTCTGAAGTGGCTGAGAAACAGAACAACAGGAACAGGTGAGAAACAAGCCTTGGGATGGGGAAGACATAAATTATGGGTTTATGCCTTGGTGCCTTGAGTGAAAAGTAGAAACCTACTGTCTCTATATAGAGTACCCTATAGGGTACTTTGTGGCAGCTCCTAAGGATCTGGTATAATACAGGGTTACATGTGTGGTCTCAAAGTCTGATGCCCCAACTTTGCCACCTAGAGCTGAGTGACTTTAAGCAAGTTATTTAATGTCTTAGGACTCTATTTTTTTCATATGTAAAATGGGAGGTTTGTGAGGACTAAAGGAGCTAGAGCTCATAAAGCTGCTTAGTACAATATCTGGTATGTAATGGGGCATTAAGAGTTGATGATAGAATCGTTACTTTTCCTACATTGTTTGCTACAATGGCTATAGCAAACTTAGGCTTAGGGGGCAGTCTTTAGCCAGCTTCCCCTACCGTTCTGAGTCTGTCCTTCCTTTTAGTCTCTCTCTCTCTTTTATTTATTTTATTTTTAATGCTAGAGGATGCTTGCAAGTGTACAAGGAAAGATAGAAAAAAGCAGAGGCTCCCTGCAGTGAGGCTTGGTCATGCTGTAATCTTTTTTTCCTCCAATTTGCCATCCTATCAGGATCCTGGGTACCCACATACCCAGCATGTTTTCAACACTCTGGGTTCAAAACTCAAATCCTGGTTGGCTTTTTCTACACAGCACTTAACCAGTGTGTCATAAGACCAGCCTCTTGTTTTAGTCTTTCAGGGCGTGCTATACTTTAGCAGGCTTATGGGGCAGTTATTTCTGATTGGCCAAGTGGTCCTCCTTTTTTGGGACTCTTTAATTGTGATCTTTAATTTTCCCTGAAGGTGTTAGGCTAATTCTAACTTCTTTCCCCCACAGACAAACTCAGCCAGAACTCCCAGCTGAGCCACAGGATTCATCAGGAGAAGAATCCAGTTCTGAAGATGATTCTGACCTCTTTGTTAACACCAACCGCAGACAGTATCATGAGAGTGAGGAGGACAGTGAAGAGGAGGAGGAGGCATCCTGAGGCCCACTTCTCTGTTTACTTGGGGACTAATCCCTGGTTCCTCTGGGCTTGGACATTCCCAGGGTGCTCTGCACATCTTGATCTCTGAATGGGGACAAGGCAGGGCCCCTCTGAACTGACCTTCTGACCTAGGAGAATTAAACCCCTGGTGGGTGGTAACTTGTGCTGGTGTCTACGTGGCTCTCTGTGGGGAGGGAAACTTGTGGTGAAGTAAAACGCTACTTTGTGGAGGCATTGTGGACTGAATGGAAAAAAATGGGGAATGGGTAGAATCCTTCTCAGGTGGTTTGTTATTCTTTCCTCCTTCCATCCGGCTCTTGGAAGTGCCAGGTCCTCTGCTATACCTCCTTGCATCTGTTAACCAACTGGGAGAAGTCCTGCTTCATCGTCTGCCCTCAGCTAACACTGACTCAAGCATTCAGGATTATAGTTCTAGGACCTGGTACCCACCTGTCCCTCAGAGACACTCAGGATCAACCCCACGGTGCCTCGTGAGCTGCTTTCC
>NW_006159755.1:2944217-2973314 GCF_000334495.1 Tupaia belangeri chinensis | reverse complement strand
TTTCCCTACCTTTCTAGTCATCTGTGACTGAGGGAGTGCTCACCTCTGCTGTTGTGTGCATCCCTGTGTACATCCCTTAACCATTTGTTACCTCCAGAATATATGCTGTGGTCAGCAAACCTCTATGTGTCCTTAACTTTGTTTTGAATGATTCCTCTTATTTCCTGATTTTATTTGAAACCTGATTATTCCCTAAGAACATTGAGTATCTTATATAACCTTTTAGGTAGAGGCTACTTTTTCACCCTCACCCTTCATGCCTCAGCACTAGATAGTAGGTTGGTGGCCTGCTAATAGACCCAGTTGTCCCTCTTCTCCCTGGAAGCCCTTGACTCTGGCTGTACCTCCTCCTCCTGCCATTGACCACTTAGTCACTGCCCAGTGTAACACCCCTGCTGTGTCAATTTCTACCTCTCATAGGTGGAGCTGTTCAGCACTGTGCCCCTGGTTCTTGGCTGTCCCCTACACTAATGCCTTTTCTTCTATTCTGGCCTGCTGCTGATGTCCATAATCATTCCCTGGACCTCTGGTATCACTAGAATTTGCAGTACCTTAAATTTAAGTACCTGTGCATTCACCACTTCTGGCTTGCTTATTTACTCACCTACTCTCTCTAAAGAAATTCTTTATCCTCATCCTCCAGACCAACCTTAATGTTCTCATCATTAGCTTTTCCCCACTGTCCACTCCCCTGTCTCCCTCTATTCATCTAATAAAGCCCTAATCCATTCATCTCTGCCCAAACCCAAGGTACTGTCAGGTGAGGAAACAGCCAAGCTGACCTACCAGTTGTACCATAAATTCATAATTTTAAACCTTAAGTGGATGCGTAACACTGCAGTACTGCTCTATTTTAGAACTTCTGTCTTATCTACCAATTCCCTCCTTTCTTTGGTAGTTCCTGACTACAACTTATAATTATTAAGAAATAATTGCCCAGCCAGCTGGTGGCATATTGATTCAGGCGGCTGGATCTCACACGGCCAACAGTTCTAGTCCCAGATCCAGCAGCTTGAAAAATGCACCAGAATCATGTTTATGTGTGCCCAAAAATTCCTAAAGGAAGGAGAAATGAAGGGATTATGGCATGACCATTCCCCATGGGGGGGGGGGTGCATTATTAACCCCTCCATCCCCCCAACCCTCTGTGTCCTCTTGCAACATTTAAAAAAAGAAAAATGTTTGCTATTTCGAGAGCAGTCTCACCTCCTCATTACTAACTGCAGTCATCTCCCTGTATTTTTATTTCCCACTGTAAGCCAGTGGGACTCAGCCTTTCCTCTGATGCTTTGGAGCCTCTTTTCTCTTGCTTCCCTAAAGACTTTCTTAGGCTTCTGTGTTTTGAGGTTTTCGTTTTGGTCATTCTCCTTCCTGCAAGTCTTGGCATCAAATGTGTGATAGAAACTCCCATTTCTGAAACAGAAAAACCAGTACGGATCACATCCTCTCCAGCGACTTCATTTCTCTCTTCTTACTCATTTCTCTTATGTTTTGCTTACCATGACTTTAAATCCTTATATGTACATGTGTAAAATGTATGTATATGTATATAGAGAAAGTAAACTAGAGGAGTTAAAGATACGAACATATATGTCTAACTTGTCTGAAGTTTTTTTTATGGGACGTAGAAAACATTTTCTTAAAAGAGAGTCACTTGTCCTTTTATTATTTATTGAAATTCATTCTTTCCTTATTGGAAATACCTACCTTTTTAAAAATAAATTCTTTCATATATATTGGTCTCTTGGAGTATCTAACTTGTCTCATTGCTGTGTGCCCAGACCATATTTTATAGAATGATTAATATCTAAGAGACAGTTCTCCTGTCCTTGGCCATTATGTATTTTCATACTTTCTCTTGCATGGAACTTTAGAAAGAATTTGTTCACTTCCATTTAAAAGTCCTGTTTGGGAGACCAGCAGGTGGCGTGATGGTTGGGGCGTTGGACTTGCATGTGGCCAACTGCAGTTCAGTCCTAGAGCCAGCGACTTTAAACTTGTACCACACGTATGCGCATGTGTGCGTGCGTGTCCATCCCCCCTGGGGGGGGTTCTTACTTTCTGTCTCTCTTTGTCTCTCTGGCAAACATACTTGCCCTATAGCAAAAATGTCTCAAAAAAGTAAAAAAGTTCTGTTGGGATTTTCATTGACATTATTTAAAATAGCTTGATTTGGGGAGAAGATATAAATCTTTCTATACAGCAATAAGGTATCTATGTTCTTTTCTAAGGAAGAATTATCTTCATATGGGCCTTTTACATTTCTAGTTCAAGTTAATCTTGGGAATTTTATAAAATTCCTTGCTATAAATGAAATCTCTTAAAACTACATTTGTTTTCTTCATCTTTTTTTCTTTTTTTAATTTGCCAGAGGGCACATACACTGGCTGGAGAGGTGTAGAGAGAGGGAGAAAGTGCTCGCCCTCCCTGTACCCCCCATGGAGGACTGGTCATGCCATGTCTTCCTTTTGAGGTTTTCAAGGTATGCACATATGTGTGCTTGGTGTGTTATTCAGGTTACTGGATTTGGAACTTGAGCTATGCTGTCAATCATGTTGGATCCAGATGCTTTAAGCTCCATGCCACTGGTTAGCCCTTGAAATTACATTTCTTTTTTTTAAGAAGTTTCTGTTGGGGCCAGCAGGTGGCATGGTGGTTGAGGTGCTAGATTGTTACATGGCCAACCATGGTTCGAATCCTGAATGTAGTGGCTTGCTTTCTCACTTTCTGTATATTCAAATAAAAAAAATAATTTTTAATGGAAAAAATACCTTTTAAAAATGCTCTAATTAAAAAGAAAAAAAAAGGTTTTTGCCATAGGGCATGTGTATTCTTTGGAGAGAGATAGAGACAGTGAGAGGGAAGTGAGAAATTACTTCCCAGGGAAGATGGCTATGCCGTTATCCCTTCTCCATTCTCCTGGGGTTTTGGGCACATACACACATGTGCCTGGTGTGATTTTCTTTTCCTTTTTTTTTTTTTTAAGAGATTTTTGCTATAGGGTTTGTGAGCTCGCCAGAGACACAGAAACAAGAGAGACCAAGAGCAAGAAATCACCCCCCAGGGGAGTTGGCCATACTACAATCCCTTCTCCATTCTCCTGGGATTTGGGGCATGTATGCACACAGACCTGGTGTGATCTTCATGATTCCAGGTCCAGAACTTGAACCACGGTCCGCCATGTGGGAGTCCAATAACATAACCAACCACTACACCGTCTTCTGGCCCCTTACACTACATTTCTAGCCAGCCCTGCATCCAGGACAGCTGTCCGTCTTAGTGTCCCTCACCTGGTTGATCTCACTAGTTCTGATCGTTCTTCAGTTGGTTCTCTAGATAGATCGTAGCCTACCAATGGCAGTTTTAGCTCATCCTTCCTTCCCTTGGGAGTCACAGAGACCAGGGCTCTAGTCAGACCTCCAGGACCTCTGGCTGCCATCCTTGATCTCAGTGGGAATGACTTTTATGTTTCATCAGAAAGTAATGTATTTGCTTTAGGTTTCTGTAAATAACTTTGATTATGCAGAAAATATTTCCTTTTATTCCTACTTTGCTGGGAGTTTTTTTCTTTTATTCCTCAGTGATAAATTTCGACACCTATTGAGATAATTAAGAGGGCTAGCAGGTGATGTGGTTAAGGCACTGGATCCCACATGGCTAACTGAGCAGTTTGAATCCCAAACTAAGTGACTTGGAAAATGGCAGCCATGTGGCTGAAAGGTGGTGTGGTAGTTAAGGACACTGAACTCCTGTGTAGCCTACCATGGGTTCCAGTCCCCAAACTGGCAGCTTGCTTTCTCACTTTTTCTCTCTCTCTCTGTATTCCTCTCTGATTAAATATAAATAAATAAAGTTAAATAAAACAATTACAAAAAAAAGAAAAATGGCCGCCCAACATGTGTTTGCCCCAAATCCCCTGCGACTGGCTGGCTATCGCAGCGGCAACTCCGTGTGGCCCCACAAAACTACCTTCACTGGCTACAGGGCCCCTTGGGTTGGCTGACCCCATGGCACACGGACTGCTGAAAAAGAGAAGTTTTAATAGAAAATAAAGATTTCTAATAGGAAACACACCTGCATGCCTGAAAGGCATGTGGGTGGGCAGCTATTAGAGAAGGACAACTGCACTGGGCCTGAGGTTGGCTGTCACTTTTACCCTAGGGGTTGGTAACCGATATTTAGCAGAGCAAGATCTGTCATAGTATCTGACTTGTTTGGAACCCACAGGCTTTTTGCTTGCTTGCGGTCTCTCTCAGGTGAGGCATTTAGCTATCTTATCACACATCCTCAGGCTGAGAAGGTATGTACCGTCATATCTGGATGCACTGCCAATTAGTTTATTGCCCCAGTGTGAAAAAGGGAGTTGACTTAGTATCCCATTCTAGTGGTGCAGGAGGGAAGATAACCACCCTCCAGGCTCCAACAGCCAGTGGAAAGAAGTTCTTACAGAGAGTCTGGTTGCATTTCCTGATAGGCTAGGATTGACCAAGCAAGCTGTGAAACAGCTCTGATTGTAAGCCTCCTCTGTGTGAGCAAGCAGTCAGAGCTAAAACTTGATTTCTAGAGGGAGCAGTGAATGGCCCTTCTCCAAAGATTGACCAGAGCGACTCCATTGTATAAGCTGACTCTGTCTTAATATATTGTGTGGGGGCCAGCAGGTGGTGTGGTGGTTAGGGGCACTGGACTCCCACATGACCGACCACGGTTCTGGTGGCTTGGCTTCGTGCTTTCTCTCTCTCTCTCTCTCTCTCTGTGTGTGTGTGTGTGTGTGTGTGTGTCTCACTCTGGTCAATTAAAAATAATTATGATGATAAATAAAATAAAATAAATAATTTTTTAAAATAGTGTGTGTGCGCATTTCCTAGCACAGTGACTCTTCTTTGCGAGTCCCGGCCCTATTTACCTACTCATTTGGTTGCATTCTTGTCTCACTACTACCAGTCCAGGCTGTTAACGTTTGCACTTTAGGGTATCACTGTGGTCTAATAATTCTTCTCCTCCTGGTATGCAGTATTGTCCAACTGCATGACCTTGGCCTGTGCGGAGGTACAAGCAGTATCCTGTTGTGTATCTGCCTACATTTACAGAAGCTTCCAGAAGGTTGCCATAAGCATGTCCAACCAACAGGTCAGCAACTAGCTCTTGGCCACAGAACTGAAAAACGTCTAACTCAATTATACAAAAGGGCTTCAAAAAGTTTTTGGAAAGAGTTAATTAATGTAGATTCGAGGGCTAAAAAATATAAATCCATGCATACCTTTTCCCAGTATACTTTTTTTTTTTTTTTGAGAGGTTTTTGCTATAGGGCGCATGCACTTGCCAGCCAGACAGAGAGAGCCAGAGAGATAGAAAGCGAGCACCCCCCAGGGGGGATGGTCACGCTGCAATCCCTTTTCCTCCATTCTCCTCTCAGGATCTTGGGCACGCACGCACACACGCCCACTGTGAGTTTTAAGCCACTGGGTCCGGGACACGAACCATGTCAACTACATGGGAGTCCAGCGACATAGCTATTACGCTAACTGCTGGTCCTCCCAGTATGCATTTTCCAGGAACTTTGTGCAGACCTCTCATACAATCTCAAAAGGGAACAAACATCTCATTTCCATCTAAGAGTCCAAATGCCCCAGGAACAACTGGGCCTCTGGGGACCTCTGGTAACACAAATTCCACACCCCCAGAGGGTAATTCCTTTTACTGAAGCTTATCAGAAATAGCTGGGACCCCTCCTTCCTCCCCTCCAGCATTCAGGAACTAGAGTATGGCAAGTGCTGGAGGGTGGGGGAGCTGCCCTAGTCGTGTTTCACTTTCAAAGCACATTAGTTGGGGCTCAAGAAGCTCCTATGGCAGCACCAGTGACTCTGTGTGTCCCTTCCAGAAACCCTGGACCAACCATGGCATGTTGTCCCTTTAGGATTCAGGGGGGTCCTGAAACCTTGTAAGGTAGGCAGGGCAGGTGAGACCTGAAATCCGCAATCACCAAAGGCATCCTCTCCCTAGGGACCTTCTTTTGTTCCACCCCCAGCCAGAGATTTTTGCTGTAGGGGGCATGCTCTCTGCAGAGACAGACAAAAAGTGGAAAATCACCTCCTGGGGTATGACCATGCTGCAATACTTTCTCCAACAGTCTCCTCTCAGGATTTTGGGCACACATGCACACTCATCTGGCACGAGTTTCAAGCCAAATGTGTTCTTCTCAATTGCGGCCTGCATTCTGGCCCTGTCTGAAATATGCTCCAGACTTGCCTCTGGGGAGGAATACCTGGACCCTGATTCCAGCTCCCCATCACTGTCAGTTAGAGAAATAGTAGGCACTAATAGGATTACTCTCAGGACAGCTGTCAACCTACAACAAGGTCTATCTTTGTGTCTGACCCTCTCATCCTCCAATCACCTCTGTGGTAGAACAAAGAGGCCAAACCACCCCAGACGTCTCTGGTGGTCACGGGACATCCAGTGAACAAAGAGATGGACACTTGCCATATGAGGCCCACACCTCCTCCTGACTACCATGCCCTTGGGCTGGGAGCTCTGTCCACTCCCATTCAAACTCGGCCATGGTCCCAGGAGAGGCACAGAAAAAGGTGCTAGTGAACAAGTAAATTCTGAAAAGAGGCCTACTGTAGTAAGAGGAAGCACCCTTCAGGGTCATGGCTCAGGCAGGCAGCCCAGAGAAGCTGTGCTGCCCCCAGAGGTTTTCCGTACCCCATCTGAGTCTCACTGTGAGGCCCACGCTCTGGTCAGAGGACTCTGGCAACAGAACAGGCCATGCTGGAGTGAGAAGAGGCCCTCACACTGGCAGGGGCCTTGGGACTTAGGTCTCTCCTCTCATCCTTTCTGAGAGCCACAGTCTAGGCCAAAGCCCATGCACCACACAGGCTGACCTGCTCACCCAGTGCTAGTTCTGTTTACAAAGCTCAGCAAATAGGCAGGTACCAACTGCTGCCTACACCTCCCTCTGCTGGGAAGAACAAGAACTGCAGGTGCCTGGGCCAGCAGTCAACCTTTACCTTAAAGACTGGAAGAAACTAGCCAAGAAAATAGAAATGAACAACTGTATGTGGTGAAGCAGCTTTTCTCTAACTAGGTTAGGATGGAGTCACTAACCCCACCGGACAGTTAGTCTAGCTAGATGCCCCAGGTCCAGTGGTTCTGGAAGGCCCGATCCTCGGCATCAGGAGCCTGCCCGCTATATCCCCTGCCATGGCCTGTCAGGTGCCACCTGATGAGGAACAAAGGGACAACGTCATGCCTTCTCAAAGGTCAAATCTGTTACCCACCTGAGAGCTGGGAAGAGGAGGAACCCACATGGCATTTCTTGAACGGGTCCCAGTGCAATTTGTTTGGAAGGATTCCCAGCTGCAAGCCATAACATGCTGTTTCCTGCCTGGATAAGACTCCATCCAGCACAGTCCGGGCACATCAGCACTTTGTCTTCCCTAAAAGCACCAGATACCAGCCAGAGGTCTGCAGCTGTTCTTCCCGAGCCTCCTTTGTTGCCCACTGTGGGACCAGAATCCCTGTTCCTGCCCCCACTGACGTGGCTCCTCCAAACTCTGCCCTGACAGCAGAGGGAAACTGCAGAATTCCACCTGTCACCCCCGATCTAGATGGGGCGTCTAAGGAGCACCAGGTAAGGGCTGCCTGCAGGCCCCTGGCCTTCCCAGACCATCAGCACCTGCAGCATCTCTGAGCTGACAGCCGTCCCTATGCATGTGAGCTCGGAGGGGCTGACCAAGCACTATGCCTCATAGCTAGAAGGCCATCTTGAGGGTTTTATCCGCTGGAGGGTCCAGGAGGAAGAGCCCCCAGGACAGCAGTCCCAGCAGCAGGAACATGCTAGGAGGCCATAGGTTTAGGGGGATGAGGATGAGGTCTAAGTCCTCGTCATCTGGAGTCTCATCCAGGGCACAGGCGTCCTGGAGCAGCTGCTGGCTCAGTTCTGGTTCACCTACTCTGCTGTGGGAAGAGGGCCGAGTGGAAGATGAGAGGGAGAACAGATCGGAAGTCAGTCCAGAGTTGTGCACACAGCTACACGGCCTTGGAGCTGGCTTGGGTCTCTCCAACAAGCAGTTGACAGTGGCAGAATTGCGGCCTGCATTCTGGCCCTGTCTGAAATATGCTCTGGACTTGCGTCTGGGGAGGAATACCTGGACCCTGATTCCAGCTCCCCATCACTGTCAGTTAGAGAAATAGTGACAGTGTTTCTGCACGCTGGCTAAGAGCAGTATAGCCCTTGGTAAGTGTCACTGACCTTTTCCCTAAAGCATCAGGGCACAGCACAGCCCCCAGCATCTTTTCTCCCCAGAACCTTTAGCCAGGGCCTGGTGCCTCTGCAGCTTGGCCTAAGTGGAGGATGCTCATGTGACCACGTACTTCTCCACTGCTCCACAGCTGCAACTGCCCGTCCTCCCACCTGGAAACAGGGCCACAGCTCCTGCCCCAGGTTGGGCCAAGGTCCTGTAGCATAGGCCCCCACAGAGTACCCGGTGGGCTCCCAGCAAAAAAAAAAAAAAAAAAAAAAAAGAGGGAAAGTGAGAAATTACTCCCCAAGGAAGATGGCTATGCTGTAATACCTTCTCTTTTTATTCTCTATTCTCCTCCTGGGATTTTGGACACACATGCACTCGCATCTGGTGTGATTTTCTTTTAATTTTGAGAGATATTTTTGCTGTCGTGCGTGTGTAGTCACCAGAGAGACAGAAAGCAAGAAATCATCCCCAGAGAAAGTGGCCACACCACAATCTCTTCTCTTCCATTCTCCTCCTGGGATTTTGGGCACATACACACACGTGCCTAGTGTGATCTTCATGATTCCAGGTCCAGAACTTGAACCACAGTCTGCCATGTGGGAGTCCAACAACAAAACCACTACACCGTCTTCTGGCCCCTTACACTACATTTCTAGCCAGCCCTGCATCCAGGACAGCTGTCCGTCTTAGTGTCCCTCACCTGGTTGATCTCACTAGTTCTGATCGTTCTTCAGTTGGTTCTCTAGATAGCCTACCATCGGCAGTTTTAGCTCATCCTTCCTCTTCCCCTTGGGAGTCACAGAGGCCAGGGCTCTAGTCAGACCTCCAGGACCTCTGGCTGCCATCCTTGATCTCAGTGGGAATGACTTTCACGTTTCATCAGAAAGTAATGTGTTTGCTTTAGGTTTCTGTAAGTAACCTTGATTATGCAGAAAACATTTCCACTTATTCCTACTTTGCTGAGAGTCTTTTCTTTTATTCCTCGCTGATAAATTTTGACATCTATTAAGATAATTAAGAGGGCCAGCTGGTGACATGGTGGTTAAGGCACTGGATCCCACATGGCTAACTGAGCAGTTTGAGTCCTGGACTGGGTGACTTGAAAATGCCAGTCCCAGGACCAGCAGTTGGGATGGTGGCATTGGATTCCCACATGGCCGAACACAGTTCGAGTCCTGGATCTGGCGGCTTTCTTTCTCACTCTCTCTCTCTCCCTCCTTCTCTGGTCAAATTAAATAAATAAATAAAGTTAAATAAAATAATTCTTTTAAAAATAAGAAAAGAAGGACCAATAGTTGGCATAATGGCTATGTCGCTGAATTTCCATGTAGTCAGCTGTGGTTTGAGTCCCGGACCCGGTGACTTAAACTCACTCTGGGTGTGTGTTTGTGCATGCTCAAGATCCCAAGAGGAGAATGGAGAAGGGATTGCGATGTGGCCATCCCTCCTTGAGGGTGATTTCTCGCTTTTTGTCTGTCTTTCTCTGTCTTTCTGGTGAGCGCACGCGCCCTATAGTAAAAGCCTCTCCAAAAAAAAAGAAAGAAAAGAAAATGTCAGTCCCATGTATATTTGCCCAGAATCCGGAGAGGAGAATGTGGGAGAATGGATTGCAGTGTGGACATCCCCTCTGGGGCTTTCTCACTTTTTCTCTCCGTCTCTGTCTCTCTGGCAACTATATATGCCCTACAGCAAACTAAAAACTAAAATTATAAAAAGATAATTAAAAGATTCGACCTTACTATTTTAGGGTAGATCTCTGACTACCTTTCAGTTTTTCTCTAGCATTCAGTCTACCGTCCTTGAGTCAATTTTGGTAATTTTGTCACTGTAAGATGATATATTTCATATATATATATAAACTCTTTGGGCAAAGTCATACATACTATTTATATTATTTTGGGACTTTCTTATTTTTTTTTTAATAGTCCTTGGACAGAGGACGTGTCAGATATTAAACTGATAAGAACAGATACTACACTTGATCTTAGCCAAAAGGCCGAGAAGCAATCGGGACTTTCTTACTAATGAGCAAATTATAAGTGGTTTCAAATCAGCAGACACACACAGGGACTTGTTGGCCTAGGTCTAAGAGTGGCTTCAGGCAGAGTGGATCCAAGGCCGGTATGATGTTTCAGGCTCTCCTCTTGCTCATCTCTCAGTTGTGCTCCTGCTTGGTCTGTCCTTGCCCATGTCTGGTGCTCTGCCCAGTGTATACCCCGTCCGCATAGACAGCGTTCCCTCTTGAGGATCCCTGTATTTCAAGGACTGGCCTTGCTCAGGTCACCTGCCCTGCTCAGAGTGATCACTGTGGCTGGGGCTGAGGGTGAGTGGAGTTGGGGGCTGGAGGCAGGGGAGCCGCACCTGACCCGTTACGTTGGGTGTTCCCTACGGAGCAGCGGTTCTGTTCCTAGAAAAAGCAGGGCAAGGGGTGAGGGCAGGTGAAACCAACAAACACGTGTTCTGTTTCCTTTGGTTTGCTTTGTAGGAAGGGTGTCTTTGCTATTGGCCTTTTCCTTCTGTTTGGGGGGTTTATTTGCTCATTTCTAGGTTCTCAAGTTGTATGCTTCATTTAATTTCAGTTTGTTTTCAAAAATGTTCTAATATAGTTTTCTCTAGTCCATTGCATATTTCTGTTGGTGGTGCTTGTTTTTTTTTTTTTTTTTTTTTTTAAAGAATTATTTATTTGTTTAATTCCACGTGTTGTTTTTATTTCTTTATTTTTTTATTTGACCAGACAGAGATAGAGAGAAAGAGAAAGCTAGAAAGCAACCCACCAGGTCCGGGACTTGACACACAGTCGGCCATTTGGGAATCCAGGGCCTTTATCTACCAGGCCACCTGCTGGGCCCTTGAGGTACTTATTTTGAGGGAAGCTTCGTCAGTTCTATAAGCTTGGTCGTACGTTTTTCTCCACGTATGTAATAATCGGTCTTCCTTCTCCCTAAAGCCTTTTAATCATCAGTTCTCCATCTCTTTTCAGCCAGTAGCTTCCATGGGCTATAGCTAAGAATACTAATGGAGGTTAGAGTCCCCGTGCTCTGCTCACCTCATCCTCTGCAGCTCGAATCCACCTTTGTCCTCACAACTTAGCGGCAGGAATCAACCACATCTGAGTAGATTCCCCCAGGATGAACTGTGTTCGAAGACCCCTTTTTCCCTAATGTCCATCTACGTGACTGGCTTCCTAATAGAGCGAGGCCCTCGTGCAGTTACATTTGTTCTGTTGTGTCCTTCAGACTACACCTCTGTCTTGTTAGGACCAATGTTTATGAGCAGGTCATTTCTTTCTTTTTTTTTTTTTTTTGGAGAGGTTTTTGCTGTAGGGCGCGTGCGCTCGCCAGACAGACAGAGACAGAGACAGAAAGCGAGAAATCACCCCCCAGGGGGTATGGTCATGCCGCAATCCCTTCTCCATTCTCCTCTCGGGATCTTGGGCACGCACGCACACGCGCCCGGCGTGAGTTTTAAGCCACCGGGTCCGGGACGCGAACCTCAGTCGACTACGTGGGAGTCCAGCGACATAGCCATTACGCTAACTGCTGGTTCCCAGAGCAGGTCATTTCCATCAGGGTTTCCTCTTATTCTTCTCCCTTGTGGCCGAGCCACCTGTGGCTGTCCAGTAGGCTTAGTGACTCTGGTCGGCCCTTCCCCAGCCAGAGAAAAACTGTTCCACCATGGACATATTTATTTCTAGTTCCTCGATCTTGCTTCATCTTGGCTAGTTTCTTTACCCAGTCTTTTTTTAAGTTTGCTATAGGGCACATGCACTAACAGGATAGAAACAAAGAGAAAATGAGAAAGCACCATCCAGAAGGGATGACAATGTCCCAATTCTTTCTCCTCCACTCTCCTCTCCAGACTTTGGGCATGCACACACACACGCCCAGTGTGTTACTCAAGTCACCCGGTCTAGAACTCAAACCGTGTAGTCGGCCATGTGAGAACTAGCCACCTGAACATCCATGCCACCTGCTGGCCTCAAAACAGGTCCCTTTTAATTTTTTCCGTAAAAATGATTTATTGATGAGTTTGAGCCAGTCATCTGTACAATAAATTCCTCATGTTGGGTTCATATCATTGTGTTCAAAATAATTATTTATTTTATTTATTATTATTTCTAAATTTGCTACAGGGCATATGTGCTGACGAGAAAGAGAGACAGACAGACAGAGAAACTAGAAAAAGAGGGAAATCAAGATGCCAGGTCAGGACTCAGACCACTGTCGGCCATGTGGGTGTCAGGCTCCCCAATCACCAAGCCACCTGTGGGCCCCCGTGTCATTGTTTTGTTTTGTTTTTTTTAAGAATTATTTGATTTAACTTTATTTATTCATTTATTTATTTTAATTTGATCAGAGAAGGATAGAGAGGGAGAGAGAATGAAAGTGAGAAAGCAAGCCTCCAGGTCCGGGACTTGAACCGCAGTCAGCCATGTGGGAGTCCAGCACCCTTAACCATTTGGGTAAGACAATTTTACCAGAGTGGCTGAGAGCCCACCTGGTCTTCCTGCTTCACAGAAGGCATATGGTGCCTCCCTGGGTTGCCCAGCTATTGTGATGCTCATTTTGATCCCCTGATTAAAGGAATGGTTTCCCTATAATTGCTATTTTCCCTTTGTGATTACTAGATAGTCTGTGGAGTGTCGTCTTTTAAGTGTATGATCCAGGAATGTTGAGTACATTCACATTGTACTAACTTCTTTTCTTTTTCAAATTTTTTGCCATTGGTGTATGGGCTCCAGAGAAAGGGGAAGTGAGGAAGCACCCTCCAGAGAGGATGGCCCCTCCATCGCAATCCCTTCTCCTCCACTCTCCTTTCAGGATTTTGGGCACGCACGCACATGTGCCTGGCGTGGTTCTCAAGGTGCGGGTCCAGGGCTGCTTGAGCCACCGTCGGCCATGTAGGTGTCCAGTGCCTAAACAACCACCCTACTTGCTGGCCCCAGCCAGAATATATGAATATATACATATATATATATATTAGAGATTTTTGCTATAGGGCACATGTGCTTGCCAGAGAGACAGAAAGTGAGAAATCAACCTAGGGATGGCCATGCCACAAACCCTTCTCATCTATTGTCCTCTCAGGATTTAGGGTATATACACAAACGCGCCCAGTGTGAGTGCTAAGCTGCTGGGTCTGGGATTCAAACCACTGTTGACTACATGGCAGTCCAGCAACGTAACCAGAACTTTTTCAGGTACATTAACAGCTCCTTATATGCCACTCTCTCAAGCCCTTAGCAACCACCACTCCACTTTAGGAGTTTGCCTATGCCAGGTGACGCAGGTACATCGTGGTTCAGGTCTGACCCAGCCTCTGCAGCAGCAGGACACACATTCTTGTCTCACGCTCACGAAGGATCAGTGGCGTTGGCACAAAGAGAGGACAGCAAGGAGAGGAAAAGGAAGAGCAGAGCGCCCAAGCAGGGAGTGGGACCTGCAGAAATGGGTTGCTGAAGAGGAGCCGGGGTGAGGGGTTTTGATTTGGTCACAGAGGCTTTATCCGGGCTGGTTCTAGGCAGGGGTAGTCTATGGGCATCCCCACCATGGTGAAGGTTACATGCCCAGTGGGTCTGGTTATTTTTCTTAGTTTTGGAGTAGTGTGGACAGAAGTCTGACTACTTTTCCTATTTTTTCAAAATCTTTTCAAAAGAGGACTGGGGAAGTCATGCCCACAAACATTAACAGACCATTTACTTTCTATTAACAGGATTCTTCCTACCTCCTGTCCCTGGCATAGTATCTTTGAGATGTATATTTCAACCGATTCCAGTATACTCTTGTGCTTATCTCTTCCCAAGACACAGATCTTCCCTTCCAATCACCAACCTAGGAATTGTGGAACCCACCTATAACCTACAAGCCCCCCCACCCCCCATCACCCCCGCCCCTACATGTCCCGCCTTTTTGGGCCAGGCCAATGGAGAATCTCTTCACTAAATGCTGTCTGTCAATCTTAAAAACAAATAAAAGGACTCCCGGTACATGATCACCCCAAGAAAAGGCATGTATGCCTCTTCTCTGGCCTAGGTCACTCACAGTTGGTTTGGAAATAAACCGCATTAATTATTAATTATTAATTTTACAGTTGGTTATTTTTTTCCATCGACAGTAGGTACAAAGGTCAGAGATTCTTTCTCTAAAACTTCGGGACATAAAAACTTTATCATTTTTCTGGAATGTGGTTGGACCTGGAGGAAAAACCTTAATACTTGGGTCATGTTTCCTAGGTCAGTCACTGAGCCACCACTGCAAGCTGTTTCTGTGAGTTAAAAAAAAAAAAAAGGGAACCAGCAGTTAGCGTAATGGCTATGTCGCTGGACTCCCACGTAGTCGACCGCGGTTTGTGTCCCAGACCCAGTGGCTTAAAACTCACGCCGGGCGCGTGTGTGTGCGTGCCCAAGATCCCGAGAGGAGAATGGAGGAGAAGGGATTGTGGCGTGACCATCCCCCTTGGGGGGTGATTTCTCGCTTTCTGTCTCTATGTCTCTCTCTGTCTGTCTGGCGAGCGCACGCGCCCTACAGTGAAAATCTCTCCCAAAAAAAAAAAAAAAAATTTAAAGGACAATGAAGCACATTTTATTGTAATAAAAAGAGGATAATATTTCACTGGGGAATAATCCAAACAGATTTTTTTCTATATATCTCTATCCACTGGTGATATTTTATAGGCTAAGTTCTAAACAGATGCCAATGTTGAAAACATGATGTAAGCATGTTTTTCTTGGCAACACTACTGTCCATACCATGTGGATTATTTTACCGCAGATACCAAGCTTCAGACAGCAAAATGCTAAGAGTTCAGTATTGTCCAGCCACTTGCTTGTCCTTGCCCTGGTGACTCTGGTGGCATGTACTGTTGAGAGATCACCTTGCCTCCACCACTTTCCTCACAGTTGAGTCCAGTAGGGTGGGATGCTCATATCCTTAAGATGCAAAGCCTAGCAAAGAGCCTCCATGAATCCACCGGATACCACGATGTTCTGCTTGATAAATTCTGTTGCTTTTTCGCTTATATTGTTGATTTCAGGTGCTGCTTTGTCTGTCTGTTTCTTAATCTGTTTGACTTTGTTGACATCTTTACATAGCCACTGTCTCTGGCAATCTGAAGGAGAAGAAAGTGACCACTTACTGCAGTTGTTGCAAGTTTTCCCACTTTCTGGAACAAAAATCCTGCAGACCAGCCAGTCAACCCACCCATTACAATCCGGGTAGCTACTGAGTACTTTTCTGTAATAGGTCCCGAACTGTGGCCAAACACTCCATTCCACCAGAGATATCTTCTTGCGCTCAATTAAATCCAATGTTTTGTAAGAGAGTCATCACTTTCATAGCCTTGGGGAATTCTGAGTCACTGTGGTACTGCCGGTGGCCAGTACTGTCAGTAAAACTTAGCCATTTTGTGATTCCGTTGTGGGCCTGTACTCTAATCATATTGTTAGAGTCCCTGTCTCCTATCTCACAGATAATTGCAAATAAGTGGTATTTATAGTATTTACCTTTTATGACTCGTTTATTTCACCTAGCATAATGTCCTCCTAGTCCATCCATGCTGTAGTAGGTGTCAGAATTTTGTTTACAATAAAATGTTGTGGAGATCAGCAGATGGCATAGTGATGAACTTGCTAGACTCTCACGTGGCCAACTACAGTTCAAGTCCCAGACCTGGCAGCTTGCCTTCTCACTTTCCCTCTCTCTCTCTCTCTCTTTTTCTCTCTCTCTGGTGCACACGCGTGACCTATAGTAAATTTTTAAAAATAATAATACATAAAATGATTAATAAACAAAGAATTATTTTCAAAAAATTGCCAGGGGTGTGTGTATGCTCACCAGAGAGAGATAGAGAGAGGGAAAGTGAGAGAAAGCACCTATCGATCATGCATATATTACAATCGCTTCTCCTCCCTGTCAGAATTTCACACAGACACACATACACTTTCTGACTTTTTTTTTTTGAGAGGTTTTTGCTATAGGGTGCGTGCGCTCGCCAGACAGATAGAGAGAGACAGAGAGAAAGGGAGAAGTCACCCTCCAGGGGCGATGGCCATGCCGCAATCCCGTCTCCTCCACTCTCCTCTTGGGATCTTGGGCATGCACACACACGCGCCTGGCATGAGTTTTAAGCCACCGGGTCCGAGACTCGAACCACGGTTGACTATGTGGGAGTCCAGCGACATAGCCATTACGCTAACTACTGGTCCCTTTCTGACATATTTTTAAAAGAATTATTATATTTAATATAATAATGATACTTACTCATTGCCATTATTTCATTTTTATATATTTTTAAAGTTGATTGAGAGGGAGACAGAAAAGGAAAATGAGAAAGCAAGCTGCCAGGTCCAGGACTCGAACCATGGTCAGCCATGTGGAAGTCCAGCCACCTTAACCACCATGCCACCTGCTGGCCTCCTGACATTTTTCAAGTCACTGGGGCCAGGATTTGAACTGCACACTCAGTCATGTGGAATTTGGCTCCTTTAACCACCAGGCCATGGAACCAGGCCAGAATTTACTTTTCATTTAAAGCCAAATAGTACTCCATTGTGTGTATATGCCACATTTTGTTTACACATTCATTCACTGATGAACATTTGGGTTGCTTTTATCTTTGAACTACTGTGAATATTGCTGCTGTGAACATGGGTTTACAGATATCTCTTCAAGGCCTTGCTTTCAATTGTTTTGAAAGTGTACCCAGAAGTAAAATTGCTGAATCATAGAGTAATTGTATTTGTAAATCCTTTGAGGAATCACCGGTTTTTCATAGCAACTGAACCATTTTCCTACCAATAGTGAAAAAAGGTTCCAGTTTCTCCATCTTCATTCTTGACACCACTTATTATTTCCTTTTTTTCTTTCCTTTCTTTTTAATTTGCCAGAGGGTATGTGCACTTGACAGAGAGGGACCGGTGTGGAGAGGGAGGATGAGAAAACATCCCTCAAGAAGGATGGTCATGCCGCAATCCTTTCTCCATTCTCCTCTCAGAATTTTGGGCACACACACACACACAGATTCAGTGTGTTTTTCAGGTCATCAGGTCCAGGACTCAAACCATGGAGTCAGTCATGTTGCATCTAGTTCCATAGTCACCAGTCACATGCTGGGCTTATCTTTTTATTTTTCTTCTTCTTGCTTGCTGGAGAGAGACATAGAGAGAGAGGCAGAGGAGGAAAGTGAGAAATCACCCCCGGAAGCGATGGCCAACCACTTTTTATTTATTTACTTACTTACTTACTTATTTTTCTTTTAGAGAGATATTTGCTATAAGGTGTGTGCACATGTCAGAAGACAAAGACAGAGAGAGAGAAAGCAAGAAGTCACCTCCCATGGAGGATTGCCATGCCACAATCCCTTCTCCTCCATTCTGCTCTCGGGATCTTGGGCATGCACGCCAAGCATGAGTTTTTTAAGCCTTCGAGTCCAGGACTCAAACCATGCTTGATAAGTGGAGTCCATTATGTCACTGCTGTCTCCAACCATTTTATTTTTTATGCCAGCAGACACATGCACATGATATAAACAGAGCGAGAATAATAAACACCCTCCCTCCCCACAGGATATGGTCAGCCACAGTCCTTTTTCCTCCAGTTCTCCATGCCATCAGCATTCTGGGCACTCCTGTGCATACCTGGTGTGTTTTGTAAGTCAAGGGGTCTGGGACTCAAACCCTGGTCAGCCATGTGGGATCTGGCTTCCTCTCTGCAATGCCTCACTGCTGCCCTCTGGTTTCAGTTCAGGGGCCCATTTAGACTTGGCTCCTTGTTGGTGGCCCAGTACAAAGGCTTTAGAAAAATCGTTAATGTGGAGGATGCTGGTTTCCACATCCGAAGCCAAAACGCTACAAGGTCTTCCTTTATCATTGAAGGCAAAAAGTCACCACATTATCCTTAGTGATTCCCTACGTGCACCCCAAGACTGTCACTTAGATTGCAGGGCCCTTCACCTACGGCCCAACATCTCCACCTACCTGTCTGAGGAGCATGCAAAGAAGGATGCAGTTTCCTCGGCAGGAACTATCAGCATACCGTTAATGTACTGAGAGTCAGCACAGCACCAGTGGCAGTGTGCTCGAGTCGGGCCCATTGACAACACACTGCGAGAAAACCCAAAGTCTCTGTGGAAGGTGGAAGGGGACATCGCAGGCCTTGCCTGGTGATGTGGAGGAACACAGCATCAGCAATGTCCACGGCTGCCACCAAGTGCCAGCACCCCTTTCAGCTATCGTGTAGATTCTGAGGATGCTAAAATATTCAGAATTTACCCCTAGCAACCTATAGCTTTTAGCTAGCAAGTGTTGAGTAATCCTTGAGAGTTCGTAGTGAGTTGCCAAGCACGGGAAATGTTTGCTGCTGATGCAGGAAAATTCTGATGCAGGAAGTTGGGGTGTGGGCCCAATACCCAATGCAGAAACAGCAGCAAACCTTTGTCTCACACTCACAGAGAATTAGAGTGACTGGCACAGAGAAGGACTGTGACCTGGAGAGTTTACTAATTGAGAGAAGGAAGTTCGGAACTCCCAGGCAGGAAGTGGGTCCTGGAAAATGGGTTGCTGATAAAAAACTGAGGCAAGGGGTTTTTAATCTGTGTCAGAGGGACTTTGAGCTTCTTGTTTTTATTTATTTTTATTTTTTTTCAGTCTCTGAGAAGCTCACTTTTTAATTTTTTTTTTTTTTAAAGAGATTGTTTTCTGTAGAGTGTGTGCACTTACTGGAGAGACAGAAAAAAACAGAGAGACAGAAAATGAGAAATCATCCCCTAGGAGGGATGTCCACACTACAATCCCTTCTCCATTCTTCTCTCAAATTTCGGGCACACATGCCCAGCGTTAGTTTTAAACTGCCCAGCCCTGGACGCTGAGCCTCTGTCGACTGTGGGAATCCAGCCATTTTCCATTATGCTCTGCTGGTCCCAAGAAGCTGACTCTGTGAGAAGAGAAAAGTTCTGGCAGAAGGATGGCTATCATATCGAGGAGAAATGACGATTCATTGACAAGCTGAGTGCTGCTCAAAAGGAGCTTGCAGGGAGTGAGCTGCCTACAGGGAATGAGTTGCCCACGGGGAGTGCTGCTATGGGATGGGGGAGTTGAGCTGTGTTATGTGAAAACCTCAGATTTTAAATTAATAATAAATAAAACTTAATAAATATTTCTTCAAAAAAAAGGAAAAATTATAAACACTGGTAAAGTAAGAAAAGATAAATTTATTTTTTCATGACAAAGAGTCTTTTAGTCTTAAATGATTATTGGTACACCGAGTAATAACACGTTACAAGTTTTTCAATTCCATCATCTAGTATTTTGATTAAAAGAAATGAAAAGCAGCCCAAAAGATTACACCAGTAGTCACTGTTCTCATCTTTAGCCAAATGGACTACTTTAAGGCTGACTTCAGCTTTACACAGGTTACAAGTATCTACTCACTACTTTTTCAGAGATTAAGCTCCTGACCTCCAAGAAAACATTAGGGAGGGGACCAGCAGGTGGAATGGTGGTTAAGGCGCTGGACACTCCCACATGATAGACAACGGTTCGAGTCCTGGGCCTGGTGGCTTGCTTTCTCACTTTTCCCTCTTTCTCTCTCTGTGTCACTCTCTACTCAAATTAAAGTGAATGAATAAATAAAAGTAAATAAACAATTCTTAAAAATAGAATTAAAAAATAAGAAAGCATTAGGGAAAAAATCATTTAATCCTTTTCTTCAAAGAATTTCCCATTTTACTAGATCTAAGAGAGAAGAAGTTAACACTGAGATATGTGTTGCTTGAGCTAAAGGCATAGGAAAGCAATGTACACCCATTAAATTTCTCTTATATATATTTATATATATACATATACATATAAATAATATACATCTATATATGTATATATATATAAATAAAATGAGTTATTTAATTAGGTTCTTGGCAAAAAAATTTAGAACACCAATTTGTGAGGATAAACTCCATATGTAAGGGCAAACACGGATCGCAGGTAGCCCTGGAGCTGAGGAACAGCTTTGATTTTTGGTAAAATTTGCGAGTCCACAGCTTTCTGATCAATCTTGTGCTGCTCTGAAACCCGTATTTCTCCTCTGTGTTGAAGATCTCGCCTTCCTGGTGTCTGGACTTGCACAGCGTCTTTTTCTTGAAGTAAACATCAGTAAGGTGCTTTGGGATTTTTACTTTGCTAATATGAATTTTTGTGGATGTGGCGATGACAAATTTCTGGTGTGTTCTATGCAGTGGAACTCGATTGAGAACCAGCGGTCCAGTTACAAGTAGCAAGCCACTGCTCAGCTGCTTCAGGAAAACCACTCTCTTGCCTCTGTGGCGTCCAGTGAGGATGATCAGAGGGTCCCAGGAGTGATGCTGGCTTGCAGCTCTCTCACATGCTGAGTGAAGGGTATTATAACATGACTTAACAGCTTTTGAGGCACAGCTTCAGTAGGATAATACCTAGGCATTTTGCAACGTTATAAACATCCAGACACACCATTCTTGTTTCCACCAACTGGTTTTGTGACAGTCACAAGAACCTTCTTTTTCTTTTCAATCCTGGATTTAGTGGCCGAGTATTTCCTCTTGTACATGGCCTTCCTGGAATACATGGCAGATCAGGAGTGTATCTGCCGATGCCCTGGACTAGGACCGGGTTTCAACTGTGATGGGACTTCCCCTTCTTCGGCTTTTTAGCCTTGGGGTCACCTTTTTTAACCTTACCACTGGCATTAGCCTTCTTGGCTTCAGGTTTCTTCTCCTTAGTGTCCTGCTTTGCAGCTTTTTCACCTGCCATCTTCTATAGTGGGAAACTCTAAACTCTGCTTCTGGTCTATAAGCAATCACAGAGGTTGACTCCCACCCATTACATTTCTAAGAAATATGAGGAAAAAGATGAAGTCTTTGGATAAGTTCTAAGTTTGTACAAAGAAGCTAGATTTGCTATTCTGCAAAAAGTGAACGCACCTGCTATATAGTTTACAGAAATAATTTAATGCCTTTCCCAAGAATACAACTGGAGCTCTGTAAAGCTTCATATTGCACGAGGGCATCTGAGACACCAACCCATGGCCAGGCACTTTGCTCTTTTTCTACCCATTTATGGGTAGTTCTCATAGATTTCTGGCCAGATGTTATAGACATAGGCCAAGAAGCTATCCAAGACGTCACCTCTGTTCTGTAGAAAGTGGTTTTGGAGGATAGTCTTCTTCTCCTGGGTCTCCTCCACTTCCATGCTGCAACTACCAAGGACCCCAGAGCCCTGGCTTCCTTCCCCTTGGCCTCTTTCTCCCTCTGCAGGCGGTACTGCTCAATTTCAGCCTGAGTTACTACTTTGGCCTGCTTCAGCCTCTGCTTCTTTCCCATGCCGGCCTTGGACACCTTCTCAGCAGCCCACTTCTCAGCCTGCAAAAGGTGCTGAATACCCTGCAACTGGCTGGCCATGGCGGCAGCAACTCTGTGTGGCCCCGCAGAATGGCCTAAACTGGCTACAGGGCGCATTGGGTCAACTGGCCCTGTGGCACACAGCCTGCCAGAAAAGAGAAGTTTTAATAGAAAGGCAGAGATTTCTCTTTTTTTGGAGAGGTTTTGCTATAGAGCGTGCATGTGTGCTTGCCAGAAAGACAAAGAGAGACAGAGAGACAGAAAGCAAGAAATCACCCCCCAGGAGGGGATGGCCATGCCACAATCCCTTCTCCTTCATTCTCCTCTAGGGATCTTGGGAATGCACACACACGCGCCCGGCATGAGATTAAGCCACTGGTTCCGGGACTCAAACCATGGTGAATTACATGGGGATCCAGCAACATAGCCATTACGCCAATTGCTGGTACCGAAGGTAAAGATTTCTAATAGGAAGGAAATACATCAGTATGTCTCAAAGGCACATGGGAGGGCAGCTGCTAAAGGACAACTACATTGGGCATGAGGTTAGCTGTCAAAGTATCTGGCTTCTTTGTTTGGAATTGGCAGGCTTTTTCCTGCTTGCGTGCCTTCTCTCTCAGGTGAGGAATTTAACTAGCTAATCACACAGGCTCAGGGTGACCTTTCAAGGTATGCACATTCATATCTGGATGCACTGCCAATTAGTTTACTGCCCCAATGAGAATCAGGGAGTTGACTCAGTATCCCATTCTAGTGGTTTCAGGAGGGAAGATAATCACCTTCCCACCAACAGCCAGTGGGGAGAAGTTTTTACAGAGGGTCTGGTTGCATTTCCTCATAGGCTAGGATTGATCGAGCAAGCTGTAAAACAGCTGATTGTAAGCCTCCTCTGTGTGAGCAAGCAGTCAGAGCTAAAACTTGATTGCTAGAGGGAGCAGTGAATGGCCCTTCTCAAAAGTTTGACCAGAGCGACTCCATTTTATAAGTTGGCTCTGTCCTAATATATTGTGTGTGTCCTCTTCCTAGCCAGTGACCCATCATCACAAGTCCCTGCCCTATTTACCTACTCATTCGGTTGCATTCTTGTCTCACTACTACCAGTCCAGGCTGTTAACGTTTGCACTTTAGGGTATCACTGTGGTCTAATAATTCTTCTCCTCCTGGTATGCAGTATTGTCCAACTGCATGACCTTGGCCTGTGCGGAGGTACAAGCAGTATCCTGTTGTGTATCTGCCTACATTTACAGAAGCTTCCAGAAGGTTGCAATAAGCATGTCCAACCAACAGGTCAGCAACTAGCTCTTGGCCACAGAACTGAAAAACGTCTAACTCAACTATACAAAAGAGCTTCAAAAATTTAGTGGAAAGGATGAATTAAAGTAGATTTGAGGGACCAGCAGTTGGCATAATGGCTATGTCGCTGGACTCCTATGTAGTCAACCATGGTTCGAGTCCCGGACCCAGTGACTTAAACTCATGCCAGATACGTGTGTGTGCATACCCAAGATCCTGAGAGGAAAATGGAGGAGAAAGGATTGCGGTATGACCATCTCCCCTGGGGGGTGATTTCTCGCTTCCTGTCTCTCTGTCTCTCTCTGTCTTTCTGGCGAGGGCATGCAAAAACCTCTCAAAAAAAAGAAAAAGTAGGGACCAGCAGTTAGCGTAATGGCTATGTCGCTGGACTCCCACGTAGTCGACCATGGTTCGAGTCCCGGACCCGGTGGCTTAAACTCACACCGGGCGCGTGTGCATGCGTGCCCAAGATCCCGAGAGGAGAGTGGAGGAGAAGGGATTGCGGCGTGGCCATCCCCCCTGGGGGGTGATTTCCTGCTTTCTATCTCTCTGTCTCTCTCTCTCTGTCTGTCTGGCGAGCGCGCACGCCCTATAGCAAAAACCTCTCCAAAAAAAAGAAAAAGTAGATTTGGGAGAAAAAAAATTAAATCCATGCATAGCTTTTTCCAGTATGCATTTTCCAGGAACTTTGTGCAGACCCCCTCATACAATCTCATAAGGAAACAAACATCTCATTTCCATCTAAGGGTCCAAATGCCCCAGGAACAACTGGGCCTCTGGGGACCTCTGGTAACACAAATTCCACACCCCCAGAGGGTAATTCCTTTTACTGAAGCTTATCAGAAATAGCTGGGACCCCTCCTTCCTCCCCTCCAGCATTCAGGAACTAGAGTATGGCAAGTGCTGGAGGGTGGGGGAGCTGCCCTAGTCGTGTTTCCACTTTCAAAGCCCATTAGTTGGGGTGCAAGAAGCTCCTATGGCAGCACCAGTGACTCTGTGTGTCCCCTCCAGAAACCCTGGACCAACCACGGCATGTTGTCCCTTTAGGATTCAGCGGGCCCTGAAACCTTGTAAGGTAGACAGGGCAGGTGAGACCTGAAATCTGCAATCACCAAATCCTCTCCCCAGCGACCTCCTCCCCCCACCCCCACTCCCACTTCCAGATATTTGCTATAGGGGGTATGATCTCTCTACAGAGACAGAGAGACAGAAAGTAAAACATCACCTCCCGGGGGGATGACCACGCTGCAATACCTTCTCCATTCTCTCAGGATTTTGGGCACACACGCACACATACCTGGCACGAGTTTCAAGCCATGAGTCCAAAGGCAGGAGTCTGGGACTCAGACCGCAGCCAAACAGGTGGGAGTCCAGCGCCTTAACTACTACGGCACCCACTAGCCCCCAGGGTCCATCTTACTGCACTGTTTCAATGGTGGCCTGGCCCTAGCTACTGCTGAGGCTTTCAGAGTCTAGTTTCCCTTGCCCCTTCCCCATTTGTCTCTTCTGTGAAGTCTCCAAGGGCCCTTGTTTTTTGCATGGGTCCCCTCCGCCTCTGCCTTATATCTGCCAAGGTTTGGCATTTGGCAGTCAAGACTGGTCTCATCAATCCTATTTATGGTCTTTGGCCACCCTACCTTTCTGAGGGGCCTTGGCAAGGAGTCCTGCCCCACTGTCTGCCGCCTCAGGGTTCCCCTTTCACTTCATCCAAGGCTGAGAAATCAGCCATTTTGGGAGAAGCCCTCCTCTGCCTCCTTCCCCACCCCCAAGGTGGAGCACATATTAGACAAAAGGACCCTTAGTTTTCCTCAGGTCCCCCAGAACTAGTGCCTAGAGGAAGGCAAGGCCCAGGGTCTGAGGAGGGCAGATGGGTTGTGTCTGTGTTGGGCAGGGGTGGAGGGAGCTGGGAAGGCATGTTAAGGCTAGAAGTTTCCAGGCCTGGAGTGCCAGGCTGAGGGATGTCAAGAGCCACAGGAGTAAAGAAAAGAAAAAGAAAAAAGAGCCACGTGAGTGGCAGCCTCAGCCTTGTCAAGAACCCAGGAAAGAAGTGAACATTGCAGGGCTGGGCCCAGCCTGACCAGAGCAGAGCCCTCAGTGAGGTCGACTCCACCCTGCCAGGGTGTTTGGACCTTGGAGAGAGGCCCACGGGGGAGTGGCTCTGACACCCTTACCCCAGCAGCTGCCACAGGCCCAGGCTACTCGTTCCTAGCCAGTCCACAGAAATGCGGATCCACGCTTGGTGTCCACACTCACCTCCTGGTTCCCCTGGTCCCTGTTTGATGGCTACAGGGCCAGCGGTGGGCTGGTCATTGGTGTTTAGGACAAGTTTATGGCCTTTTTTATGGAATTTTTTTTTTTTTTTAGTGGCAAAGAGAGCTTGGAGGAGTTGTTGGTAGTCATTTTAGGTATGTTGATGGGTGAAGAAAATAGATTTGAGGAGAGAGATTAATTAAACTTTGTGGGTTCTGAGAGAAGGAGGGATTTGTTTGTTTGTTTATAGGTCATTTATAGAGAAAGGGAATAAACTATAAAGGGCTGACCATTTGGACCTACTTTAGAGGGTCTTATTGTTTGAAGGGAACAACTGGCAAGGGGGCCAAGGCCCTTTGGGACATGTGGTTCCCCCTTAGTTGTTTTTTGTTTATGGAAGAGTTTTTAGGTCCTGGCCCATAAGTAGATTTAAACTGAGTATGGGGAGGGCTGAAAGGGTAATTTTTGGGGGCAAGAGATTTGGTTTATTTGGGGCTTTTATTTTTAGTTGTGGAGAGGCAGCCTGAATATTTGTTTTATACCAACAGCAGGTCCCAAACTTTTTTTTCCTTTTTTTTGGAGAGGTTTTTGCTATGGGGCAAGTGCGCTCACCAGAACTCACTTAAGGGCCTCAGGGACTATTGTTTTGTCATTTGGTAATGGCAATTATTTGTGGGCCAGTTTTGTTTGTTTGTGGCCACACCGCAATCCCTTCTCCTCCATTCTCCTCTCGGGATCTTGGGTACACGTGCACATGCACCTGGTGTGAGTTTAAGCCACCGGGTCCAGGACTCGAACCACAGTTGGCTACATGGGAGTTCAGCGCCATGACCATTACGCTAACTGCTGGTCCTAATAATGTAGTTTTTTTTTTTTTTTAAAGAATTATTTAATTTTATTTATTCATTCATTTATTTTAATTTGGCCAGAGAGAGACACAGAGAACCAGAGAGAGGAAAAATGAGAAAGCAAGCCACCAGGTCCGGGACTCAAACTGTGATTGGCCATGTGGGAGTGTTCAGCACCTTAACCACCACACCACCTGCTGGTCTCCACAAGAATGTAGTTTTAACTTAAATTTTTATTTTTTTTTAGTTAGACCTCTTGATCATTTAACTAAGGAGAGAGTCTACTGGAGAAGAGGCCTACTTAAATAAAGGAAGGAGGCAGTCAGGAGTTTTAGTCTTAATTTGTCTCACCCCATTTTTTGAGACTTTTACTCTATTAAGTTTTTGGGTAGGAGTTTTTAGTTTTTGTCTCTGATATATAGGCCCAATGTTTTATTAATTGTCTATGTTTATTTGTTTTATTTTATTTTGAGAAGTTTGACATTTTTAGAGAACTTTTTAAGTTTGTAAAAATAGAACTATATTTATTTTTATATATTGACTGGTAGTTTATGAACATGTATAAACAAACAATAGTAACTTGTTTTAACAACTTTTTAATGTAAAAATGAACAACTTTATTAACAGACTTTTTAAATTTTATTAAATTTAAAGACCAATAATAGGAATAACTAAAGTATATTAACTTAATAACAAGAATCATAAGGAGGTCTCAGAAAGCACTAGATGGGAATGTTTTTATGAGTCTATGTTTAATATTAGATTTAATAATAATTTTATTTTTATAACTTAGGTGTATTGTATTGGCTATTTAATATGTAATTTTGTCGAACTTTTTTTTTGGTTAATTTTGGTTTAACAGTTTGGAAAACTAATCAGTTTATATAGAAAATTAAAATTTTATTTAGTTAAATGATTATTAGAGACTGGTACTTGTAAGAGTACATTTTTTTTTACTCTTTTTGTGAATTTTTTTAATGACATTACATTAGCAATATAGTCATAGTTAATGTTCTGACAAAAATTTATAGCTGACAAAGAAATTTGGGCTAGATATTAGTTTAACATAATAACTTAATATATGACTGATAAATATTTTATTATAAATTTTTGGGAATTTTAAATTATTTTGGAACATAATATATATATAAACATCTAAGTACATAACATATTTTTATATATAACTTAAATATAATGTCAAGGAAATTAACATTATTTAATTTGACAGTGTTTTTTATTTTTATTTAACATATAAAGAATAAGTAAGCCACCAGGCCGAGGGTTATGGTTTATCAGTTTAATATCTCTCTTTTGGGTGTTTTAGGGGCCCTCTGTAAACATTTCATTTATTTTTTATTATTATTATTTTTTTGGAGAGGTTTTTTTTTTTTTTGCTATAGGGTGCGTGCGCTCGCCAGACAGACAGAGAGAGACAGAGAGACAGAAAGCGAGAAATCACCCCCCAGGGGGTATGGCCACACCGCAATCTCTTCTCCTCCATTTTCCTCTCGGGATCTTGGGCACACATGCACACGCGCCCAGCGTGAGTTTTAAGCCACTGGGTCGGGGACACGAACCGCGGTTGACTACATGGGAGTCCAGTGACATAGCCATTATGCTAACTGCTGGTCCCAACATTTCATTTATTTTGAGGTCAAAGTTTTTTGCTAGTACTAAAACTAAAGACAGAAAAAGTTAGTCATAAATTTATTTTTTTGTTAGATATCTATTATGTAAAATGTAACACATAATACATAAATATTAGTTGTTTTATTAAACCAACTATATTAAAATAAACATGATGTTGTTGGATTAATAAAAACCTAGACAAAATATATGTCGGAAATTGTGAAGACTTTTACTTATTAATCTCTTTTTTTATATTTGAAATCAGATCATTTACTAAAGTTACATGAACTTGAAAAGTATTTAAACTAATTTTTATGAGTGTTCTTTTTATAAACCAAATTGAATAGAATTCTTCAAGGCCTTTTATACACAGACATACAACATATAGTACGTAACATGACATATTACATGTATGGAAGCATCCACACATCAGGACTATAAGAGCCAATTTCCCTGGGGTTACTTTGACACTAATAAGGTAATTCACAGAGATACACCATAACCCTTGGCCCAGTGTCAAAAGTCTTGAAAGTGACCTAGAAAACAGTTAAGGGGTCACATTTTGACAAACAGACTGACGACTGGCCCTGTTCCACTTTGACGGAGACAAGGGTAACAAAGAAAAGACAAAGACAGTGTACCCCAAAATCACTGTCGCCACGGACCCAAAGTGTTGTCGCACTCGGACCCAGGGACCTGGAGGTTCTGTTGTGTCCTGCCCTCCTAAAGTTCCACCAAGAGAGCTCTCAAACCAAGACAACTAGAATCTTCCCAGATTCAGGTGCCACCAGTGACTTCAATTTCTGATCCATGTTTGGGAGGCCTCCTTACCCCTCTTGGGACCAGGACAGAGTGTAAGGAACATCCTCATTGGGGCATTATTCAGCCACTCTAAGGTTCCCAGATCTCGCTGGAGCCTCCAAATGTTGTAGACTGTCACCGAATGAACGACCACCGAAGTCAGATTAAGTTTAAAGGGAGTCTTTATAAGTTGGCCAGCAACTATAGCCTGAGGCTTGGAGGCTGAGAGACAGAACTGTAGTCCTGACCAAAGTTTGAGTAGTTTTTTTATAGGGAGTCAGTTATTAGGGGTTTTCATGTAAGCAGTTATAGAAGTTGAATCAAGTAGGTTAATTATTTTTGAGGGGAGTGGTGTTTTTATATAAATAGTTATATTGTTAAACAAAAGGCTTTTAGACTAGTTAATAAAGACAATAATAAGTATAAAATGTTATCTCAGATGTGGTTTTCTGTATGACTAATATAAACTATTTTCTCATTTAAAAAAACAGACAAGTTTGGGACCACCAGTTAGCGTAATGGCTATGTCACTGGACTCCCATGTAGTTGACCGCGGTTCGAGTCCCAGACCCGGTGGCTTAAAACTCACACCGGGCGCGTGTACATGTGTGCCCAAGATCCCGAGAGGAGAATGGAGGAGAAGGGATTACGGGTGGGCCAAC
>NW_006159755.1:2938261-2944156 GCF_000334495.1 Tupaia belangeri chinensis | reverse complement strand
ATAAAAAAAAAAACCCCTCTAAAAAAAAAAAAAAAAAAGACAAGTTTACAAAATCAGACAGCCATGTTAAAATAAAAAAAACAAAATAGACAAACAGTTGTTCATGTACAAGATGTAATATGTATGCAGCCTTCCACACTTGCAAACTCAGTTAAATCCTATGTTTCCTAGGAGTTGTCATCACTTTCATAGCCTTGGGGAGGGAGGTTCCGGGTCACCGGAGTACTCTGGTGGCCAGTTCTCTGTCAGTAAAACTTAGTCATTTTGTGATTCCATCTGGGGCCTGTACTCTAACTGTATCTCACAGATATCTCAGATAAGTGGCATGTTATAGCATCTGTCTTTTTATGGCTGGTTTATTTCACCTAGCATAATGTCCTCAGGGTCCATCCATGTTGTAATAGGTGTCAGAATTTTCTTTTAAAATAAAATTTTGTGGGAGTCAGTAGATGGCATGGTGCTAGACTCCCACATAGCCAACCACAGTTCAAGTGCCAGATCTGGCAGATTGCCTTCTCACTTTCTCTCTCTCTCTCTCTTTCTTGTGACCTATAGCAAATTTTAAAAATAATAATAAATAAAATTATTAATAAACAAATAATTCCTTTCTGAAAAATTTACCAGAGGGCATGTATGCTCACCAGAAGGAGACAGAGAGAGAGGGAATGAGATAAAGCACCCATCAATCATGCACATACTACAATCTCTTCTCTTCCCGTCAGAATTTCACATACACACACACACACACACTCTGACATAATTTTTAAAGAATTATCATATTTAATTTTATTTATTATTATTATTATTATTATTATTTTTGAAGTTGACCAGAGAGAGTGATAGAGAAGGAAAATGAGAAAGCAAGCTGCCAGGTCCAGGATTCGAACCATGGTCAACCATGTAAGAGTAGAGCCACCTTAACCACCATGCCACCTGCTGGCCCCCTGACATAGTTTTCAAGTCACCAGGGCCAGGATTTGAACTGCACAGTCAGTTGTGCAGAATCCGGCTCCTTTAACCACCAGGCCATGGAAGCAGGCCAGAATTTATTTTTCATTTAAGACTGAATAGTACTCCATTGTGTGTATATGCCACATTTTGTTTACACATTCATTCACTGATGGGCATTTGGGTTGTTTTTACCTTTGAACTACTGTGAATATTGCTGCTGTGAACATGGGTTTACAGATATCTCTTCAAGGCCCTGCTTTCAATTGTTTTGGAAGTGAGCCAGAAGTAAAATTGCTGGATCATAGAGTAATTCTATTTGTAAATCCTTTGAGGAATCACCAGATGGTTTTCCATAGCAACTACACCATTTTACATTCCTACCAATACTGAAAAAGGGTTCTAACTTCTCTGTCCTCATTCTTGCCACCACTTATTTTTTCCTTTGTTCTTTTCAACTTGCCAAAGGGCATGTGCACTTGACAGAGAGGGACTGGTGAGGAGGATGAGAAAACACCCCTCACGGGGGATGGTCATGCCGCAATCCCTTCTCCATTCTCCTCTCAGGATCTTGGGCACACACACACAGACTCAGTGTGTTTTTCAGGCCACAAGATCCAGGACTCAAACCAGGGAGTCAGCCATGTTATATCTAGTTCCTTAGCCACCACGCCACATGTTGGTCCAGTCTTTTTTTTTTTCTTTTTTTTTTTACTTTATGCCATAGGGTGTGTGTGCTTGCTGGATAGAGAAAGAGAGAGAAGGAAAGTGAACAATCTCCTCCCAGAAGCAATGGCCAACCACTTGATTTATTTGTTTGTTTGTTTGTTTTAGAGAGAATTTTTGCTGTAGGGTGCATGCACACTCCAGAAGACAGAATTAGAGAAACTTAAAGGAAGAAATCACCCCCCAGGGAGGATGGCCACATCACAATCCCTTTTCCTCCATTCTGCTCTTTGGATCTTGGACACGCACACGCACACGCTCGGCATGAGTTTTTTAAGCCCCGGGATCCAGGACTCAAACCTGGCTTCCTCCGTGCAGTGCCTCACTGCTGCCCTCTGGTTTCAGTTCAGGGGCCCATTTAGACTTGGCTCCTTGTTGGTGGCCCAGTACAAAGGCTTTAGAAAAATCGTTAATGTGGAGGATGCTGGTTTCCACATCCGAAGCCAAAACGCTACAAGGTCTTCCTTTATCATTGAAGGCAAAAGGTCACCACATTATCCTTAGTGATTCCCTACGTGCACCCCAAGACTGTCACTTAGATTGCAGGGCCCTTCACCTGCGGCCCAACATCTCCACCTACCTGTCTGAGGAGCATGCAAAGAAGGATGCAGTTTCCTCGGCAGGAACTATCAGCATACCGTTAATGTACTGAGAGTCAGCACAGCACCAGTGGCAGTGTGCTCGAGTCAGGCCCATTGACGACACACTGCGAGAAAACCCAAAGTCTCTGTGGAAGGTGGAAGGGGACATCGCAGGCCTTGCCTGGTGATGTGGAGGAACACAGCATCAGCAATGTCCACGGCTGCCACCAAGTGCCAGCACCCCTTTCAGCTATCGTGTAGATTCTGAGGATGCTAAAATATTCAGAATTTACCCCTAGCAACCTATAGCTTTTAGCTAGCAAGTGTTGAGTAATCCTTGAGAGTTCGTAGTGAGTTGCCAAGCACGGGAAATGTTTGCTGCTGATGCAGGAAAATTCTGATGCAGGAAGTTGGGGTGTGGGCCCAATACCCAATGCAGAAACAGCAGCAAACCTTTGTCTCACACTCACGGAGAATTAGAGTGACTGGCACAGAGGAGGACTGTGACCTGGAGAGTTTACTAATTGAGAGAAGGAAGTTCGGAACTCCCAGGCAGGAAGTGGGTCCTGGAAAATGGGTTGCTGATAAAAAACTGAGGCAAGGGGTTTTTAATCTGTGTCAGAGGGACTTTGAGCTTCTTGTTTTTATTTATGTGTGTTCACCAGAGAGACAGAGAAAGACAGACAGAAAATGAGAAATCACCCCCAAGGAGGAATGGCCACAGCAC
Source organism: Tupaia belangeri chinensis (assembly GCF_000334495.1). NCBI lineage: Eukaryota > Metazoa > Chordata > Mammalia > Scandentia > Tupaiidae > Tupaia > Tupaia belangeri. The sequence goes on along the minus strand of NW_006159755.1, from coordinate 2,941,174 downwards.
AGTCCCTTCTCCATTCTCCTCTCAGATTTTGGACACACATGTACACATGCCCAGCCTTAGTTTTATACTGCCCGGTCCTGGACTCCACACCTCTGTTGACTCCGTGGGAATCCAGCAACATAACCATTACAGCATCTGCTGGTCCCAAGACGCTGACTCTGTGAGAAGAGAGAAGTTCTGGCAGAAGGATGGCTATCATATTGAGGAGAAATAACAGCTCAGTGTCAAGTCTAGTGCTGCTCAAAAGGAGCTTGCAGGGAGTGAGCTGTGTATAGGGAGGGAATGAGTTGCCTACAGGGAGTGCTGCTATAGAATGGGAGATCTGAGCTGTGTTGTGTGAAAACCTCAGTACTTTAGGGCCAGGTCTCTAAAACTAGAGACCTGCCCTGAGATGCAGAATGAAAAATCATAAAAACTGGGAACCAGCAGTTGGCGTAATGGCTATGTCACTGGACTCCCACGTAGTCGACCGCGGTTCGCATCCCGGACCCGGTGGCTTAAAACTCACGCCGGGCATATGTGCATACGTGCCCAAGATTCCGAGAGGAGAATGGAGGAGAAGGGATTGCGGCGTGACCATCCCCCCCGGTGGGTGATTTCTCGCTTTCTGTCTCTATGTCTCTCTCTGTCTGTCCGGCGAGCGCACGCGCCCTATAGTGAAAATCTCTCCAAAAAAATAAAAAATAAAAAATATCATAAAAACTTAGGGCCAATAGGTAGCATGGTGATAGAGGCTCAGGACTCCCACATGGAGGACCATGGTTTGAGTCACAACCTGGCGGCTTGCTTTCTCACTTGCCCTCTCTCTTCCTCTGTCTCTCCCATCTCTCTCTCTGGTCAGATTTAAAATTAATAATAAATAGGGGCCAGCAGATAGCATGGTGGTTAGGGGCACGAGACTCGCACATGGGTGACCATGGTTCGAGTCCCCGACCTGGTGGCTTGCTTTCTCACTTTCACTCTCTCTCTCTCTCTCTCTCTCGCTCTTACTCTGTCCATCTATGGTGAAATTAAAATAAATAAATAAAGTTAAATAAAATAATTATTTAAAAAATAATAATGATAATAATAATAAATAAAACAATACATATTTCTTTTTAAAAAAGAAAAATCATCATCATCATGGGAAAGAGGCTATTTTCATGACAGAGAGTCTTTTACTTTTAAATGATTATCAGTACACCAAGCAATAACATGTAACAAGTATTTGAATTCCATCATCTAGTATTTTGATTAAAAGCAGCCCAAAAGATTATATTAGAAGGCACTCTTGTAATCTTTAGCCAGAATGGATTACTTTAAGGCTGGCTACAGCTTCACACAGGTTACAAGTAACTACTCACTACTTTTTCATAGAGAGAGCCCCTGACCTTCAAGGAAGTATTAGGGGGTCAAGACCAGTGTTGGCGTAATGGCTATGTTGCTGAACTCCCATGTAGTTGACCACAGTTCAAGTCCTGGACCTGCTGGCTTAAACTCACACTGGGCACATGTGTGTGCGTGCCCAAGATCCTGAGAGGAGAATGGAGGAGAAGGGATTGCAGCGTGGCCATCCCCCTGGGGGGTGATTTCTCGCTTTCTGTCTCTCTGTTTCTCTCTGTCTTTCTGGCAAGTGCACACGCCCTATAGCAAAAACCTCTCAAAAAAAAAAAATAGCATTAGGGGAAAAATTATTTAATCCCTTTCTTTCTTCAAAGAATTTCCCTTTTTACTAGATCTAAGAGAGAAGAAGTTAACACTGAGATATGTGTTGCTTGAGCTAAAGGCATAGGAAAGCAATGTACACCCATTAAGTTTCTAAGAAATGTGAGGTAAAAGTTGAAGTCTTTGGTCATTCTAACTCTGTACAAAGAAGCTAGATTTGCTATTCTGCAAAAAGTGAACGCACCTGCTATATAGTTTACAGAAATAATTTAATGCCTTTCCCAAGAATACAACTGGAGCTCTGTAAAGCTTCATATTGCACGAGGGCATCTGAGACACCAACCCATGGCCAGGCACTTTGCTCTTTTTCTACCCATTTATGGGTAGTTCTCATAGATTTCTGGCCAGATGTTATAGACATAGGCCAAGAAGCTATCCAAGACGTCACCTCTGTTCTGTAGAAAGTGGTTTTGGAGGATAGTCTTCTTCTCCTGGGTCTCCTCCACTTCCATGCTGCAACTACCAAGGACCCCAGAGCCCTGGCTTCCTTCCCCTTGGCCTCTTTCTCCCTCTGCAGGCGGTACTGCTCAATTTCAGCCTGAGTTACTACTTTGGCCTGCTTCAGCCTCTGCTTCTTTCCCATGCTGGTTCAGAAACCTTCTAGGCAGCCCACTTCTCAGCCTGCAGAAAGTGCTGGATACCCTGCGACTGGCTGGCCATTGCCACAGCGACTCTGTGGCCCCAGTGAACAGCCCTCACCACCTACAGGGCCCCTTGCATTGGCTGACCAAGTGGCCCAAGGACTGCTGGAAAAGAGAAGTTTTAATAGAAAAGTAAAGATTTCTAATAGGAGGAAATACACCTGCATGCCAGAAAGGCACGTGGGTGGGCAGCTATTAGAGAAGGACGACTACACTGGGCGTGAGGTTGGCTGTTACTTTTATCCTGGGGGTTGGTAACCAATATTTAGCCGAGCAAGATCTGTCATAGTATCTGGCTTCTTTGTTTGGAATTGGCAGGCTTTTTCCTGTTTGCGTGCCATCTCTCTCAGGTGAGGAATTTAACTAGCTAATCACACAGGCTCAGGGTGACCTTTCAAGGTATGTACCTTCATATCTGGACGCACTGCCAATTAGTTTACTGCCCCAATGAGAATCAGGGAGTTGACTTCCCCCGGGGTGATTTCTCGCTTTCTGTCTCCGTGTTTCTCTCTGTCTCTCTGGCGAGCGCACGCACCCTATAGCAAAAACCTCTCAAAAAAAAAAAAAA
>NW_006159755.1:2935785-2938222 GCF_000334495.1 Tupaia belangeri chinensis | reverse complement strand
GGCGTGCTGGAGGGTGGGGGAGCTGCCCTAGTCGTGTTTCACTTTCAAAGCACATTAGTTGGGGCTCAAGAAGCTCCTATGGCAGCACCAGTGACTCTGTGTGTCCCCTCCAGAAACCCTGGACCAACCACGGCATGTTGTCCCTTTAGGATTCAGCGGGCCCTGAAACCTTGTAGGGTGGGTGGAGCAGGTAAGATCTAAGAACTGCAATCTCTAAAGGTGTCCTTTCCCCAGGGACCTTCTTCTTTCTTTTTTTTATTTTCCCCTAGATTTTTGGTATAGGGCTCTTACACTTGCTGCAGAGACAGAGCGATAGTAAATGAAAAATCAACTCCCAAGGGGCACAACTTTGACACAATCCCTTCTAATCTGGATTTTGGGCACACACACGCGCCTGGCATTAGTTTCAAACCACTGGGATTAGGACTCAAACCGCAGTGGACCATGTGGGAGTCCAGTGCCTAAACCACTACACCTGCTGGCCCTCCTTAGAGGTCTTCGAACTGCACTATTGCAATGGTTGGCTGCCCCTAGCTACTGCTGAGACTTTCACAAGCCAGTTTCCCTTGCCCCGTCCATGTGTGTCTCTTCTGTGAAGTCTCCAAGGGCCCTCATTTTTTGCATGGTCCCCCCCGCCCCTGCCTTATGTCCGCCACAGTTTGGCATTTGGCAGTCAAGACTGGTCTCATCAATCCTATTTAGGGTCTTTGGCCACCCTACCTTTCTGAGGGACCTCTGCAAGGAGTCCTGCCCCACTGTCTATCCTTTCAGGGTTCCCCTTTCATTTCATCCAAGGCTGAGAGATCAGTCATTTTGGGAGAAGCCCTCCTCTGCCTCCTTCCCCACCCCCGAGGTGGAGCACATATTAGACAGAAGGACCCTTTGTTTTCCTCAGGTCCCCCAGAACTAGTGCCTAGAGGAAGGCAAGGCCCAGGGTCTGAGGAGGGCAAATGGGTTGTGTCTGTGTTGGGCAGGGGTGGAGGGAGCTGGGAAGGCATGTTAAGGCTAGAAGGTTCTAGGCCTGGAGTGCCACGCTGAGGGATGTCAAGAGCCACAGGAGTAAAGAAAAGAAAAAGAAAAAAGAGCCACGTGAGTGGCAGCCTCAGCCTTGTCAAGAACCCAGGAAAGAAGTGAACATTGCAGGGCTGGGCCCAGCTTGACCAGAGCAGAGCCCTCAGTGAGGTCGACTCCACCCTGCCAGGGTGTTTGGACCTTGGAGAGAGGCCCACGGGGGAGTGGCTCTGACACCCTTACCCCAGCAGCTGCCACAGGCCCAGGCTACTTGTTCCTAGCCAGTCCACAGAAATGCGGATCCACGCTTGGTGTCCACACTCACCCCCTGGTTCCCCTGGACCCCCAGCTCCACCTTCACACCGATTGTCCCATGTCTACTCCGTCTGCACACGTGCCTGTCACCTGCAAAAACCAGAAAGGCCCTGGACAGCTCTGTGTATGGGGATGGGGTGCAGATGGGGATGTTCTTCCTCCCTGCAGGCGTTTCCCAAAGTGCCCAGATGCTGGGACCTGGGGAGAGCTGCAGAGCACCATTTCAGGGAGAATATCCACCATGGCCTCTTCCCCAGGCTCCTGCCCACGGTGCCCCCACTGATGCTGCCAGCCCCAGAGGTTTGCAGCACCCCATGAATCTCACTGTGAGGCCCACGCTCTGATCAGAGGACCCTGGCAACAGGGTCATGCTGGAGTGAGAAGAGGCCCCCACACTGGCAGGGGCCTTGGGGCTTAGGTCTCTCCTCTCATCCTTTCTGAGAGCCACAGTCTAGGCCAAAGCCCATGCACCACACAGGCTGACCTGCTCACCCAGTGCTAGTTCTGTTTACAAAGCTCAGCAAATAGGCAGGTACCAACTGCTGCCTACACCTCCCTCTGCTGGGAAGAACAAGAACTGCAGGTGCCTGGGCCAGCAGTCAACCTTTACATAAAGAACGGAAAGAAACTAGCCAAGAAAATAGAAATGAACAACTGTATGTGGTGAAGCAGCTTTTCTCTAACTAGGTTAGGACTTACTGGAGTCACTAAATCCACCGGACAGTTAGCCTCGACCAAGGTGCTGTGGTAGGGGGCCTCCAGAACAGGAAGATAAGTGGGCATGCTCAGATCTTAAAACCAGCCTGTGGTGACCTTGTTGCCCTGTCCTGGCAGCAGCTTAGCAATTCTTAGTGACCCTGTAGCCCTGATAGCAACTGAGCAACTCTAACTTCATGTACACCTGCGCATCTAACAGCCGGGTAGCCCAGTACACGGCTGCCCCATTCTGTAATAGTCTTTTACCCAGTCAAAAGTATGTAAAAGTATAAAGAACCAGGTGGGAGACAAATAAGCCAAAATAAATGAAAGGGGAGACCCAAAGAATTCGAGGCTCAGTCTTTAGGTGTGAATCCACTGAACCGGTGCTAGCACACAAAGAAACCGCCATTTT
>NW_006159755.1:2915447-2935693 GCF_000334495.1 Tupaia belangeri chinensis | reverse complement strand
AGGGGATGGTCACGCCGCAATCCCTTCTCCTCCATTCTCCTCTCGGGATCTTGGGCACACACACACGCGCCCAGCGTGAGTTTTAAGCCACTGGGTCCGGGACGTGAACCACGGTTGACTACGTGGGAGTCCAGCAACATAGCCATTACGCTAACTGCTGGTCCCCCCCACATGGCATTTCTTGAACGGGTCCCAGTGCAATTTGTTTGGAAGGATTCCCAGCTGCAAGCCATAACATGCTGTTTCCTGCCTGGATAAGACTCCATCCAGCACAGTCCGGGCACATCAGCACTTTGTCTTCCCTAAAAGCACCAGATACCAGCCAGAGGTCTGCAGCTGTTCTTCCCGAGCCTCCTTTGTTGCCCACTGTGGGACCAGAATCCCTGTTCCTGCCCCCACTGACGTGGCTCCTCCAAACTCTGCCCTGACAGCAGAGGGAAACTGCAGAATTCCACCTGTCACCCCCGATCTAGATGGGGCGTCTAAGGAGCACCAGGTAAGGGCTGCCTGCAGGCCCCTGGCCTTCCCAGACCGTCAGCACCTGCAGCATCTCTGGGCTGACAGCCGTCCCTACTGCATGTGAGCTCGGAGGGGCTGACCAAGCACTACGCCTCATAGCTAGAAGGCCATCTTGAGGGTTTTATCCGCTGGAGGGTCCAGGAGGAAGAGCCCCCAGGACAGCAGTCCCAGCAGCAGGAACATGCTAGGAGGCCATAGGTTTAGGGGGATGAGGATGAGGTCTAAGTCCTCGTCATCTGGAGTCTCATCCAGGGCACAGGCGTCCTGGAGCAGCTGCTGGCTCAGGTCCTGGTTCACCTGCTCTGTTGTGCAAGAGGGCTGAATGGAAGATTGGAGAGAGAAGAGGCCGGAAGTCAGTCCAGAGTTGTGTACACAGCTACACGGCCTTGGAGCTGGCTTGGGTCTCTCCAACAAGCAGTTGGCACTGGTAGGATTGCTGCCTGAAAGGCATTCTTGACTTGCCTCTGCATAGGAATACCAGGATCTGGATTCCAACTCCCCATCACTGTCAGTGTAGAGAAACAGTGACGGTCTCTACACACTGGCTAAGAGCAGTATAGCCCTTGGTAAGTGTCACTGACCTTTTTTTCTAAAGCATCAGGGCACAGCACAGCCCCCAGCATCTTTTCTCCCCAGAACCTTTAGCCAGGGCCCGGTGCTTCTGCAGCTTGGCCTAAGTGGAGGATGCTCACGTCATCACGTATGCCCTGCTTCTCCACAGCTGCTGCTGCTGCCGGTCCGCCCACCTGGAGACTGGGTTACAACTCCTGCCGTGGGCTGTGTCAAGGTCCTCGAGCAGAGGTCCTCACAGCATGCCCAATGGGCTCCTGGCCACCATCTAGATTTTGTTAATACAGGCATTCAATAAGACCAGCCAGGAACCATCAAATAGTGTAATGGTTAACTCACTGGACTCTTTCATAGTTGACCAGAGTTTGAGTCCTGGACCTGGTGGCTTCAAACTCGCATCAGGTACATGTCGAGAATATCCCAAAGTTGGGAATGGAGGAAAAGGGATTGCGGTGTGGCCATCCCCTTAAGTGGTGATTTCTTGCTTTCTGTCTCTCTGGTGGGCACATGTGCCCTATAGCAAAAAATAATCTCTTTAAAAAAAAAAAAAGTGCAGACATAAAGTGTATAACTTCTAAGCCAAGAAAAAAAAAAGGTATTAAAAACTTAATTATTGGGACCAGCAGTTGGCATAATGGCTACGTTGCTGGACTCCCATGTAGTTGACCGTGGTTCAAGTCCTGAACCTGATGGCTTAAACTCACGCCACGTGTGTCTATGTGCGTGCTCAAGATCCTGAGGGGAGAATGGAGGAGAAGGGATTGCGGCATGGCCATCCCCTGTAGGGGGTGATTTCTCGCTTTCTGTCTCTGTCTGTCTGGCGAGTGCACGGACCCTATAGCAAAAACCTCTCAAAAAAATCAATTATTCAGCAAGAAAGTCAAGAATAAGAAAAACAATAGAAAGAGCATAGATTTAAATTATTAGAAAGTTTTTTAAGCATAAAAGGACATTTTAGGTAACTCATGGCCACGGGAGGGGCGGGAACCAGTCTCGGAGGTTACACAGCCAGGAGAAATACTTCCTGTTTGACAGCTTTAATGGCCATAGCTGGGGAGAGCTTCTGATCCTGGAGGCAGGGGTAGGGGATCTGGCCCTGGACAAAAACATAGACACCCAATGTTGTTTCCTCTGGATATTTCAGCATTATTGAAAACTAGTTTATATCAAGTTTTTAATTAGAGTTTGTTTTGTTTTGTTTTGTTTGGGGGGGAGAGGTTTTTGCTATAGGTTGCGTGCAATCGCCAGACAGACAGAGACAGACAGAAAGCAAGAAATCACCCCCCAGGGGGGATGGCCATGCTGCAATCTCTTCTCCTCCATTCTCCTCTCAGGATCTTGGGCACGCACGCACACGCGCCCGGCATGAGTTTTAAGCCACCAGGTCTGGGACGCGAACCACGGTCGACTACATGGGAGTCCAGCGACATAGCCATTACCCTAACTGCTGGTCCCAGAGTTTTTTTTTTTTTAAGAGAGGTTTTTGTTAGAGGGTGTGCGTGCACTCCCCAGAGAGACAGAAAGCAAGAAATCGCCCCCCGAGAGGGGATGGTCATGCCGCAATCCCTCCTTCTCCATTCTCCTTTCAGGATTTTGGGCATGTTCACACATGAGTTTTAAGCTGTCGAGTCCAGAGTCAAACCACAGTCAACTCCGTGGGAGTCCAGTGACGTTAACCATTACACCATCTTCTGGTCCCTTTAATTAAGAGTTTTAAGTGGATGGTATTTTAATTCAAATACAATAAATATAATTGTGTGGTTTTTCTCATTATCTATTAAATTAATTGCATCAATAGATTTGCCAAAGGGACCAGCAGTTAGCCTAATGGCTATGTTGCTGGACTCACATGTAGCCAACCACAGTTCAAGTCCTGGACCCGGTGGCTTAAACTCACAGTGGGCACGTGTGCTAGCGTGCCCAAGATCCCGAGAGTAGAATGGAGGAGAAGGGATTGCAGTGTGGCCATCCCCCCTGGGGGGTGATTTCTCGCTTTCTATCTCTCTGTCTCTCTCTGTCTTTCTGGTGAGCACACGTGCCCTATAGCAAAAACCTCTCAAAAAAAAAAAATAGATTTGCCAAAGAAAATCATGCTCAAACATCTCTGGAATAAAATCCACGGTGATCAGGCCAGCTCCATTTAGGGATTAAGCCAGGGAGATCTCACAAGGCTGGCCCGCCATGTCTGGAAAAACATGCCATGTGCATAGCTGCCCAAAATCCTGACAGGGTGGAGAAATGGAGGACAAGGGATTATGTGATCATTCCCTTGGGGTAGGGGGGGGTGCGTTTTTCCCTCTGGTGAGCACATGTGCCCTCTGACCAAAAAAATCCAGCACCTCATAGTATATGGTCCTTTCGATACACTGCTAGATTTAGTCTCGCATTTTATTTAGAGTTTGTACTTATAAACAAGATTAGCTTTTTTAAGAGAGATTTTTGCTATAGAGTGCATGCACTCACCAGAGAGACAGAGACAGAGAGAGACATGGTCATGCCACAATCCCTTCTCCTCCATTCTCTTCTCAGGATCTTGGGCATGCATACACACACCCGGCATTTTAAACCACCATGTCCAGGACTCGAACCATGGTTGCCTACATGAGAGTCCAGCAATGTAACCATTATGGCATCTGTTGGTCCCATGATATGCTTTTTTTAAAAAGGATTTCTGTCATAGACTGTGTGTGTTTGCCAGAGAGCAACAGAGACAGACAGACAGAGAAAATGAAAAATCACCTTCAGGGCTATGGCCATGCTGCAATCCCTTTTTCTTCATTCTCCTCTGGGGATTTTAGGTATATGGCCAGTTTTGGGACTAGAACCACAGATCTAGTCATATGGGATCCAGCCCCTTAACCGCCATATCATTTGCTGGCCCAAACCTTTTTGTGGTATCTTTTTTATTTATTTATTTTTTTTAGGTTTATTAATTTCTTCCATGAGCAAGAGATCGAGAGAGAGGCACTCCTACCAGGACCTTTTCTTTCCCATAAGCCAGAAGGCATGTGCACCTGAGACAGAAAGTCCCCCTCAGTGGGGCCTAGACACAGCACAATCTTTTTTCCTCTTATTCTCCATCCTAGGCATGTATGTGCACCTGGCTAGTTTTTTAAGCCACTGGGGCCAAAACTTGAGTGCTGGTCAGCCATGTTGGATCTGGCTTCTCCAAACAGCACCTGATACACTACAGAGCCATCATACAGCAAGGGCTTGATGCCATGATCCACCCCCAACTCCAGCCAGCCCCAGATCATTGGCACATGCCCAGCATACTTAGGGAGGTCTCCAGCCATTAACCCACAACCTTCCCATGTGGGTCACACTTGCCGACTGTCTCCTATTATTGCACTACTATCCAGCCCTAATTTTTTTTAATTTTTTTTTTTTTTTGGTTTTTGCCATAGGGCATGTGTGCTATCCTCCTCTTGGGATGCTGGGCACACATGCACAGGTGAACAGCATGATTTTCAAGCTACGAGGTCTGGGACTTGAACTGTGGTCACCCATATGGGAATCCAACCACCTTAACCACATCATCTGCTAGGCCCCGGCCCCAAATTTTTACAGTATCTTCATTAAATGTGGCTATTAATATTTTACTAGTATCACTTCCTAGAAAATGATAGACACTTAGAGAGAAAGGAAAGTAAAACTGGTGAGCCTGAAAACACGCTAAGTGCCCAAATCCGGACAAGATGAGAAAGAGCAGAAAGGATTTTAATAAGATTATGCCCCACTGGGGGTGCCTTCTCTCTCTGGCAAGTGCACACACCCTTGAGCAATTTAAAAAGGAAAAAATTTGGTGCTTGTATGTGTCAGTTTTGTCAGGAGATTGAAACTATACCAGTTACAAATGGCTATGTTGTTGGATCCCATGTAGTTGACTGTGGTTCGAGTCCCGAACCCAGTAGTTTAAACTCACACCATGCTGTGTGCACACGTGCCCAAGATCCCGAGAGGAGAATGGAGGATAAGGGATTATGGCGTGGCTATCCCCTTGGGGGGCGATTTTTTGCTTTGTGTCTCTGTCTATGTCTCTCTGGCGAGTGCATGTGCCCTATAGCAAAAACCTCTCCAAAAAAAGAAACTACATCAGTTACTTGAACAGATAATTTTATGAGTTGCCGGGATAGGGCCAGCAGGTGTAGTGGTAAGGGCACTGAACTCCCACATAGCCAACCATGGTTTGAGTCCAGGACTTGGTGGCTTGCTTTCTCACTTTCTTTCTCTGGTAAGCAAAATTTTTAATACAATTAAATAATTCTTTTTAAAAAAAAAATTGATGGGCAGGCAGGTGGCATGGTGGTTAAGACTCCCACATGGCTGACTGTAGTTCAAGTCCTGGACCTAGAAGCTTACTTTCTCTGTCTCTCTGGTGTGCCTGAATACCCCGCAGTAAGTTTAAAAATAATAAAAAATTAAACAGTTCTTTTTTAAAAAAAGGAATTACTAAGGAAGTCTAAGATAATTGAAAAGACAAAAAGTAAACATCAAGACATCACCAAGCTGGCCAGCCAGAGGCAGTGCTTAAGGCGGCTGGAGCCCTATACAATTCAAGTCCTGAACCCAGTGGCTCGAAAACACATGGGCACATGCACATGCATGCCCAAAATCACAAAAGGAAAAATGGAGATGGGATTATAGCGTGGCCAGCCCACCCCATGGGGTGATTTCTCACTTTTCTTCTCTCTGGTGAGCCCACACCCTACAGCAAAAACTTTTTTAAAAATTTATCGTGGCCTTCATTATTTGCAATATCCCACTATGAGTGTAAAGCCCAAGAATTGTATTTTAAAGCCATTTGAAATCATTCTTCCCTGTGTGTTATGAAACCAACTTGGTATGAAATTAGGGCCATTTATTCATTTAGATTTTGAGAGACTGCTTTTTGATTGATTTACATTAAGAAATGTTCTTTAATTGTCAGAGGGTACATGCACTCACCCGAGAAAAATATTTGAAGGCCCGGCACGAGGTGATGCTCAGTAAATACTTCAGAGTAACTGAAGGGTGAGTCTCAGCTAGGCCTTAGAGCAGCCCAGAAGTCTGAGGTCACACCTCTCGTTTTGCAGGCGAGAACATCAGACTTGGTCATTTTCCCGAGGTGGGAAAGCTGGTAGAAGAAAAGCAGAAGCCATGTGCAAACAGCCATCCCCAGGAGCAGTTAATGAACCACTGGGTTCACCCTACAATGTTCTTGACCCTTGGACACTGTGAGGAGGCATGGCCATTCCTAGGCACCTCGGGGACAGGGGGACTGTGGACTTGCCAACTGCTCATGTGCAAGGCTGGGCCCAAACCCTCGTGCTCAGGACCACGAGGGAACAATTAGGACAGAGAACAAGTCCCCAACCTGAGAACCGAGAGCCACAGGGCATAGAAACCAGCACATGATGCCACCTTGAAGCCCGTCAGAGTACCTTTGGAAGTCCCTTCCGTTCACTGGCTCACGGCTCCCCCTGGTAACTAAGGTGAAATCTCCAGGACCAAATCTGGTCAGGTTGACACCTTGGCTCCAGACCAAGCCCTGCCTCTCTGGCTATGACAGTGGTGGCCATAGCCTAAGGGGCCCACTTCCTGCAGACAAAGCATGAGCCTGGACACTGGACCAGGGCCCGCCCACCTACACCTTTGGGAGCACAACACAGCAGACACACTAAGTACGCCACAGCAGCAGCCTTCCTGAGGAAACCAGGGGCGCAGCCAAAGTGAAAAATCAAAATCAGAATTCAAAATTGAGGCAGGTAAGTCATGACTTTGCTTGGTGGGTTTTGCCATGCAGAAATGAGGTGGTCAAGTAACAAGTTTATTTTAAGGCAACTGGGTTTTGTCCCTTGCTTACATTTTTCTCATCCCAAGATTATTTTTTCATTCATTTTCTTCCATTTGTTTTTTTGGTCTCATTTATTTTTATATTAGAACTTACGAATCATCAGGACCCTATCTAGGTGTACGTGGGGGCGGGCGCCAGCTTTCTCTGACTCCAGAGGTAGTCGCTTGTCATGCCCCAGCAGTTCAGGATTCTTGCGTGTCCCCAAGCAGCTCCTTCAAGCTCCAAGGAATCCCCTTTCTCGGTGTAACTGTGCCCGGGACAAGCCTCCCAGGAGGCACTAGGCTCAGCCCTCCCTGTGGGCACTAAGGAAATCCCAGCCTCTCCTTGACAGACCACGGCAGCACAAGGGAGCAGACAGGTGACACCTTTTCCCTGCAAAGTCAAGGTCCTGCCCTGCCAGGCTGGGCTCTCTGACTGGGGAGAGTAGCCCTGAGGCTGGGGGGCGGGGGGACTTAAAAACACCTCCCCTTCTCATCAGAGGGCCAAGCCTATAGAGGTGAGCCCAACTCTCAACAGCCAGGACCTGTGTCATCAGGCATCGGCGGGGGTGAGGGCGTGGCGGTGGGGGATGCAGGCGAGGAAATACAGAGCTGCTGCTTCTCTATGGCTGGCTGAGGCTCCGGGTTGGGAGGGGGACTGTCTTAGAGGATCTAGACTGATTCCCGCCTTCATCTCGCTCGGTTATTCATGTCAGTTGATGGCTGGGTCTCACATGGCAGAGGCCAGGTTCTAAGAGACAATATTCAGGGCTCTGGCCCACCTTGCACTCCTTTGAATTCCAGGTGAATAACTGAGTGAATAAATGGATAAGCTCATCGAATCTTCACACAACATCCTATGAAGCAGAGCTGTTGACTGTACAACTGGCAAAACTGAGGCTCAGAGAGCTATAGTGACTTGCCTGAGGTCGCACAGCTGACCTTGAATGTGGAACCCAGTTTGACTGAGGGCACCTCCTGCCCCTCCTCCCGGGTCTAACCCTGGAATCTGCGCCATGACCAGGGAGGAAAAAATAAGGAGGGAACTTTATTTAATATTAAAGTTGTAGAGAGGACCAGAAGGCTGGCTTCACTTGGTGATGGTGTTCCTGCAGAGAGAAGAGGACATGAGGCTGGAGAGAAGCGGACACAGGCCCTCCCTAACCCCCCAACACCTGGGCTCTTGAGGCTAGCACCAGCCCACCCGCGCCAGCCACTCACGCGTTCATGCTTTTGCCGCTGCCACTGAGCACGATGTATGGAGTCTTCTGGGCCTTCTGCTTTTCCTGGAGCAAAGCCACAGTGCCCAGGGGTGTGTCACTGGAGCTCATCTTCTTTAGGAGCTGCAAGGTTGGGGCCAGTCAGACAAGCAGAGGCAGGCCCCAGTCCACCAATCACTCCCAGCATCAGCAGGTACAGAATTCACCCACAACCCTGAGGACACCCACCGCCTCCTCATCCAGCTTCTTCATCCGCCGCTCCGTCTTCATCTTGCCTGAGCCCTTCCCATGGAAACGATGAGACAGCTGCCGGAAAGCCTGGGGACACAGGGCATGAGCAGGGATCCAGGATGAGGCCAGGGCCACCTGTGCCCCCAAGGTGCTTCACACCAGTGTGGGGGAGGGTGTGGACTCACCCAACCAAGTGCCAGGACTGGGGGGGAGGGGTAAATGGGACAGATCTAGCACTCTCTAGGGCCCCAGGCAGAGGGGAGGAGACAGGCTTGGAGGCGGACCCGTGATAGGGGTGCACCTAGTGGTGTGTCAGGGAGAGCACTCGTGTGCTGGGGAGTCAGGGCCTGTGAGGGCCATGGCTAGAGCTGGGCTGGACGCTGCCCTCTATCATAAAAAGGAAAGAGACAGCCACGAAGGGGGCTGATGTGGGCACAGGTGGGCAGGTGGGCACAGGCACCTGTCGGACCCTCTCCGGAGGACTGTGAGGGGTCTGCTAGGTTCACTAGAGACAGAAACTGAGGCATGGAGGTTGCACACTTCACCAAGCCCTCTAGCCAGAGGATGGCCCAGCCCTGTCCGCAAAGGGCCCTGCTCACCTCCTTGGGTGTGAGTTTCCGACCCGTCTCATCCACATACTCTATCTTAACATCGGGCTTGTAGCCATCCTTTTCCTTGAAGTCCTGGGTGAAGCCACGGTACTCCTCCCGCCGGCTGTACTTGTCATCAATGGCCCTGGTTCAAGATAGAGGGGGCCTTGGTGTGAGCTACAGCCGACCACCTGCCTATGTTCCCAGCAAGCTCCAAGCTGGCCTTGCCCCCAGCCTGCCACACACCCCATCACACTTACATCTTGTCCTCAATGCAGTACACAGCTGAGGGTAGGGACTTATTGGGTGCCTTCACCCGGGCAACCTTCTGCACGGTGGTTTCCAGCAGCCCTGGGGACAGATGGGTTGAGACTCCAGGCTGTCCAGCCCCCGCAGGCAGGCAGAGCTCCAGGACAGCCCAAGAAAGGGATCAGATTGGGGAAACTGCAGTCCCCTCACAACCATGCCATGGGGGTAGACAGCAGGCCCTTTCCTCTTTTTTTTTTTAATGTTTAGTATTTCATTAGAAACATTTTTTTTTCTTTTTTAAGAATTTATTTATTGGGGCCAGCCAGTGGCATAGTTGTTAAGGTAGCTGGACCCCACATGGCCAACTGCAGTTTGAGTCCCAGACCTGGCAGCTTCAAAAACATTTATATACCAGGTGCATTATACATGCATACCCAAAATTCCAAGAGAACAGAAAAGGGATTATGGCATGGCCATCCCCCCAGAGGGTGATTTCTCACTTTCCCTCTCTCTACTGAGTGTACATGCCCTTAAATAATATTTAAAAAAAAAAAAAAAAAAGTTTATTTTTCCCTTCCACAAGCAAGGCAGAAAAAAACAGTGAATGGCCGCACCTCCCCCCCGGTCCTGGCACCACAGTCTATCCCCATCACTCAGCCAGCACCACATCAGGGGCAAGCGCGTGCCCAGAGTACTCAGGGAGGCCTCTAGACGAGAATGGGGAACGGCCCCAAGCGGGACTGCCACAGAACACTGTTTTACCACCAGCCATCATATGGCCCCCAGGCCATTTTATAGACAAAAAAGACAGAGAACTCAGTCCCTTGCCAAGGGCTACCTGCCAAGCACACAGCAGAGCTGAGACCCTGAACGGAGGTCTCTGTGCCAAAGCCAGGACTGTTTCCACGCGCTGCACCTCCACCCCGCCCCATGCCATCCCGAGGAGATATGACAACCTGATGAGTGCCCAGAATCTGGGTGGAGGGGAGGAGTGGCTCAGGGCTTCATCGCATTGGCAGAAGGGGCTAGAGGAAACCATGCCCACCCCGCCCCCCTCCTGCCACAGCACCAGGGCCCCTCACCTTTGTTCTGACAGAGGAGTAAGGCAGCCGCCAGCCCTCTGTTCACAATTGGCTCCTCGTCCAGGATGGTGGTGGATGAGGCCGAGAACTGCAGGCACATGGAGTTGGGGGTGAGCAGGCCATTGGGGCTCTTCTCAGCCCCTGACCCACTGTCACCCCTACCAGGCACCAGGCCCTGCTGACATGCCTCACTGAATGTTCAGAAGACCCCAGGAGGCTGCCAGAGCCCATTCCACAGAGGAGCAAGGGATGCTCAGAGGCAGTGTCCAGTGTCCCCCAGCTACTGGGGCAGGACCCCTCCCCCAGCCCGTTGTGCGGCCCTCACGTCCTGCTGCTGTTTCTCTTCGTCCAGGTTAACTGTGCTCCAGCCAATGTTCTCCTCCCCGTCGGACTCAGAGCCACCGTTGGCCGAGCGCTCCTCATCCCGTTCAAAGTCCTAGGGCCAGAAGACCAGGGTCAGCCTGGGCAGCCCCAGCCTCCAGCCCACCCACTTTGAGCACTGAGGCTTGCCCTGAGGACCAGCATGGCCCAGCCAGAGCAGAGTTAGCTGGGGCAGTGCCAAGCCTGCTAAGACCCACCATGAGCTCCTCCTGCTCCTCCCGGTTGCCAGCCAGTCCGTAGGTGGGGATCTCCCCCAGGGTGCGGCAGAATTCCGAGGTGGCATTGAACACGATGGCCCCCTTCCTCTCAGGGTCTTCATCCTCCTCCCAGCCCCGATGGCGAGACTCCAGCTTCTTCACGATCTCTACCACCTGAGGGAGGGAGCAGCTGTGGGCAAACCCAGATGTTTCTGGGGTGATGCCATTGCAACCCAGAGCCCTACGGATCCTCCCTGGTGATGTAAGATAAGCCCCATCTACAGCCCATCCTGGACCCCCAATTGGTCCCTCCCTCCTCCCTGACTCCCCAGGGTATGTGATCTCACTCGGTCATACATCTGATCCAAACCCATCAGCGGCCCCTGACTGATCTTTAAATTAACATCCAAAATCCTATGTGCCCTTTCTTGACTAGGCCCATGCCAACTCTTCTGCACAGCCCCTCAAGTACAAGGAGACTTCTAAAATTCATGTTAAACACTCAAAGTATGAGCTTATTTTGGTGCAAAAAAATCAAAATCCACACATAGTTTCATAACACACATTTTCCGTGAACTTTTTAAAGACCCCCTCCATATTTCTTCAGTTTCACACATACCTTCCAGGGCCCCTTCCTACTGCCCTCCCTCACCCAACAAACTCCTGCTTTGGGCCTCGGTACAGACAACACTTCTCCCAGAAGCCCTTCCCTGGGGCCCCAGGCAGCCAGACTCCACATGGTCCAGCTTCTCACCTTCTGCTTCACCAAGGAAGCAGGTGCCTTGAGAACTTCCACGTACTTCTAGCACTGATTCTAGTGAGCCAACTGCAGGGGTGCCCATACCCACACCTGTCCCGTGGCAGATGCCTCGTCACACACACAAGGACTATTCAGCATCTCCCCCTCTTTTTTCTTTTTTTTTTTTTTTGCCATAGGGCATGTGAGCTTGTAGGGGAGACAGATGGAGAGAGACCATAAAAGAGAAAGTTAAGAAATCACCCCCTTGGTGGGATTATCACATAGCAATCCTTCTCCATTCTGCTCTCGGGATTTGGGGCACACACACATGCACGTGGTGTGATTTTCAAGCTGCCAGGGACTCGAACTGCGGTCAGCCACGTGAGAGTCCAGCAACTTAACCACCATGCCACCTGCTGGCCCCTCTCCTCTTTTAGCAAACCCTCCCATGCCCTCATAGTCCATGACAGCAAATGCCTTGGAGAAGTTTCTAAACATCACATCTACCGCCTTCCTTTTTTAAAATTTATTTCCTTTTATACATTCAATCACTATACCTCACTTAGCTTATAAAGTGAATTTACCCAACATGAATACACTTCCCACCAGTCCAGTTGAGGATACTATACAAGTTACCATCAGCAGACAATAATCCATTTCTGTGTCCCATAAATACCTTATCATTCTATTTTCCCCTTAATTTCCCCCCCACTCCCTTTTCTCCCACCCCTCTTCCCATACTGTCTCCAGTACCCATAATCATTTTCCATGTTTCTATAACCTCTAATCTGCCTTCATTTTATTACATCTATTTTATTTATTTATTTAATTTGTCAGAGGGTGCTTGATGGAGAGAAACAGACAAAGAGGGAAAGTGAGGAAGCACCTCCTGGGGAGGATGGTCACACCACAGCCCCTTCTCGGTTCTCCTCCCTTCAGAGTTCCAGGCACACACATATGCACCCAGCATGTTTTTCAAGTCACTACCACATAGTTGGCATGTGGGATCCTGCCACCTTAACCACCATGCCACCAGCTGGCCCTACTACATTTATTTTTAAACGAACTTCCTCATAATCACAACGGATACTACCTAACACATACATGTTTTTAAAAATCGCAACCAAACACAAGTATCCAAGACTTGGGCTGAAACATGAATGAACTAAGTCTTTCAGACCCTGAGTGTCTCCACCCCCACACCCGTGCTCACGACTCCTTTCCTTTAGTTTTAGCACAAAAGGACAAAGCCCTGAATATAAGCTATTTTGTTCTATATTTTTTTAAAAAAAGCTATTTACTTAACTACTGAGATGAATAAACACACACACACGCACGCATACACACACAAGCAACCTCCACAGAGTCTCATGCTGAGGTCCTCTCTGTGGCCTTCCCAGTCAGAAGCCAGTATCAAGAGCACACGTGTACACTGGCACATACAGGTCAATCCAAGAACCGAACCTCCAACCTTCCACATGGCTTCTAGCATGGCAGAGCAGCACACGAGGCACCACCAGTGAGCCTCATATTGCATAGTTTTCAAAAGCTAAGAAACCTGAATCTTACTGTGTGATTGTTCTATAATTTACTTAAAATGTGTGTGTATGTGTGAGTGTGTGTACTTTTTTTTTCTTTTTTTGGAGAGGTTTTTGCTATAGGGCGCGTGCACTCGCCAGAGAGAGAGAGACAGAGAGACAGAAAGCAAGAAATCACCCCCCAGGGGGGATGGCCACACAGCAATCCCTTCTCCCTTCTCCTCTTGGGATCTTGGGCACGCACACACACGCACCTGGCATGAGTTTAAGCCGCTGGGTCCAGGACTCAAACCACGGTCGACTACATGGGAGTCCAGCGACACAGCCATTACGCTAACTGCTGGTCTCAGTGTGTGTACTTTTTAAAGACAGTCTTGCTACATTGCCATCCTGCCTCAGCTTCCAAAATTGCTGCGACTACAGGCACATGTCGCCACACCCAGCTTTTAGGGCAGCCAGGAATTGAACCCAGGCCTCCATGTGGCCTGAGCCTACAGAGTATCAGAGTCAGCCAGATTGCAGTACTATGGCTAGGCGAATTTTTTACATTAATCTGGATGTGAGTGGTTGTCATTCATCTGCTTTTCACAGAACCACATTACATGATATGAATGTACTTCTATCTAACCTAGCCCACTGAGGATGGACTTCTCCTGTTATCACAAATAACACAGCTGTTGGGGCCAGCAGGCGGCATAGTGGTTAAGGGCGCTGGACCCCCACATGGCCAACAGCAGTTCAAGTCCCAGACCTGGTGACTTGCTTTCTCTCCCTCTCTCTTTCTCCCCACCCCCTGGTCAAATTAAATTAAGTTAAATAAAATAATTCTTTAAAAAATTTAAAAAAGAAAAACAAATGCAACTACAGGCACTCTGATGCCTGTTTCCTGGTGCATGTGTGGTACAAGCTCAGGAATGGGACACGTGGGGCAGGCCCTGGCACACACGGCCTCACTCTACGGGTCTGTGTCACTGTCTTCCCAGTCTGACTGGACTCACAAACAGCACCAGAGTTCCGGTCACTCTGCATCTTTACACTCGACACTGCTGGACTTGCACACGTTCTGTCGGGTTGTGTGGTGTGATGTGGTACAACACTGATTCAGCTCACCTTTCTGTGATCACTAACAAAGTGGAACCTCACTGGGTATTTTACTGGCCACTTATTCCTCCTCTTCTACTCACGACTTTTGCCCATTTCTCTGTTTTGTTCTTTATACAGACACTCCTCAGCATACAGTGGGGTTACGTTCTGAAAATCTCACTGTAAGTGGAGAGCACAGTAAGTGGAAGTACATTTAATACACCCAGCTTACTGAACATCCTAGGCTTACCCAGCCTCCACCTTAAACGTGCTCAGCCTATGTATATTTGCCTCGGGTTGGGCAAAACCATCCAGCATAAGCCTATTCTACAACAGTGTTGAACAGTTCATGTAATTTTGTTTTGTTTTGTTTTCACTAAAGAGTACATGCCTGAAAGAGAATGAAAGAGACAGAAAAAGAAAGAAAGTGAGGAAGCAACCCCCCTACCCCAAGCGGGAAGTGGCCATGTCACAATCTCTTCTCCATTCTCTCAGGACTTTGGGTATGCACATGAGTCTGGTCTGTTTTTCAAACTGCCAGATCTGGGACTCGAACCATAATGTCAGCCATGTGGGATCCAACCGCTTTAACCACCAGGCCACTCGGTGGCCCCTATTTCGTATAATTTATTGAATACCACACTAAAAGTGAAAAACGGAATACAATCCTTACTATTTATGCCAAATCATTATCAGTTAAAAATAAATAAATAAAACAGCTACACCATTGTAAAGTGAAAAGATCCGAAGTCAAATCATCATAAATTGGGGACTGTCTATATATTCTTCAACACTCGGTTGTAAAAAAAAAAAAAAAAAAGTTTGAGAGATTTTTGCTCTAGGGCACATGTGCTCACTATAGAGACAGAGAAACAGAAAGTGAGAAATCACCCCCCAGGGGACATAGCCACACTGCAATCCTTTCTCTGGTCTCCTCTCAGGAGGAGTGAAAAATAACCCCCTGGGGGGGATGGCCAGCGTCAGTTTTAAGCCACCAGGTCTGGGACTTGAATTATGGTCGACTGTGTGGGAGTCCAGTGACATAACTATTAAGCCATCTGCTGGTCCTTTCCTTTAGTTTTAGTACAAAAGGAACCTGAACCATAATCTTCTTATTCTTTATTTCTTTACCTTTTACATTTTTTTAATAGTATATGCAAGAGACAGAAAGAGTTTCATCATGCCACGATCTCTTGCACTCAGCCCTCCAGCATGCACACACACATCTGGCATGTTTCAGGATGACCAGGCCAGGAATCCAAACCCACAGTCAGTCATGTGGCTTTCAGAACTGCAGAGCAATATGCCACCTACTATGCCATCAAGACTGGGCCTCCTTTTATATTTTCCTTTTTATTTATTTATCTTTAACTTGTCAGAGAGTATGCCCTCACCGAAGGGGGGGATCACCACCCCCTAGCAGGGCATGGTCACACCTCAATCCCTTCTGCTCCATTTTTCTACTCTGTAAGGATTTGGGGCACCTGGCATGTTTCTCAAGCTGCCAGGACTGGGACTCAAATCATATGTAGCCATGTGGATCTGACTGCTTTGACCACCAGGCTACAGAACTGGCCCCATGATATCTATTATTTCTTTTTAAGATTTATTTAATTTTGGGACCAGCAGTTAGCCTAATGGCTATGTTGCTGGACTCCCACGTAGTCGACCGTGGTTCGAGTCCCGGACCTGGTGGCTTAAACTCACACCAGGCGCGTGTGCGTGCGTGCCCAAGATCCCGAGAGGAGAATGGAGAAGAGGGGATTGCGGTGTGGCCATCCCCCCTAGGGGGTGATTTCTCACTTTCTATCTCTCTCTGTCTGTCTGGCGAGCGCACGCGCCCTATAGCAAAAACCTCTTCAAAAAAAAAAAGAAAAGATTTATTTAATTTTAAAATTATTATAATTTTTTTTAGTTTGCTATAGGGCACATGCACTCACCAGAGAGAGTACCAGCAAGTGAGAGAAAGCCACCAGGTACAGGACTTGAACTGTGGTCAGCCATGTGAGAGCCCAGTGCCTTAACCACTACACCACCTGCTGGCCCCAACATCTTCTTTTAAAAAGTGAGATCTTAATCTCCATGTAATTAAATGTCAGTTTTTTTCTCGTCATGGCTTATGATTTACTTATATCTTAAAAATTCTCTACCACCACCCAGCTCCACTAGTGCACGCTGGAGGCTACTGCTTAGCAGGCTGAGGCCACATGGGAGGCCTAGGTTTGAGTCCCAGCCCACCCAAAGAGCTGGACACAGTGTGGTAGGCCTGTAGTAGGTTGGAGCAAGAGGATTACAACTTAGCAAGATCTATCTAAAAACAACAAAAAATAAAATTCTACTACAAAATTATGTATCTAATTTTCTTAATTTTGTTCTGAAATGTTAAACTTCAACTCTGAATCTCTTAATCCACCTATAAGTGAATTTTGTGTAAGGTTTGAGGTATAAACTCAATTTCAATTTTTTCCAAATATGAGGGGATTTCAAAAAGTTCATGGAGAGACCAACAGATGGCATAATGGTTACATTGCTGGACTCCTAGTAGTCAACTGTGGTTCAAGTCCCAGACCTGGAGGCTTAAAACTCAGGCCAGGTCCATGTGCATACATGTCCAAGATCCTGAGAGGAGAATGAACAAGGGACTGTGGTGTGGCCATCCCCCCAGGGGGTTATTTTTCACTTTCTGTCTCTGACAAGTGCACACATCCTGTAGCAAAAATTTCTAAAATTAAAAAAAAAAAAAAAGCTCATGGAAACATGAAATTAAAGAATTGGGTGGGGATGGGAACCAGTGCCTAGCGTAATGGCTATGTCGCTGGACTCCCATGTAGTCGACCACGGTTTGCATCCCGGACCCAGTGGCTTAAAACTCACACCGGGCGCATGTGCGTGCGTGCCCAAGATCCCGAGAGGAGAATGGAGGAGAAGGGATTGCGATATGACCATCCCCCCTGGGGGGTGATTTCTCGCTTTCTGTCTCTATGTCTCTCTCTGTCTGTCTGGCGAGCACATGCGCCAGAAAATCTCTCCAAAAAAAAAAAAATTGGGTGGGGAGAATGGTCAGCAGATGGCATCGTGGTTAATGCCACATGCACATGATAGACCACAGTTCCAAGTCCTGGACCTAATAACTTGAAAATCATGCCAGCGTGTGCTTGCTCAAAATCACAAGAGGAGAATGGAAGAAAAGGGACTGCGGCATGGCCATCCTTCCTGGTAGGTGACTTCTCACTTTCCCTCTCTCTACCCAGTGAGGACAGACCCCTATGAGGCCCTACTACCTGATGCCACATGGTTATTTTACTCTGGTTTGTTCACATTAGAATGGAAGCTCCCTGAAGACAGTAACTTCTGTGCTTTGGATGTTGCACTCACTGCCATAAGGTGGATGCTTTATAAATACTTGCTGCATAAGGAATCTTTTTTTTAAAGAATTATTTCATTTTATTTATTCATTCATTTTATTTGACCAGAGAGAGACACAGAAAGAGAGGGAAAGTGAGAAAGCAAGCCCCATGAGGTTCTTGTCCCCAGCCTACCTCCCTTGCTGTATCCCCTAGTCCTGGCACTTCCCAGACTCGCCTGCCGCCTTACACAAAGGGCATCAGCACTCAGCTGACTGTCTTCCTCCCCATGTGTGCTCCTGTCTTCCTACTGGTGACCTCTGCATTCACAATGTCCCATCCACTAACTCAACCCCAGCGGTTCCTTGCCCTCTCACCTCCACAGTGCTTCCCCTGGCCACTCCCTCCCAGGGTCACATGGGTACTCTTATGACAATTGCCATTCCCCTTCAAAATCTCAATTCCAAGGATTTGCTCTGCTTCCTACATGCTATCTTTCTGTCTCCCTTACTCTTTCAACCTGAATCCGATAATTCTTCAATCACACCAAGATACCAGCCCACCTCTTCATGCCCATCACTCCCTTGTGTTATGCCCCTCTATTGATCAGCCTGGATTCAGTGGCATATCAATAGAATCCCTTCTGCCTGGCCCCTCCTCCTTAGAAAAACCCAATCCTAACTAATCCCAAGGTCTGGTCCATTGGCCTCAGCTGGCTACACTAAGCATCAGAATACAGTTAGAGAAACCCATAGATATGCTGACCAAACCCCATTCAAATTCGTGGCCATGAGGAACTGCTAATGCCATTAATCCCCACCAACAGTCAACACTGCCCAGTAGGCCTATTCTTCACCCTCCACTCTCCAAAACAATGTCTCACCTTTTCTCAAACCTCCCACAGGTACCCACCTGCCACCTCTTCAGGGGAAAACACATAAACAATCAGAAAGGAGATCCCTTAATGTCAGCCCAACAAAATTACCTGCATAGGTTGTCTGCCTCCCTCACCTTCTCTCCTAAAATAAATGAGACTACCTGGCTTCTCTTGGGGCCACCCTCCACTGCACTTTTAAGTCCAAGCCCTGCCTGCCAAGAGCTTTCCTTCTCTTCTCCCATCATTAATTCCTCCTTTATTGGCACCAAACACATTCTAGAATCTTATTTTTAAAAAATCCTATTAATAAAATAAATTAACACTCCTTCAAGGATGTGAAACTTGATTGGATACTGACCAAAACAAAAACTAAAGACATACTGGGAGAAAACTATTCTTACATAGACTGGCTATTTTATAGCATTTACAGAATTTTAGGGCAATGTGGCTATGTAGGTTAAAGTCCTTATTGTTTAGAGATGTCTGCTAAGTAACTTAAGGATAAAGTGACATGATATCTACAACTTACTTTCAGGGATTCAGGGAAAAAAAGTAAGAAGAGAAAAAAAAGAATTGTGACAAGGTGTTTGTTGCAACATTCTTTCAACTTTTCTCCATGTAGACGGTGTGGTATGGCTTCTGTACCTTTGAAAAACTTTCTAAATGATTCTCAGCCAGGCTGAGAACGGCTAGCCTACACAACCCTTAAACTCCTCCCAACTATACAACTCTAGGATTCTTAGATGTAACTTTTAAATATGAACACAACAAATAATTAAACATTTAAGAGGAAAAACCTCCCCCAATTAGTAACTCCTTTAGCCTATGGCCCCATTTCTATACTCTTTGGAGTAGGGCTGGGCAAGCTACAGCCCGTCATCTATCTGAACAGATTTACTGGAACACAGGCATGCACATTTATTTACACGCTGTCTGCGGCTGCTGTTGTACAGAGGCAGAGCACCTGAGTGGCACCTGACAACCCCTCAAACCTCAAGTACTTGCTCCCTGGCCCATTAACAGAGCATGCCCACCTGCCCTAGCTGCTGTCCTCACTTCCTCCCCTCCCATTTCTTCTCGGTCCCCCTGAATCACTGGAACAATCTTCACTGTGCCAAATTTGACTTTGCTTCCCAGTAGTGTAAGAAGATTCCCTCACTCTCTCACCTCAAAAGCCCTCCTTGGCTTCTGTGGGGTCTCACTCTTGGGGTGCTCTTCCTGCTCCAAGGCCATTGCTTCCCTGACTCCTCTGCAGTACCTTCCACCTCTACTCTACACAACATGGTGGGCACCTAGGGCTCACTCCAGCCTCTCCTCTCTTAAGCCTCCCTGTCCTTACTGGAGGTATAAGGTGGAAAATGTGGCCTCCGGGCTCTACCACTGCGCAATGCTGGAGCCACATCGGAGACCCAGGTTCAGATCCTGGGCGGAACTAAACACACTGTGTGCAATTAACTGTGGGTGCCTGTCCACCGAGGACTCCCAACCCTGAAAAGAGTGCCTTACCTACAGCAAACACTTAATGGACATCTACTAATTGATCCAACCACTAAAAAAACGCAACTTGATGAAAAACCACTGTAGAAATCTAGAAACCTACTCATGATGTGACATTAAAGGAAAAGCAGAGGTCAAAGGGCCATACAGTGCTATCTACAATAACACTTACATATACTCACGAGGACAGGTCACCAGACACGGTGGCCACCCCATACCCAGCCCTGCCAGCACCCTAATGCACCCAGCCTCACCTTCTCACCACTGTCTCGCAGCTGCTGGAGCTGCTGCAACTGCCGCAGCCGGCGCCCCCTC
>NW_006159755.1:2912541-2915003 GCF_000334495.1 Tupaia belangeri chinensis | reverse complement strand
CCGCCGGCGCGTGGGGCTGCTGCCCCTGCCGCAGCCGGCGCCCCTTCTCCAGCTGCTTCTGCAGCTCCAGCTCCGCCTCGTCCTCCTCCAGCACCTCTGGGGATCCTGAGGGCAGAGCCCCTTCCTCCTCTGGGGGAAACACAGGAGATGCCTGCTCAGATCACCCCCTTGGCCCCCAGGCCCATCTCCGCCCTTTCTCTCAGTCCCCTGCCAGCCAACTCCTCACCCTCATCACTAATGTCCATGTTCTCCACTCGGGTATCGTCTGATGGTGGGGGCTGAGGGACAGGCTCCTTTTCCTCCTCCTCCTGGGCCTCCTCTTCCACCTCAGGCACTCGGCGCCGACCCCGGCCCCGCAGTCTAGAGGAAGGAGGCCTTTTCAGTGAGCATCGGCCCCCTAGGCCAGCCCGTCCTTACATCCCACCACCAAATCAGAACCCACCTGGAACCAAAGTCCCCATCTTGAGTCTGGTCCCCAAGAGGCAGCAAGTCATCCGCACGCACTACTACTTCCTTCTCCTTCTTGCGGATTTTCTTCACCCTCCGCTTTGTCTTTTTAAAGGTCACCTGAAGGGAGGAGAGAAGAAACATGAAGATAGGGAGAGAAGGCGAGCCAGCCACAGACCAAGAGCATAAATGCTGCTTTAGTGCTATGTCACTGTTCTAAATAAGCACTTACCATGTACGAACGAGAAAGGCGAGTCTAGTATTACCCCATTGGATGGATAGGGACCGTGCCCTCAGTCGCCCAGGTCCTAAGTGAGAAGGCTGGGCCTGAGCTCCTCAGCACCAGTCCCAGAGCCCTGCTCGTACCCACTCAGCATGATACCAAATGCACCAGCTGACTACCTTTGTGTTCACAGAATCCCCAGTGCAAAACGCACTCCCACCTACACAATTACCACCTCCCCAAGCAACTGCTCGTCCTCACAGTGAGCCTCAGGAGGTGACTGGCTCCTGCCACCACCATTTCAGACAGGGCACCCCAGGCTCACAGTTAAATGTCTCAGTCAAGGCACAAGCTGGCTATGAATACGAGCTCAGTCCCACCTGCCTCAACAGTCCTTGTTCCATTCACTCTGGCACGGTCCCTGGACTGCCACTTACTGCCCACCCAGGAGGCCTAGCACTGCGCAAACACCTGATCTCCCTCCTTGGTGCAGGCTGGCAGCCATGGAGCCATGGGAAGAAAGAATTACTACTCCAATTACAAAGCGCAGGAGGGGCTCACCATCTCCTCAGGCGTGAGGTATTCCGAGGCAAGTCGGGGCCCTACGGAGCTCAGGGACTGAGCTTGCAGCCGCAGCTTGGCCCGGATCTCTTCCAGCTCCCGCTCCCGGATGCCATCAGCCATGCCACCCTGTTCCAAACGGAAGGAGTGGGGCCGCTCCCCCTCTAACTCCTCATCATACTTGGACAGGATAGAGCGAGGTTTTTGCTGTAAGGGAAGAGGGACAGATTAGGACCCAGGCTGGTCCCTAAAAAGTCAGCCAGCCACCACAGCCTCACTCTAGATACCCTCCACCCCAGCAGCCCACACTGCCCCAGCCATACCTGTGCCAAGTCATCCACACTCTCGTCCTCGGCATAGGGCAGGTAGTCAGGCTTCTTCTTCCGCAGCTCCACGTTCTTCTCTGCCCGCTCCTTATCCACCAGGTTCACATTCACAAGCACATCTTCTTCCTCCTGCAGCACACCTGGGGAAACGGCAGTGGCCATTCATTCCTTGACTCGGCAGTACCAGTGCCTCCCCCAACAGCACTCTAGTTCAACCCACCTTTGTCCTTGAGGGTGAGGATCACAGTCTCCCCTTCCCGGAAGGAGTCAATGGCATGCTCCACGGTGAGACCCTGCAAGTCCCGGGCGCTA
This sequence comes from Tupaia belangeri chinensis, assembly GCF_000334495.1. NCBI lineage: Eukaryota > Metazoa > Chordata > Mammalia > Scandentia > Tupaiidae > Tupaia > Tupaia belangeri. Next base: position 2,913,134 of record NW_006159755.1, on the reverse strand, counting down.
TACAGATCCTACAGGGGAAGATTCTGGGAGTCACAAGTCCTGACCCGCAAGGGGCCTCCCCTGCCCCTTGGCTGCTACCGCCTCACCTGTCTCCTCTGCCCAAACTCCTCCTCCACAAGTGTGCTGACCCCAAACTCTTGGTCCATCTCTTCCAGCAGCTTGGCCTATGGGACAGGGATGGAGTCACCTGTGATCTCAGGTCTTTTAACATCACCTTCTTCCACACCCAGAGCTCTTCCAAGTAGGAGTGCAAAAAAGGCAAGCCCTGCAGGCAAGCTGCCAAGACTCCAAAGCAGACACCACAGGCCACAAACCTCCCACTCTTACCTTCTTAGAGTCAGTCTCCATCTCTGTGCCCAGTCGGGCCACCAGAGGCACATGGCCACCACCCCAAGCTGCCCAGATGCTCACCCTCTTCTCTGCCAAGTCCTTCTCTTTCTGCAGCTGCCGGCTCCTCTCGATCCAGGCTGCAGTGTCATCCAGCCAGGGGTCATCCTCCCCCAGGGTCTTTATCTTCCTGAAGAGGGAAGGAAGCACTGCTCTGAGGGCCCAGTCCCTGCTCCCCATCCTCACTTACAAAAGGCAGCTGAGGC
>NW_006159755.1:2910218-2912020 GCF_000334495.1 Tupaia belangeri chinensis | reverse complement strand
CCCCCACCGTGGCTGGACCCCTCACCCTAGCTTTTGGTTCAACAGGCGCTTTTCCTTGGCAGCTGCCAGCTTCTCCCGTAGCTCCTCTCGCTGTCGCAAGGCCATGGGGTTGATGACTTCAGCTGTCACAGGCTCCTCCTTGGTACCCGCCTCTGGAAGGTGGAACAAACATGAGGCTATCCCTGCTGGTGGGGAGAGGAGGGAGCCACTCACCTTGCCCCCTTCCAGCTCAGAGGGCCAGAAAGGGCAAGAAGAGGAGCAAGAATCCTTCCCCTCCCTACTCCCATTTAACCCCCTTTCCCATGGCAGACTGTAAAACATGACAGGACCCTCTATACTTTCCAAAACCCCTCAAATCATGCTTTTCGAAATATCCAAACATCCCAGGCAGCAGCAACTACACACATCTCAGCCCATCTAATACCACCTCATGGCCAGAGTGAGAATACGCTTGTCCTCCCACTCAAGCCCACAAAGCAAGCACCCCGTTATGAGCCCCCAGCCAGCTCAGTTCATGGGCATGCCCACCCAGGGGCAAGAAGAGGCCTTGTGCCCTCTGGCAAGTACATGCACGCACAAGATGACAAGACGGTACTGAATCTGTGCTCTGAGCTCACTTTCTTCAAAAACCCCTCCAAGGGTCCTCCCTCAACTCTACCCTTTGCCTCATACTCACCTTTTTTGACAGCACTGACCTCCAAGGGTTTCAGCCCCAGCTTTGCCCGGAGTTTACTGAGGACAGAAGTACAAGTGTTAGGGACTGTCAAAGAAATGGCATCGGGTGCATTTCTGGTCAGATGAAAGGTGAAAACAAGATGGTACTGAGTGGTCCTAAGGGTTCCAAACACAGGGCCTGATCCAGGCAGCCTAAGGCAATAGGAGGGCACTGGTCTAGTCAAGGAACACCAGGCCTGGGCTTTTTCCAACCAGTGAACACCATCTTTCCTCTTGGGTCCTAGTTTCCTCTTCTGTCATGCAGACAGTCAGCTAAGATCACGTACATAGCCCTTCTAGCTCCAGTCAGCACACTTCAGGGTGAAAAGCTTCCCAGGTGGCTGCCCCAGAAGAAAAAAAGCTAAAACACATGGAAGAAATTACTCACTTGGTTTCCTCGATGCTGAGTGACGAGGCATCTCCTGAGCTAGTCTTGGAACTGGCAGCTGGAATAACAAGAAGCGTGGTTCAGAAACTGCAGCCTCCTTCCACCCAGCCTCCCAGCAGCTCCTTCCACCCAAGTCTCAGACTCTGAGGTCCCTTCCTCTTCTGCCTTCCTCTCCTGACCCAAGAGGTCCAACTTTCTATGTGCTCACTCTGCCCTCTCCACTTCTGTATGTTCTGCATCTTCAACCCAAACTGTCTTCTCTCATCTTGTTCTGACAAAATACTACCTAAATACCAAAATTAAACATCTGCGTTATAAAGCCCTGTCCAACTGTTTAAAATACATATATATAAGTAAATATATAAATACATACAAATACACACTTTTTTTTTTTTTTTAAGAGAAAGATTTTCGCTACAGGGCACATGCACTCACCAGAGAGACAGAGAGAAAAAGAGAGAGAGAAAATGAGAAATCACCCCCCCGGGGGGATGGCCATGCCATAGTCCCTTCTCCTCCATTCACTTCTCAGGATCTTGGACACACATGTACATGCACCCGGCATGAGTTTTAATCCACCAGGTTCAGAACTCAAACCACCGTCAACTACATGGGAGTCCAGTGACATCACCTTTATTCCACCTGCTGGTCTCCACATACAGGCTCTTTAATAGAGAGCACACACACTCGCGAGGGAAAG
>NW_006159755.1:2897703-2910094 GCF_000334495.1 Tupaia belangeri chinensis | reverse complement strand
TTTTTTGCTATAGGGCACGTGCGCTCGCCAGACAGACAGAGACATAGAGACAGAAAGCGAGAAATCACCCCCTAGGGGGGATGGTCACACCGCAATCCCTTCTCCTCCATTCTCCTCTTGGGATCTTGGGCACGCACGCACACGCATCCGGCATGAGTTTTAAGCCACCGGGTCCGGGACGCGAACTGCAATCGAATACGTGGGAGTCCAGCAACATAGCCATTATGCTAACTGCTGGTTCCCATGCCCAGTGTGTTTTTCAAGCCACTGCGGCCAGGATTCAAACATCAGTTGGCTATGTGGGGATCAAGCTTCCTTAACCACTAGGCTACAGGGCTGACTATAAATATTTTGGGAAAGTCATGATGTATTTTTCTGTGTTTCTATGCAAAAATGTATCATGACTTTCCAGACAACTGAATATGTTTTTTTTTTCTTTTTTTTTTTTTTTTCAAGTCATCAGGTCTAGGATTTGACTACACAGCCGGCCACATGGAATACAGCTGCCTAACCACCAGAGGATGGGCTGGCCCTACAATGTATCTTTTAAAATATATTTATCTCCTAAGAGAGTGATAAAAAGAGAAAGGTATACCCCCAGTAGGGCCCAACCAGCTCAGATCAAGGGCATGCCCACCCAGGAGGTTCAGGGAGGTTGAGATGAGAACCCAGGACCTTTCCCGTGTGGGTTTAGTTGTGCTACTCCTGCACACTGCACCACTTGGCCCCTCGCTCAAGTACTGATCAGAACTAACTACTCTCCCCTAAACTCCACAGCACGGCCAGTCATTTCTGGGCCTGCTTCTCCCCATGGGGCAGGGACTATGTAAGCAGCATGACTGTCCTCTGTGCAATTCTTGTAGTTGAGGAACAAACGCCTACTGGTGCCTGCTCTGTGTTGAATGTTGAAGATACAGATAAGTAGGCATTTCAGGCCTACTTCACCCACCTTACAAACAGCAAATATATCGGTGAACACCACAGAGAAGCCAGGCACAATCGGATGGAAGTTCCTGAACAAGCTGACATCATGAGTTCGTCTTTTCCAATATCCCCACCTACAACCTACCTTCTCCTCTTTTATCCCAAATGTTCCTCGTTCTACCTGGGCCCTGGATCGCAACCTCTCTCGCAAAAGTCTCCTTATTTCTAAATCAAATGGATTTTTTTCAGTTCTGGTTTTGCTTGATCTCCTGTGGTATGTGACAATGTTGATCAATCCCTCTTTCTTTCTTTTTTTTTCCTGCGGAGTTTTTTTCTTTTTTGTTATAAGGTGCATGTGCTCGCCAGAAAGACAGAGAGACAGAAAGCGAGACATCACCCCCCAAAGGGGATGGCCATGCCACAATCCATTCTCCTCTCAGGATCTTGGGCACGCACGCACACACGCCCGGTGTGAGTTTACACCACCGGGTCTGGGACTCGAACTGTGGTTGACTATGTGGTAGTCCAGTGACAGAGCCATTATGTCAACTGCTGATCCTGATCAATCTCTCTTTCTAACAATACTCTTTCCACAGATACCATGACGAGATTTTCTGACTTTCCTGTCCTCTTGGCTACTCCATTTCCTAGCCTGTAGCATATTTTTCTTGCCCATTATTAAAATATTGGTGTTCTATTCACAACCCTGTCTTCTTATTCCACACTCTCTCAGAAGGTTTAAGTACTTGTCCACCTTAAGTTCTCACAACTCCCAAACTGCTCCCTCCATCCAATCTCTGGATTTCTCCAGGCACATCAACCTTAATACTCTCGAAAACTGAATTCCTTTTCTTTCCTCTAAAACCTTCTTTTCCCAACTTCTCAATTCCAACAGATGACACCACTGTGCACTTAGTTGTTCAAGTCAAAATTCCAGGTCTCATTCTCTACTCCTTCTCCTTCCCACCCTCATCCAAGCACTATGTTCTGTTAACCTCTCCAAAAAATAAAAAAGAAAACTTCTCTCATCCTACTGCTCCCTTAGTGCAGGCCACCACCAACCCTCACCTGATCTACAACAGTCCTGATTTCCTGGCCGCCAGTCCTCAACACCTTTGACCAAGTAAGTTCTCAATGAACCGTAAAGTGACCTTTACAGAACATGAATCTAATCATCTCATTTCCCCACTCAAAGCCATGCCTTCCTACTACTCTCAGGATCAGGGTCCTGGCCCAGCTGGTGGTGTAGAGGTTAAGGCAGCTGGATTCCCACAAGGACGGGGGATACAGGTGAGTCCAGACCAGGGAAAATACTCCAGGCAGATGTATGTGTGTTTACCCAAAATCCTGGGAGAAGAACCGGTTGAATGGATTGTGGCTGCCATCCCTCCTGGCGGGTGCTTTCTCACCTCCTCCCACAGCCACCTATATCTGTCTGTCTCTGGCTAGTGCATGTACCCTACAGCAAAAATAATAAAACTGTATCTCCTGTCTGTGCCATGAGCTCTACATAATTTTCGCAATACCAAGTTTTGTCTTGCCTCTGCACAGGTTCATCAACGTCTTTATAGAGACCTGTGATGTGCCATACAATTAAGGAAAACAAAAGATCTGTGTCTTCACGGAGCTCGGTGGAGAATGTCAACCTTTAATCCAAAATTATCGCGGGAAGACCCTTGAATAAGTGCTAAAGAAGATAGCCTGGAGGCGACCCAGCCTGAAATGGTTCGTGGACACTGCCTACCCTCTAAAGGCCCCGCACAGCTCAGGACCCCCGCCCCGTCCCCTGCACAGGTCCCGCCTCTCACCGGCCTCGTAGCCGTCATCTCGCTTCTCCCGCTTCACGCGCCTCTCGGAGGGCTCTGCCTGGCTGCGCTCCCGCCCGTGCGTGCTACTGCGGGTCTCAGCTTCAGCTCCGCGCCGCCCGCTCCCGCGCTCGCTTCCACGCTCCCTGCTCCGCTTCCGTCGTTCGCCGCCACTGCTGCCGCCGCCGCCACTCCGTTGTTTGTGCTTTTGGTGCTCCCGATGCCGCGGCGGCTGCTCGGTAGAGCCTCCGGTACTGGTCGCCGTCGTCGTCCCGGCCGCATCCTTCTCCCCACGGTGCTTCTTTGACGACCCCATGGTGGTACGTCTTCTAAGAACCCGGCAGCGGCCGAGCCCCGAAGACGCAAAATGAAAACACTTCCGGGTCACTTAGTGCCGCTGTCGTGTTGCAGGAAACCAAGAGCAGCAACTTCCGTCGTTCGCCGTGGAAACTACCCCAAAGGACCATGGGAAGGCTAGGGTCTGAGCGGGATTGCGCATTCTCCGCCCCCGCGGGCAGGGGGCGGGCTTTGCGCTGGGCGTCGATTGCGCATGCGCTCACATAGGGGGTGTGGAGTTGGACTAGAGGAGGCGGGGTTTCCGTCCCGTAAGGACCCGGGGACCTTCTACACCGATGTTCCTGGAGCTGGAATCCGCTCCGGTCCTCCCTCCACCAGTACTCCCCCAGTTGCTGGATGTTTGTTGCCTTTTCGTGGTTAGCTCCTTTCATCCCAACAGGCGCCCTCCCAGTGGACGTGGCTCCGTCGGCTGTGAGACGATTCAGCATATTTTCCTCCTCCAGACCACTCTCCACCGCCCTGCTTTGGAGTCCCAGTAACCGCTATTGTCAGGGAGCACCTCTTTACCACCTTACGTGGATGGGGTTTTAAGAAATCTGGGTTCTGTGATCTGCTAAAAAAGCGCTACATGAGCTTCTCTGTGCCCGTGATCCCACCCGACCTTGGGTGCAAACTCGGGCACATTTGCGTGTGTGAGATTTTTTGTGTGTTTTTTGGTTTTGTTTTTTGGGTTTTTTTTTGAGGCAAGTACTCTAACCTAAAATAATTTGTACTGGGACCAGCAGATTATGTAATGGTTACGTCTCTGGACCCCACGTAGCCGACCCGATTTTTGATGTTTGAGTCACAACCCAGTAGCTTGAAACTCGGGGGACGCGTGTGTGTGTGTGTGTGTGTGTGTGTGTGTGTGTATGTGCGCGCGCGCACCCCCAAAATCCAGAGAGGAAACGAGAAGGGATTGCAGTGTGGACATCTCCCCTGGGGGGTGACTTCTCACTTTCTGTCTCTGTTTTTCTGGTGAGTGCACGCACCCTATAGCAAAAATCTCTCAAAAAAAAAAAAATAGGTATTTAAAAGCCCAGTTCACACCATCTCTCCTGACACGCACAGGGAACACCTGACTCAGTCTATGGGCCGTCTACCATGTGTTAGGTTGTGGTGTATGAGCCTCTTTAATAGTTTCTCCTTGCAGTTAGCGTAATGCCTATGTCCCTGAACTCCCACGGTTCGAATCCCAGACCCGGTGGCTTAAACTCGCACAGGGCGCGTGTGCTTGTGTGCCCAAGATCCCAAGAGGAGAATGGAGGAGATGGGATTGCACCTGACCATCCCCTCGGGGAGTGATTTCTTGCTTTCTATCTCTCTGTCTTTCTGGTGAGCACACACACCCTGTAGCAAAAAAAAAAAAAAAAAAAAAAAAGTTTCCCCTTGGACCAGCAAGTGGTGTGGTTAAGAAGGCTGGATACCGCATGCCTGACTGCCAGATTCAGGACGCAGTAGCTGGGCACATGTGCATGGTTGCCCCAAATCCAGAGAAGAGATTGCTGTGGAGTGACCATTCCCGTGTGTGTGTGTGTGTGTGTGTGTGTGTGTGTGTGTGTGTGTGTGTGTGATTTCTTTCCCTCACTCACTTTCCCAGCAAGTGCAACCCTTAGCAAAAAGGAAAAAAAAGAGAAGACTCCCCTCTCCCGTCCCCCACCCCCCCCACCCTACACTCCAGGATTGGATTTGAATTTCAAAGCCCCAGCATTTGAGATTTTTCTTTTTTTAAGAGGTTTTGTTTTTGTTTTTGTTTTTGTTTGCCATAGGGTGTGTGTGCTCAACATACACCCTGTGGAGAGACAAAAAGAAAGTGAGAAATCACCCTGGGGGCGGGGGTGGATGGGATGGCCACGCTGCAAACCCTTCTCCATTCTCTTCTTGGGATTTTGGGCCTGCACACACATGCACCCAGCATGAGTTTTAAGCCACTGGGTCCAAGATTAGAACCATGGTCAACTACTTCCGTCCAGTGACGGAATCCGGTGACGTAACCATTATGCCATCTGCTGGTCCTGGCCTCAGCATTTGAAGTCTTCAAAACTTTCAGGAAAATGGATATGAAAAAATTTTGCATGGATTTATTTATTTGCACCAAAATAAGCTCATACTTTATTTTTTTAAGAGGCTTTGCTATAGGGCACGTGCGCTTGCCAGAAAGACAGAGAGAGACAGAGAGATAGAAAACGAGACATCACACGCCCCCCAGGGGGGATGGCCACACCACCAATCCCTTCTCTTCTCAGGATCTTGGGCACTCACACACACACACACTGGCGTGAGTTCAAGCCACCAGATCCGGAACTTGAACCGCAGTCAACTACATGGGAGTTCAGCGACATAGCTATTACACTAATTGCTGGCCCCAGCTCATACTTTTTGTTGTTGTTGTTGTTAAGTTTTGCTATAGGCTACATGTGTGCACTTGCTGGAGAGACAGGGAGGGAGAGAGAGAAAGTGAGAAAGCACCCCTCAGGGATAACCACGCTGCAATCACTTCTCCACTCTTTTCTGAGGAATTTGGGCATATACATACACTCATGCACATGGCATCTTTTTCAAACTGTCAGGTATGGGACTCAAGCCATGCAGTTAAGCATGTGGGATCTGGCCACCTTAATCACTATGCCACCTGATACTTTAATTCGAATTTTCCACAAACTTTTGAAGTCTTGCTATGTGTTGGAGACAGGGTGGAGGAACTGCTGCTGTTTCTCAAGATGTCTCAATCCTCAGGAATAGAAAAGTGGCCGTATGCGCAGGGTAAAGGCAGCCAGAACAGCCAGAGCTCTTGGGCAATGTGGGGACAGAGCTAAGCCTGCTGCCCACCCACCTGCCACCACCTACTCCCAACCTCCAGCCTCCTCCCACACCTCCCTCCCCCTCCCTGCCACCATCAAAAATCTCACACTGTATTTGCGTAAAGTCTTTAATTTTTATCTTGGGGACTGCAGTCAGGGTCCAGGTTGGGGGTGGAGTGCTTGCCAAGCTGGCTGCCGGTAGGTTCTGTCCTTAGAGGGCTCTGAGAAGAGTGTTCCATTCTCACCCCCACTGGCTTGTGACTCCTTAAAGACACAGGGAGGGGCTTTTTCTTTCTTTCTTTTTTTTTTTTTTTTGCTATAGGGCGCATGTACTCGCCAGAGAGACAGAGATAGACAGAAAGCAAGAAATCACCCCCCCATGGGAGATGGTCACGCCGCAACCCCTTCTTCTCCATTCTCCTCTCGGGATCTTGGGCATGCACGCACACGCGCCCGGTGTGAGTTTAAGCCACCACGTCCGGGACTCAAACCGCAGTCAACTACATGGGAGTTCAGCGACATAGCCATTACGCTAACTGCTGGTCCCACAAGAGAGTCTTGTAGCTCTCTTCCCCAATGCCAAGAAAACCACTGATTATGTGGGTTCAAATCTACCTCCTATACTGGCTTACTGTGACCCTGAGCAAGCTGCTTCCCTCCTCTAGTTTCAGGATTGTGAAGTGGGGCTCATAATCCCTGCTCTGTACCAGGTTACTCTAAAGCATACGGGACAAGATGCATAGGGTGTCAACGTGGTGCCAGCCCCTAATAGGCTTGCTGTGTAGCCACTTGGATGACTGTAGAGTCCCAGACTGGCTCTGCTGCTTATCTGCTCCTGTGTCCTCCTGTTCATTAAGTGCTTAATTTCCTCATTGAGAAATGGGTACAATAATCCTGGCCCTGGGGATAGCAGATGGTGTAATGATATTGTAGCTAGACTCCCACGTGGCCGACTGCAGTTCAAGTCCTAGCTTCAAACTCACACAGGGTGTGTGTACATGTGTGCCCAAAATCCCAAGAGGAGAATGGAGGAGAAGGGATTGCGGCATGGCCAACCTCAGGGGTCGGGGTGGGGCATTTCTTGCTTTCTGTCTCTCTGTATTTCTCTCTTTCTGGTGAGCGCATGTGTCCTATAGCAAAAGTCTCTCTAAAAAAAATTAAAAATACAAAACTCCTGGCCCCACCTTCCTTGGGTGACATAGAGGATAGGACCTGGGGCAGATCTTGCAGGGCCCAGAATGCTGGTGTTAGTGCCTCTTCTTATAGCAGCTTGGCAGAGCCAGTTCTTGCCCAGCCAGATAGCCTCACCTAGATTTCCTGGACTTGTCCTCTGTGTCCCCTTTGCCCGCCTCTGTCAGTAGCTGCTCCTCATTCAATCCCAGGGCCGACAGCACCTGGGAGAAGCGGCGGGTTACAGTGAGCCGGGCGTTGGCCTAAGGAACAAGAAATGGGGTTCCTGCCACCAAGAGCATGGTAGGGCTCTGATTCCTGAGGGAATCTGAGGGCTACCAAGGAGGCAGGAGCCCAGGGGTCCCACCTGGCTTCCTTATGCCCTCAACCAGCTTTGGTCTTCAGGCTGTAGTCTGCTTGTCCAGGGGCTAGCCCTCACCTGCATGGCCTGTTGGAACAGGTAGGGCCGGGCCTGTACCCTGTGCTGGATCCCCTGCAACTCCGCCTGGTACTCAGCAAAGCGCTGTCGCTCCTGGCGCCTACAGAGAGATAGGACTCAGGGCAGCTAACTGTAGACACAGCCCAACTCAACTCATGAGCCCACTTGTTCTAAGGACTTTGTGTTTTGTTTTGTTTTGTTTTGTTTTGTTTTGTTTCACTATAGGGCATGTGTACTCACCAGGGGGAGGGAGAAGAAGGGAGAAATCATCCCTCCCAGTGGGGAAGGCCACTCTAAAATCCCTTCTTCATTCTCTTGGGGCTTTGTGCATGCACAAACATGCACCTGGCATGTTCCTCGAGCTGCTGAGTCCAGGACTCTAACCACACAGCTGGCCACGTGGGATCCAGCCACCTTAACCACCATGCCACCAGCTGGCCCAGGACTTTGTGTTTATGTCCTCTCTGCCCTTACCTTTACAAAGCCATTGTATCCCATCCTGGCCCTGGATTTCTTTCAAGGTCAACAGGAGGGGAGTTATTTGCCTCTCTTTACTGAGGGCTTAAGAGGGTTCAGGAACTTGTGCAGCTGGAGAGTGAAGGTCTGAGCCCTAGAGTACAAGTCTTCAGGTTGCACAGCCAGGGCTCAACTGTAATCCCAGCCATCTCCCAGAGAGAGGGGCCAACACTGGCATCTGAGCTCCTGGACACCTACGTGCCCAGCCTCCCTCCCGGCCCCTCCTGGCCATTCACACCTCTGCCCCCTCTCTTTCAGCAAGCCCAAGAAGGATAAGGACGCTGTGGTTGTTGGCTCTGTGACTTTGCTCCAGGCCCCTCCTCTGGGCTCGGAGCTTGGTTTTCTTGGCAGTGCTATAGCAGGGATCGTACACACTTGCCAGTCTTCTTTGTAATCCTTATAAACAGACAGCTAATGGGATGGAAGAACTAATAAAATGTGTTACAAATAAAAAAATAGATCCTGGGAAGGTCAGGATTCCACAGAGAAGCCGATTTGCATTTACATAAGCCCAGTTTGGGCACTTGTCAGAAATATGTGTGCTCCAAAAAAAAAAAAAGGACCAGCAGAGTAATGGCTATGTTGCTGAACTCCCAAATAGTCGACTGTGGTTCGAGTCCCGGACTTGGTGGCTTAAACTCATGCTGTGTGCGTGTGTGCCCAAGATCCCCAAGATCCCGAGAGGAGAATGGAGGAGAAGCGACTGCGGCGTGGCCATCCCCCCTGGGGGGTGATTTCTCACTTTCTATCTCTCTGTCTCTCTCCGTCTTTCTGCGAGCACACATGCCCTATAGGAAAAAAAACTTTCAAAAAAAAAAAAAAAAAGAGAGAGAGAAATATGTCTGCTCCACAAGCTGAGTGTCACTGCTTTTTGTAAAGAACATCTTGGCACCAAGTGGGACCTTTTGGGACTAGCCCATGGCAGCTACATCCTTCATGGTTAACAGCCCATTTTGAGTCCCAGACCCAGCAGCCTGAAAAACATACTAAGTATATGTGCACATGTCCCCAAAGCCCTAAAAAGAAGAAATAGAGAAGGGATTGAGGTGTGATCATGCCCCACTCCGCCAAAGATGCATTTTCACTTTCTCTCTCTGTCTTTCTCCAGGGATCCCAAATGCCCTCTGGCAAAACTTTAAAAAAAAAAAAAAAAAGTGGGGGAGAGGGAGTGGGGACTGTTTTCTACAGGGAAACAGTTATCCTTCTGTACAGCACAAAGAAGAGGCATAAGATGAGGTGGCAGCACCCATGGACAGGACGGGAGGGGAGAGGCAGATGGACTGAGATTTGTACTGACTCTAAGAAAAGCACTGCTTTGATGAGCCAGCAAAGGAAGTTTCCATAAAGAAACATGGCCAGGCACACAAGTTACTGCAAAAAGCAGGTGGCATGGTGATTAAAGCGCTGGACACTCCCATATGGCCAACCAGAGTTCTGGTCCCGGACCTGGTGGCTTGCTTTCTCACCTTCCCTCCTTCTCTCTTTATATTTTTTTCTAGTCAAATTAAAAAAAAAAAAAAAAAAAAGAATAAATAAAATTAGAATAATTTTTTTTTAAATGAGCATAGGGGGACCAGCAGTTGGTGTAATGGCTATGTTGCTGGACTCCCATGTAGTCAACTGTGGTTTGAGTCCTGGACCCGGTGGCTTAGACTCATGCCAGGCACGTGTGTGTGCATGCCCAAGATCCCGAGAGGAGAATGGAGGAGAAGGGATTGCGGCATGGCCATCCCCCTGGGGATGATTTCTCACTTTCTGTCTCTCTCTGTCTTTCTGACAAGCACACACGCTCTATAGCAAAAACCTCTCGAAAAAAAAAATATTGGCATGAGGCCAACAGTTGGCATGGTGGTTAAGGTGCTAGACGCCCATGTGGTAGAACGCAGTTCGAGTCCTGGACTTGGTAGTTTGAAATTCACCCTGGGTACATGGGTGTGCATGTCCAGAACCCCAGGAGGAAAATGGAGGAGAGGGAACTGCAGTGCGGCCATCCCCACTGTGGGGTGATTTCTCACTTTCTTTCTCTCTGTCTCTCTGGAGAGTGCACACACCTTACAGTAAAAATCCCTTAAAAAATGCATGTGATATAGGAAGAGAATAAAACAGATGACTCTTCACCTGGCAATGAATAATAGTCCTTTTTCAGGAGAGGAAAACTGTTCAGGGGCTGTTCACATTCTACTTTAACTATTTCTATAAGTTTAAGATTTTTATAGGGCCAGAAGGTGGTACAGAGTTTAAGGCACTGGATCCCACATGGCTAACTGAGCAGTTCAAGCCCTGGACCTGGTGGCTTGAAAATCACAAATCTTTATAATAATAACAATTTAATAACAATTATTGTTTGTTATAATAATGACAAATAAAATTAAATAAATGAATAATTCTTATTTTTAAAAAGTGTGAGGGCTGGGACCAGCAGTTGGCGTAATGGCTATGTCGCTGGACTCCCATGTAGCCAACCGCGATTTGAGTCCTGAACCTGGTGGCTTAAACTCACACCGGGTGCATGTGCGCGCATGCCCTAGATCCCGAGAGGAGAATGGAGGAGAAGGGATTGCGGTGTGGCCATCCCCCCTGGGGGGTGATTTCTCGCTTTCTGTCTCTCTGTCTCTCTCTCTGTCTTTCTGGGGAGCGCATGTGCCCTATAGCAAAAAATCCCTCTTAAAAAAAAAAAAAAAAAAATGGGGGGCCAGCAGATGGCAGAGCAGATACGTCACTGGACTCCCACATGGCTGACCACCCTGCTAGTCCCAGACCTAGTGATTTGAAAATGGGGAGGGATTTCTCACTTTCCCTCTGACTTTCTCTGTCCCTCTCTCTCTCCAGTGAGTGCACCTGCTCTAAGACAAAAATTTCTAAAAAAAAAAAAGTGAGAGAGAGAGAAAGGTGTGAAAATGCAGGTAGAGCATTTTAACCTCGAGTTTTGTTTGTTTGGTTTTTGTGGGTTTTTTAGAGAGATTTTTGCTATAGGGCATGTGCACTTGCCGGAAAAATAGACAGAAAGTGAGAAATCGGGGTCAGGGGATGACGTAGCAGTTATGTCGCCACACTTCCACATGGCTGACCACAGTTTGAGTCCTGGGCCTGGTGGCTTGAAAAATCACACTGGGCACATGTGCGTGCATGCCCAAGATCCCTGGAGGATAATAAAGAAGGGATTGTGGTGTGACCATCCCCTCTGTAGGGAGATTTCTCACTTTCTCTCTCACTGTCTCTATCTTGCTCTCTCTCTGGTGAGTGCACACGTGGTAAGATAAAAAGCTCTTTTAAAAATTATTTAAAAGGGACCAGCAGTTAGTGTAATGGCTATGTCGCTGGACTCCCACGTAGTCTACCGCAGTTCGAGTCCCAGACCCAGAGGGTTAAACTCACGCCGGGCGCGTGTGCGTGCATGCCCAAGATCCCAAGAGGAGAATGGAGAGAAGGGATTGTAGCGTGGCCATCCCCCCTGGGGAATGATTTCTCACTTTCTGTCTGTCTCTCTGTCGTTCTGGAGAGCGCACACGCCCTATGGCAAAAACCTCGCCAAATAAAAAGAATTAATTAATTTTTTAAAATTATTTTAAAAATGGGGCCAGCAGGTGGCATGGTGGTTAAGGCACTAGACTTCCACGTGGCTGACCATGGTTGGAGTCCTGGACCTAGATGCTTGCTTTCTCACTTTCCATCTCTCTGTCTCTCAGTGTGTGTCTGGAAATATTAAAATAATAATAATAAAGTTAAATAAAATAAGTCTGAAAAAAATAAAAATAAATCAATAGATACAATTAAATCTTTTTAAAAAACTATTTAAAAAAAAAAGAAAGAAAGAAAGAAATCACCCTCCCCAGGTTGGGGGAGGGAGATGGCCATGTCACAATTCCTTTCTTCCACTCTCCTCTCAGGATTCTGGGCATACATGCACATGTGCCCAGCTTGAGTTTGAAGCTGCGGGGTCCCAGGACTCAAACCATGGTTTGACCATGTGGGAGTACAACAATGTAACCATTACACTATCTGCTGGTCCCACCCTTGAGCTTTTGACAGCTGTAAGAACTGTTATTATTATTATTATTATTGGAGAGGTTTTTGCTATAGGGCGAGTGCACTCACCAGACAGAGAGAGACAGAAAGACAGAAAGCAAGAAATCACCCCCCCAGGGGGGATGGCCACACCACAATCCCTTCTCCTCCATTCTCCTCTTGGGATCTTGGGCATGCATGCACACGCGCCCGGCTGGAGTTTAACCCTCTGGGTCTGGGACTCAACCCGCGGTAGACTACGTGGGAGTCCAGCAACATAGCCATTATGCTAACTGCTGGTCCCCAGAACTGTTATTAACTGGGTGAATTTGGACCAATCTCTTCTCCCCATGCTTCCATGTCTTTTTTTTTTTTTTTTTTTTTTTTTTGTGGTT
>NW_006159755.1:2896919-2897515 GCF_000334495.1 Tupaia belangeri chinensis | reverse complement strand
CTCCCTGTGTTTTTTTTTTTTTTTTTTTTTTTTTGAGAGGTTTTTCTTAATAGGGTATGGGCGTGTGCACTTGCCAGAAAGACAGAGAGAGACAGAAAGACAGAAAGCGAGAAATCTCCCCCCAGGGGGATGGCCATGCCGCAATCCCTTCTCCTCTCGGGATCTTGGGCATGCACGCACACTCGCCCAGCGTGAGTTTAAGCCACCAGGTCCGGGACGCGAACCACGGTCGACTACATGGGAGTCCAGGGACATGGCCATTACACTAACTACTGGTTCTCCCATGCTTCAATGTCTTCAAGTGACCTGGCTGGCCTGCCCTGGAGGGGCCAGTAGGGAGAGGCGGACAGGGATGGTCTTAGGGATTCCACCCTGGAGGATGGCAGAAGTGGGGCTCGTGGGTCCTATAGTCTGATGCCCAGGACAGCCTCCCTGCCTTCTCCCCACCTCCAAGCTGTCCGCAGCTCAGACTCCCTACCTCAGCTCCTCCAGCTTGCGTTGGGCGGCCCCAGGCCCCCGGCTCCCTCTGGGTGCGTAGGAGGCCAGGCAGCGGGCCACCTGCTGCTGTACCCGCAGCTCCCTGGCTCGCCGCAACT
>NW_006159755.1:2881583-2896888 GCF_000334495.1 Tupaia belangeri chinensis | reverse complement strand
TCTTCCTGCTGCTGCCGCTCCCAGGCTTCCAGTAAGCTCCTTGGGTGAGAGAGGGAGAGGAGGGGCATGGGAGAAGTCTGCAGGGAGCTGAAGCCTCAGAGAGGGGCGGGATCCTCAGGGGAGAGATCTTGGGATCCAGAGGTCAAGATGCCAGCAAGTGGAATTTATCATAGAAGCTTGAGAAGGTGGAGGCTGCACCCAGCGGCTCAGCCCCTTGGACTTAGCTCAAGGCCTTTCCCTCCAGTTTCTGGAAGCCTCCTGCCCACCCCTTGGTTAGTGAGCTCCAACTCTGAACTCCGTCAGCCTTAGCTTCTCGCACCTCTGCGGAGCTCAGCACACCCAGACTGACCTCCCCTGCAAAGCAGCTCTCTTCAAGGGCAGGGGCCAGAGCTTGTTCTCTGACCCCTTCATCTGGTAGGAGTTAGGTTAATGTCCATTGGCAAGTTGGGCAAATAAACAGAGACAAGTGGATGGGAAAAAGACATAGAATGCTGAGAGGCTCCGTGGGTGGAAGAACAGATGGACAAGGCTGTGGATGGTTGTATAAACAGCAGCTAGACGGACCTGGAACGTTCTTCCCCAGATCTCATGGCTGATTCCTTCCTGTCATTCAGGTCTTGTCTCAAATTTCCCTCTCCCAGAGAAATGTTCCCTGACCACCCTCTTCGGCATCTCCCACCTCTCACTATACAGTTTTTTCATTTCCTTATTAACGGTTTTTATTTTCTCCCAGGCAGAATGTACATCTCATGATATTAAGATTTCTCGTCTGTCCTGTTCACTACTACTGTATCCCCAGCACCTGGAACGGTGCCTAACATATAGAAACTCAATCCTGCGGGAATTTATGAACAATTGACTAATGGTCGTAAGAAAGATGACTAGACAGACAAAAGAGTCATTAACTCTGACTATTGAGCACTAACTACGTGCTAAGTCCTATATAGGACAACAGAGTGTGTCTCTGGTCCAGGCTCAGCAGTTTGGAAAACATACGGGCACAGGTGCATGCATGCCCCAAAGCCCGAGAGGAGAATGGAGGAGAAGGGATTGCAGTGTGACCAGCCTTCCTGGAGAGTAATTTCTCACACAGCCCTGTCTGTCTCTGGGGACCACACATACACTCTAAGGCAAAACCAAAAGCATTTAAAAATGCATATGAATTAGCTGAGTGAGGAGTTAGAGAAGTCATCTCAGTACAGGAGGGAGGCGAGCACGGGCATTCTAGACACTGACCAGTCAGTGGGGGAGACAGGGCCCTCTTGACCCAGGTGCCTGAGCGTTGACTGGGAAGCACGGAAGGATGTCCAGCAACAGGTGACAGGGTTAGAAATGAAGGCTGCTTGTGAAGAATTAATACCGTTGGGACCCAGCAGTTAACGTAATGGCTGTCTCGCTGGACTCCCATGTAGTCGACCGCGGTTCGAGTCCTGGACCCGGTGGCTTAAACTCACGCCAGGCGCGTGTGCATGCGTGCCCAAGAGCCCGAGATGGCGAGAGGAGAATGGAGGAGAAGGGATTGTGGCATGGCCATCCCCCCCAGGGGGTGATTTCCTACTTTCTGTCTCTCTGTCTCTCTCTGTCGGTCTGGCGAGCACACGTGCCCTATAGCAAAACCCTCTCCAAAAAAAAAAAAAGAAAAGAAAAGAATTAATATTGTTAAAATGTCCACACTATCCAAATCAATCTGTAGATTCAATGGAATTCCTATCAAAATTCCAATGATGTTTCCATAGAAATTGAAAAAAAAAACTAAAATTCATATGAGATCACAAAAGATCCTGAAGAGCCCAAGCAATATATACTTTTTTAGTTTGCTATAGGGTATCTGTGCTTGCCAAAGAGAGACAGAGAGGAAGACAGGGAGAAAGTGAGAAAACACTCCCTCCCCCTGGAAGGGATGGCCATGCCACAGTCCTTTCTCCTCCACTCTTCCCTTAGGATTTGGGGGACACAGACACATGTGCCTCGCATATTTTTCAAGCCATTGAGTCCAAGACTCCAACCGTGCAGTCAGCCAGGTGGTATCCATCCACCTTAACTGCCCTGCTACTTGGCTGGCTCCTAAAGCAGTTTTAAGGAGCAAAGAAAGAAAATCTGGAGGCATCACACTATCCAATTTCAAAATATGCTACAAAGGGAACCAGGAGTTAGTGTAATGGCTATGTTGCCGAACTCCCATGAAGTCAACCGCGGTTCAAGTCCTGGACGTGGTGGCTTAAGCTCACGCCAGACGCGTGTGCATGTGTGCCCTAGAGGAGAATGGAGGAGAAGGGATTGCGGCGTGGCCATCCCCCCCGGGGGGGGATTTCTCCCTCTCTGTCTCTCTGTCTCTCTCTCTGTCTTTCCGGCGAGCACACACGCCCTATAGCAAAAACCTCTCAAAAAAAAAAAAAATGCTACAAAGTTATTGTAATCAAATTGGCATAGTAGTACTGGCATAAAGACAGACATACAAATGAACGGAACAGAACAGAGAACCCAGGAATAAATTCATTCATTTATGGTCAATTTTGTTTTTTAGAATTATTTTATTAACTTTATTTATTTACTTATTTTTTAATTTGACCAGAGAGAGAAAGAGAGAAAGTAAGGTGCCAGGTCTGGGACTCGAACCACAGTTGGCCGTGTGGGAGTCCAGCAGCTCTAACCACCACGCTACCTGCCGGCCCCAGTCAATTATTGTTTTTTTTAATAAAGTTGGTAAAAACACACTATAGGGAAAGGACAGTTCAATTAATGGTAATTGGGAAACTGGATATTTGCACACAGAAGAACATAATTAGGTACTTATCTCATACCATACACAAAAAATCAACTCAAAATGGATTAAAGCCTTTAAATGTAGGGCTGGCAGGTGGCGTGAACAGGATGGAGAAAGGATTGTGGCATGACCACACCCCTACTGAGGAGTGCTTTCTTCCTCTTCCCCTTTCTCTCTCTCTGTCTCTCTCTGGTCAAATTAAAAAATAAGAACAAATGGAATTAAATAAAATAAATAATTTTTAAAAAAAAGACTTAAATGGGACCAGCAGTTGGCGTAATGGCTATGTTGTTGGACTCCCATGTAGTTGACCGCTGTTTCAGTCCCGGATCCGGTGGCTTAAATTCACGCCGGGCTCATGTATGTGCGTGCCCAAGATCCCGAGAGGAGAATGGAGGAGAAGGGATTGCGCCATGGCCATCCTGCCTGAGGGGTCATTTCTCACTTTCTGTCTCTCTGTCTCTCTGTGCCTTTCTGGCACGCGCCCTATAGCAAAAATCTCTCAAAAAAAAAAAAAAAGAACTCAAAGAATTCAATATCAAGAAAGCAAATAATCCTATTTTAAAAATGGGGAAAGATTCCGAATAGACATTTCTTTAAAAAATACATACAAATGGCCAACAGATATATGAAAAAAATATTCAACATCACTAGTCACTATGAAAGTGCAAATTAAAATCACAATATCACTTCAGACCTTTTAGGATGGCTATTATCAAAAAGACAAATGGTAACAGCTGTAGGTAGGGGTGAGGAGAAAAGGGAAACCTTGCACTCCGTGGGTGGGAATGTAAATGAGTACAGCCATTACGGATTAGTACTGAGGTTCCTCAAAAAATTTGACGTAGAGGGACTGGCAGGTGGCATGGTGGTTAAGGGCACTGGACTTCCACAAGACCGACCGCAGTTCAAGTCCCAGACCTGATGGCTTGCTTTCTCACTTTCTCTCTCTCTCTCTTTCACACTGTCTCTCTTTGGTCAAATTAAAAGAAAGAAAGAAAGTTAAATAATAAAATACTTCTTGGGGAACCAGCAGTTAGCGTAATGGCTATGTCGCTGGACTCCCACATAGTCGACCGTGGTTCATGTCCCGGACCCGGTGGCTTAAAACTCACGCCGGGCGCGTGTGCATGCGTGCCCAAGATCCTGAGAGGGGAATGGAGGAGAAGGGACTGCGGCGTGACCATCCCCCCTGGGGGGTGATTTCTCGCTTTCTGTCTCTATGTCTCTCTCTCTGTCTGTCTGGCAAGCGCACGCGCCCTGTAGTGAAAACCTCTCAAAAAAGAAAGAAAGAAAGTTAAATAATAAAATACTTCTTTAAAAAATTTTAAAGTAGAACTATCATATGATCCAGAATCTCACTACTGGGTACACAGCAAAAGGAAATGAAATCCGTATGTTAACGAGATATTTGCATTTCCAGTTCATTGCACCACAATTCATAATAGCCAGAAATGGAAAGAATCAACCTAAGTGCTCATCAACAAATGAATGGATAAAGAAAACAGGGTATAGTGGGCCAGCAGGTGACATGGTGGTTAAGGCTCTGGACTCCCACGTGGCCGACCACGGTTCAAGTCCTGGACCTGGCAGCTTGCTTTCTCAACAACCCCCAACCTCTGCTGGGTCTCTGGTGAGTACACACACCCTTTAGCAAATTAAAACAATACTAAATTGGGGCAAGCAGATGGCATAGTGGTTAAAGCACTGGACTCCCACATGGCCGACTGTGATTCAAGTCCTGGACCCGGCAGCTTGAACCTCACACTGGGTGCATGTGTGTGCATGCTAAAAATCCCAAGAAGAGAATTGAGAAGAAGGGATTGTAGCATGGCCATCTCTCTAGGAGGTGATTGCTCACTTTCTCTCGGTCTCTCTGGCAAGTGCACACACCCTATAGCAAAAACCTCTCTAAAAAGAAAATAATAGTAATAATAATTAATAAAATTTAAAAAATAATTATTTGGGGAAAAAAGAATATATGGTATATATACACAGTGAAATGCTATTCTATTTTTTGTATGTTTATTTGTTTGTTTTGCCATAGGGCATTGTGCTCTCCTAAGAGAGACAGAGAGAGGGAATATACACACCCACACACGCAGTATACTTTTTTTTTTGGAGAGGTTTTTGCTATAGGGCACATGCGCTCGCCAGACAGACAGAGAGAGACAGAGAGACAGAAAGTGAGAAATTACCTCCCAGGGGGCATGGCCACACTGCAATCCCTTCTCCTCCATTCTCCTCTCGGGATCTTGGGCACACATGCACATGCGCCCGGCGTGAGTTTTAAGCCACCGGGTCCCGGACATGAACCACAGTCGACTACATAGGAGTCCAGTGACATAGCCATTACGCTAACTGCCGGTCCCCACCCAGTATACTTTTTAAGCTGCCAAATCCGAGATTTGAATCGCAGAGTCATCTATGTGAGATCCAGCACCTTAACCACCTCACTACCTGCTGGTCCTGCTATTTCATTTTATATTTTTAAGAATTACTTATTTATTCATTTATTTTAATTTAACCAGAGAGAGAAGGGGAAAGTTAGAAAGCAAACCATCAGGTCTAGGACTCAAATCATAGTTGACCACATAGGAGTCTAGTGCCTTAACCACCATGCCACCTGTTGACGCCTGCTTTGTTTTTTTGTTTTTGTTTTTGGAGAGGTTTTTTTGCTACAGGGCGCGTGTGCGAGAACTCACTCCCCAGGGGGGATGGCCACGCCTCAATCCCTTCTCCTCCATTCTCCTCTCAGGAACTTGGGCACACAAACACACGTGCCCAGCGTGAGTTTAAGCCACTGGTCCGGGACTCAAACTGCAATCGACTACATGGGAGTTCAGTGACGTAGCCATTACGCCAACTGCTGGTGCCGTCTTTTTATTTCTTTTTAGGGAT
Organism: Tupaia belangeri chinensis; assembly: GCF_000334495.1. Lineage (NCBI taxonomy): Eukaryota > Metazoa > Chordata > Mammalia > Scandentia > Tupaiidae > Tupaia > Tupaia belangeri. Next base: position 2,891,223 of record NW_006159755.1, on the reverse strand, counting down.
TTTTGCCACAGGGTGTGTGCACTCACCAGAGAAACAGAGAGTGGAGAAGTGAGAAATAATCCCCCAGAGAGGGTGGCCATGCTGCAATCCCTTCTCCTCCATTTTTTCTGGGGACTTTAGGAACGTGTACACACTGCCCAACATTATTTTCAAGCCACTAGTTTTGGAACTTGAACCGTTGGTCATGTGGGAATCCAACACTTTAATCATCATACCACCCATTGGCCTCATTCTTTTTTGTTTCGCGAGAGTAGACTTTAAGGGTTCTTACTACAAAAAAATAGTAAGTACATGGGCGCCAGCTTTCTCTCTTTATGTCTTTCTCTGTCTCTCTTTGGCAAGCACACACATCCTATGGCAAAAACCTAAAAAATAAGAATACACAAATACATGAGGAAAGCATATGTTAATTAGCTTATTTAGCCATTCAACAATGTATACATAAATATCTTAGAATATCACATTGCACGCTATCAATTGACACAATTTTTATTTGCCAATTAAGTAAAATAAATTTTATAAAAGAATTTAGACATGCTGCAAAAATGCTGACTGAGGGGCCAGCAGGTGGCGTGGTGGTTAAAGGCACAGGACTCCCACATGGCTGACCACGGTTCGAGTCCTGGACCTCGTGACTTGCTTTCTCACTTTTCCTCTCTCTCTTTCTCTCTCTCTGATCAAACTGGGAAACAATAGTAATAATAATAAATTTTTTAAAATCTAAAAAAAAAATGCTAAATGAATTTTCTTCCATCCTCACACACTACTTTTTTTGAGAATTTTATTTTATTTTATTTTATTTTTGCTATAGGGCAAGTGCACTCGCCAGAAAGACAGAGAGATAGAAAGCGAGAAATCACCCCCCAGGGGGGTTGGCCACGCTGCAATCCCTTCTTCTCCATTCTCTCTCGGGATCTTGGGCACGTATGCACATGCGCCCGGCGTGGGTCTAAGCCACCCAATCCAGGACTCAAAGCGTGGTCAACTACATGGGAGTCCAGCAACGTAGCCATTATGCCATCTGCTGGTCCCAAGGGCCAAGTCTTTTATCCTAATAGCCTGAGGACCCTGAATAGATACTTTATATGTTGCAATAATCATTTAATTTGTAGATTAATGAATGGGTAGAAGAAAAGGTGGGAAATGAAAAAAAAAAAATGGCTTGTGTCAATGGACAACTGGCCACGCAGATAGAGAGAGAGACGGACGGGTGAATGGTTGAATGGATGCTATCAGGAGTTAGAGGGGGAGATACACAGATAGATCAATAGATGACTGGATGATCGGAAAGAGAGATGAATGGATAAATAAATGAATGAGAGTATAAATGACGAAGGATCTCTTGGAGGACTGGCTATTTCTCTACTCCTTGCCCTCGGCTCCCACCCTCCTTGCTAGTCCCATTTACCTGGTGGCCTCCTGTCGTTTGTGGAAGGTGCGATTAGGGAAGTTGGCCGGCAGGAAAGTTTCATTATCTCCCAAAGCATGAGCTTTCCTGCTCCAGCTGGAAGACTGGACAGCAGCCCGCAAAAACTTCCAGGGCTGCTTTTGGAGGCCTGCACACAGTGGAACCAAGTCAGAGACTACCCTCTTTCTTGGCCCACTGGGCAAACCTACCCAGCTGGGTACAGCCCAGCCTTATCTGAACTTCTGGCCCCAGACTGCGGTCCCCAACTCTATAGCTGCTGGGGACCCCAGGCCTTGAGCCTATACTCACCACAATCCAAGTCTTGCTGTAACTGCCTGTGCAGCTTCTCCAGGTCCCACGGTCCCTCCGGCGACTTGGCCCTGGCTTTTCTCCTCTGTGGCCCTCGTAGGTTGTTGGAGCTGGAGCTGCTTCCTGGACTCTGGCCCCACGAATCCCCCTCATCTGAGGCCTCCTCTCCAGAAGTCTGCACCTTTTTCCGAGAACCAGCCCTCCTTCTGTGGGGGGGCCTGTGCTCCCCTTCCTCGGCCTCCTCTGCGGCCTCTGAGGACTGCTCCTCCTCCAAGATAGACTCCCTCCTAGGGAGCTGAGGCAGTTCCCCAGGGCTCAGGCCCCTCTCAGCTTCTTCAGCACCAGAGCCTTCCAGCTCAGCAGCTTCCTCAGACTCAGACCCTGATCCTGACCTCCTCCCAGGTAGCCTGTGGCCACACTCACTGGATGGCTCCAGGCCTTGAATCTCCCCTTTGCTGGGAGAAACGGGTGTGCTGCCCCAGGCACTGAGCTGTTGCCTCCTCTCCAGGCTTTGTCCCTCCATCTTCCAGCAGGAGCCATGGGCCTCCAGGAGGTTAGCCATGAACTTGCGCCTGGACTTGTGCTGCGGGACTGCTGAAGGCAAGGGCAGGGCTTGGCGGCCAGAGCCCGAGGGGGAGCTGGGCGGAAGCAGAGTCCGGCCATCTGTGACGAAACTCTCCCAGGCCCACTGGAAGGGGAAGGAGGGCTGCCGAGGATGAGGGGGAGAGACACTGAAGAAGGAGAGGGCAGGGGTCAGGGTCCACATGCCAACCCCTGGCAGGGCTTGACACCCAGCATCCCTTCCAGCCCCTCCCATGGTGCTTACTCCTCAGCCTCTGCGGAGCTGTGGCCTTTCTTGTTCCGACCCCTGGGTCTGTGGCCCCTCTTTGCCGTCTGCCCAGCACTTTGAGACCGCTTCTGCGGGTCTTGAATTAGCACCCCATCACCACTGCCAAGGCTTCCCTAGGCAGACACAGGATAAGAGGCCAGTCTGAGCAGCCTCCTGGACTACTCTGCACTCCCCCGTATTATAATAGCAACAGTCACCCTTTGCTGTGTCCTCAGGACTTTCAGGTCTTTCCACATTTTACCTTCCCAAGAACCCTAGTGGGTAGATACTCAGCACCACCATCATGCAGATGAGAGAACTGAGGCTCAGAGAGGTCAAAGAGTAGAGGAGGCCACACAGCTGGTAAGTGATGGAGTTGGGACTCGAACATGTTGGGTCTCTCTCCAGTGCCCGGATTTATCACCATTGCACTGTGTTGCCTCTGGGTGTGGACAGTTCTTCCCAGGTCCTACAGGGCCCTGGACTTGCTATGGCCATGGTGAGAGGATCTCATTATCTTTCCCGAATCCCTGCTCTTCCCGCAGTGTGCCTGTAATTGCTGCATCAGCCCTAGGTGCTGCCTCTGCTCTTCACCCCACATCATTTAGGCCTCCCCATGGTCCTTGCCCTTCTGCCCCCCCCCCCAACTCTTGCCTGGGCCTCAGCTCCAGCCTTGGGACTTCTCAAGGGCTTTCCTCAGACATAGCCTTGCCTGATCCCAGATAGCCTGCCTGTCTCTGAGCTGTTGGAAGTTCCTCCCAGGCGCTCCCCAAGCCCTCTTACCTGCTGTGCCTGGGAGATGCTCGCCAAAAAGTTGAGTAGCCCTGGAGCCTGAGGCCGTGTGTCCTGCCCTGGTCTCCCTGACCGGGTCCTGACCAACTGTTGCTGGGTGTTTAGCATATTGGCGTCCTGCCCCATCCCCCACATCTACCTGCCAGCCTTAGAACTGCCCTCCTGGCCATCTCTATAGCAACCGGTCCTCAGGCACTCTCAAAGGCTCTGGCCAAAAGCACTCCAGGAAGGGTCAACCAGGCTATGTGAGGCCGACTCCCGTCCAGGAGCATAGTTTAGTAGGATGCTGACGAAGAGCCCAGGCCTGGGAATCCAGAGACCCAGGTTGAATCCTACCTCTGCCACAGACCCCCAAGTGATCTGGTGAGAGTCCCCCACCCTCGCTTGGCCTGTGTTCCCTGTTTATCTGTAAAAGAGACCCAAGGTCTCTTATGTGGTGCCTGAAAGGGTCCTCGTGTCCTATGAAGATCCCAGGTGGTATCTGCTTTGGGCCCTCTCCCTCAGCCTGCATCTGGGCTGCTCCTAGCCAGCCCAGGCCCTGCAAGAGCCAAACCAAACTCACCCAAGTTCCATTCAAACCACTTGCCCTCCCAGCTCAGGTAGGGCAAGAAAGGCCAGAAAGTCAAACATTGCCCAGAAGAGGGGCAACAAGCAAGTAAGAGCCATGAGGAGGATCTGGAGGAAATTACAGCCTAGAGCTGTTAAATCTCCACGGGACACCATGGTGCTGACCACTAAGACCAGCAGTGCAGGGACCGGTGCTGGGATGAAGCCCTGGAATGGCCCAGATGGGGCTGGAGGCCTGGCCTGGCCTCACTAATACAATGACCATTTCTCTGTTCTGCAGAACCATGGCCCACCTTTTTCTTTTTTTTTTTTTCAATTTTTTTTCCCATAGGGTACATGGAGAGACAGAGAAAGACAGAGAAAGGACAGAGGAAAAGTGAGAAATCACCTCCCACGAGGGATGGCCACATTGCAATCTCTTCTCCACTCTCCTCTTGGGATTTCCAGCATGGACGCCCAATGCACACACACCCAGTGTGATTATCAAGCCACTGGGACTGAAACCATGGTTGATCATGTGGGAGTCCAGCGCCCCAACCACCATGCCACCCGCTGGCTCCCCATGACCCATCTTATAGGTGCGTTGGGAAGGCAAAATGAAATCACAAAAGTCAATGTTGGCTGTTATTACTAATGGTAACCACCATTTTGAGGCAACAGAGTAAGCTAAGAGCACAGAGAAAGGGCTTGTGTTCACATCCCAGCTCCTCCACTTGTCCTGTGTACCCTCTCTGTGGCTCCCGTCTCCCTGAGCACCATGGCGCTGGTCCTAAACACTCCTATTACTATCTCCTCTGGCTATGGTGAGTTTTATATTAGTTTACATATGCAAACGCACATAGAACACCTGCCTGGCTCCCGAAACTGCTTTGTAAGAGTTTCTGTTATTGAATAACCAATGACAGGAGCCCCAGGGACAGGGGTTCTAGAAGTAAATCCTAAAAGATGCCCAAGAGCCATGTTCTTCTCAGCCTTTGGCCCCGTGGACCCTTGTCTGCTTTCACACTTTATCACAATAACAACGAACATGGCCAATTTTATTTTTTTAAAGAATTATTTATTTGGGGACTGGCAGATGGTGAAATGGTTACATCCTGGATTATCATGTAGTCAATTGTGGTTCGAGTCCCAGACCTGGTGGCTTAAAACTCCTGCCGGGCACGTGTGCATGCATGCCCAAAATCCCGAGAGTAGAGTGGAGGAGAAGGGATTGCGGCATGGCTATCCCCCCAGTGAGTGATTTATTGCTTTGTGTCTCTCTGTCTGTCTCTCCAGTGAGTGTACATGGGCAAAAACATCTCTTAAAAAAAAAAAAAAAGAATTATTGGGACCAGTGGGTGGCGTGGTGGTTAAGACGCTGGATACTCCCACATGGCTGACCATGGTTCAAGTCCTGGACCTGGTGGCTTTCTCTCTCTCTCTCTTTCTCTCTCTCTTTCTGAGTGTCTCTCCGGTCAAATTAAAATAAATGAATGAATAAATAAAATAAAAAGAGTTCTTAAAATTTTTTTTTAAACTCTATGGAGAAATTCTTTTTTAAAAAAGAATTATTTATTTAATTTTATTTATTATAATTATTATTTAATTTGCTATAATGCATGCATGCTCACCAGGGAGAGACAGAGCAAGAGACAGAAAGGGAAAGTGAGAAAGCAAGCCTCCAGGTCCAGGATTTGAACTGTTGTCAGCCATTGGAATCTAGCACCCTAACCACCATGCCACCTGATAGCCCCAAGTATGTCCAATTTAACATCCTAAACAGTGACACCTGAAAGCACAAACAGTGCCAAACCCTGTAGAGACCATGCTTTTTTCCCATGCATGCATACCTTTGAAAAGTTTAATTTATAAATTAGGTACAGTAAGAGATTAAGAACAATAATTAATAATACAATAGAGTAATTATGGCAATATACTACAATCAAAATTATGTGAATTGGTCTCTCTCTCTCTCTAAATATTTTATTGTACTGTAGCTGTTAGCAACCTCAGCATAGAATTTTTTCTTACTAACATAAGAACTTTCACTTTTTTATTGAAAGAAAGCACTTCCTTCTTCTCTTTGGCATAACCAAACTGTCAGCATCACTAGTCTCCTAGTATGGGGCCATTATTAAGCAAGATAAGGGTAACTTGAACACAAGCACTGAGATCCACAACAATCAATCCGATAACCAAGATGCTGCTAAATGACTAATGAGTGGGTGGCCTGCACAGCATGGATACACTGGACAAAAGGCTGATTCACAGCCCAGGTGGGATGAAGTGAGAAGGCAGGAGACTTTATCACGCTACTCAGAACAGTGTGCACTTTAAAACAGGAGCTGTTTATTTCTGGAATTTTCCATACAATATTTTCAGACCGCACTTGACTGCAGGTTAACTGCAGTCACGGAAAGTGAAACCTTATTGGAGTGGAGACTACTATCGCTGTGTGTATGTGTGTGTGTGTGTGTGTGTGTGTGTACTTACATACGTACACACATATATATAATGTTTCAACAAAAACAAGATCGCGCTTTTTATTTTCTAGGATGTTACATTCTTTCTTCCATGTCAGTATATACAGGTCACCTCAATCCATACCATCTTCACTGCATTTCTTTTTTTTTTTCAAGTTATTTTATTTAACTTTATTAATTTATTTTAATTTGACCTGAGAGGGACAGAGCAAGAGAGAACGGGAGAGAGAGAAAGGGAGAAAGCAAGCCATCAGGTCCGGGACTCAAACTGTGGTCGGCCATGTGGGAGTCCAGCATCCTTAACCACCATGCCACCTGCCAGCCCCTTCACTGCACTTCTTAATTTGACCTACATAACGTACTTAGTTCATCTCTCACGTCAACTATGGACACAGCTTACTCTTGCTTCCCTACTGGAAACACTGCAGTTTGAGTGTCCTTGCAAATGTGCCTTTACACAACTGAATTTCTGTAAGATAAGTTCCTACGAGCAAACTTGCTGGCTCTGAACAATTACATTTCAAAATATAAATCTCTAGTACTTTTTAAAAGGTTTTCTTCTGAGAGAGAGAACAAGAGAGAGAGAAGGAGACAGGAAACCCCAACAGGTCTCCATACCACAATCCATCCCTATCTGCAGTCAGCCAGGACCACGGACACGCACATACATGCCCAGAATGCACAGAAGACCCCAGGATGTGAATCTGGCACCCTCTCATATGACCTCAGCAGGGTGGAATATTATACCACCATATGGGCATGGGCACACACTTGCCTGACATATTCAGGGAACTATCTAGATTCAAACCTGGAACCTTCCCATGTGGGTTAGCCTCGCTGAGAATTATGTTTCACCACTGGGCCACTGTCTGGACCCTGTAGTTTACAAATTTACATTTTGAAATACAATTATTCCCGGGGCTGGTAGGTGGCATGGTGGTTAAGGGCACTGGACTCCCACATGGCTAACTGTGGTTTGAGTCCTGGACCTGGCGGCTTGCTTTCTCACTTTCCCTCTCTCCCTCTCTCTCTCTCTTTTGCTCTCCTCCTCTCTGGTCAAATTGAAATGAATGAATAAATAAATAAAGTTAAATTTAAAAAAAAATTTTTGGGGAGAGGTTTTTGCTATAGGGCAAGCGCACTCACCAGAAAGACAGAGAGAGACAGAGAGACAGAAAGCAAGAAATCATCCCCCAGGTGGATGGCCACACCACAATCCCTTCTCCTCCATTCTCCTCTCAGGATCTTGGGCATGGACATGCCTGGCGTGAGTTTAAGCCACTCGGTCTGGGACTCGAACCGCAATTGACTACATGGGAGTCCAGTAACATAGCCTTTATGCCATATCCTGGTCTCAATTCTATTTTTTTTAAAGAATTATTTTATTTACATTTATTTATCCATTTTTTTTATTTCAGTTTGATCAGAGAGTAATACTGTGAGAGAGAGAGAGTGAGAAAGCAAGCCGCCAGGTCTGGGACTCGAACTGCGGCCAGCCATGCAGGAATCCAGCACCCTCAACCACCATGCTACCTGCTGCTCCCAATTCTTTAAAAAAGAAAAGAAAAAGAAATACAATCACTCCCTCTAAGTGTTCAATTAGTATAGATTTCCATCAATAATATTTTCACCCCCACTAACAAAGTGTATTATAATTTTTAAAAATCTTTGTAAATACGATATGTGAAAAATATTCTCATTGCTAAGGCTTGCATTCCCTTCATTATTTGTGAGAGCTATGTGTTTTCCTGTCTTGATGGACCGTTTGTGTTTCCTCTGTTAACTGCCTGTTCGTGTCCTTTGCACATTTTATTTATTTATTTTTTTAGTAGTCAAGAAATTTTTTAATTGCCATAGGGCACATGCATGCACCAGAGAGAGATAGAAAAACAGAGAGAGATAAGAAAGTATCCACAATGGGACGTGGTTATGCCACAATTCCTTCTCCATCTCTAACCTGTTGTGATTTTGGGCACGCAAGCACACATGCCCAACATATTTTTCAAGCTGCTATGGTCAGGATTTGAACCACAGTTGGCCATGTAAGATCCAGCTCCCTTCATTACTAGGCTACAAGGATGGCCCTGGGATTTTTCTTTTTCTTTTGATTCATGATAGATCATGTGTGTGCAAGAGGAAGCACCCTCCACAGGGCTCAGTCATGCCTCAACCCCTTCTTCATCCAGTTCTCTGCCCAACCAGGGTCCTAGACACAATGTACGTTCCTGGCATGTTTTCAGGCCGACCAAGTCAGGGACTCACGCTGCCGTCCACATGTAATTTCCAGCTTTTCAGTCCGGCTCACTACCAACAGCGCCACAGAGGAGGGACCTGCAACTTCTTTTTCTCTTTAGAAGGAGGGAGCTGCACTTAACTCTCCTTATCTCACAGTGTACAAGAAGCATCAACGAATGTAAAGTCACTCTCTTGTTTTGGTTTCATTCTTTCCTTTATCTTTGAGTACCTCTCCTATTCCACTTAAATATGAGTAGATTCTTGTGACCAGCAGTTGGCGTAATGGCTATGTCACTGGACTCTCATGTAGTTGACAGCGGTTCGAGTCCCGGACCCAGTGGCTTAATCTCACGCCAGGCACGTGTGCGTGCGTGCCCAAGATCCCGAGAGGAGAATGAAGAAGGGCTTGTGGCGTGGCCATGCCCCCTGGGGAGTGATTTCTCACTTTCTGTCTCTCTGTCTGTCTGTCTTTCTGGCGTGGGTACATGCCCTATAACAAAAACCTCTCCAAAAAAAAAAAGTAAATATGAGTAAATATGAGATTCTTTTTTTTTTTTTAGAAGTTTTCGCTATAGGGCGCATGCACTCGCCAGACAGACAGAGAGAGACATAGAGACAGAAAGCGAGAAATCACCCCCCAGGGAGGATGGTCACGCCGCAATCCCTTCTCCTCCATTCTCCTCTCGGGATCTTGGGCATGCACGCACACGCGCCCGGCGTGAGTTTTAAGCCACCGGGTCCGGGACAGGAACCGTGGTCAACTACGTGGGAGTCCAGCGACATAGCCATTATGCTAACTGCTGGTTCCCAATATGAGTAGATTCTTGAGAAATATTTAATATATTATATATTTATGTTTTTAGTTTATATAAATATGTTATATATAATTTGCGTAAGTGGTATTGGTCTTATTTTTGTTTCCTCCTTCTCTTAACTCTATAGCTCCTTCTTTTTTTAAATAATTATTTTATTTAACTTTATTTATTATTATTATCATTATTATTTTCCAGTTTGATCAGAGAGAGACAGAGAGAGAGA
>NW_006159755.1:2873135-2881165 GCF_000334495.1 Tupaia belangeri chinensis | reverse complement strand
TGATAGCCATTACGCCAACGGCTGGTCCCTTATTTATTTTTAAAATTTGACCAGAGAGAGTGGGAAAGTGAGAAATCAAGCCTCCTGGTCCAGGACTTGAACAGCGATGAGGCATGTGGGAGTCCAGTGCCTTCACCACTGCACCACCTGTCGACCCAATACTATGATTTTATGGGGGTTTTTGTTCTTTCTTTCTTCCATGAGAAAAAGCGATAGAGAAAACACCCCAATAGAGCCCTTATACAACAATTCACTCTCAGCATTCAACCAGCACCAGGTCATAGGCAAGTGTTTGCCTTGCGTACTCTGAGAAGTCTCCAGACTTGAACCTGCTCATGTGGATCTTACGATGCATTGTGTTTTACCTCTGAGCCGCCCACTGGCCTCAACACTATGTGTTTTCATTTTTTTTTTATTTAGGGATTATTTTATTTAACTTTACTTATTTACTTATTTATTTTAATTTGACCAGAGAGGATATAGTATGTGTTGGGGGGAAGTGAGAAAGCAAGCCACCAGGTCCAAGACTTGAACACGGTCGGCCATGTGGGAGTCCAGCACCCTTAACCACCACCCCACTTGCAGGCCCCAACACTATGTTTTTGAAAGTTGTCTTCGTTGATTCAGACTGCCACAAGTATTCCCTGGTTTGTCTTTATGACACTTAACACATCCTCCTGATGATGGATGTCAAGTCTGCTCCCACCTCCTGTTTCCACGAAGGACGCTGTGGTCAGTGCCTTCATACATGTCTCTGTACACCCGCATGAGAACGTTTCTGCCTTATTTACCATGGACTGAGAATGGGGGTCTTGGCACAAACACATACCTCATTTTAGACTGATTGAGAGAAAGACTGTGCCTATTTATGTGCCTACAGAAGTGACTGAGGATTCCTATCCATCACACCCTCAGCAAAGATCAGTAGGATTCACTAATGTCCTAACCCTGTGGTTATAAAATATTTCATTGTGATTTTTTTCTTTTTTGGAGAGGTTTTTGCTATAGGGCGCGTGTGCTTGCCAGACAAACAGAGAGAGACAGAGAGACAGAAAGCGAGAAATTACCCCCAGGGGAGATGGCCACGCAGCAATCCCTTCTCCTCCATTCTCCTCTCAGGATCTTGGGCACGCACGCACACGCTCCTGGCGTGAGTTTAAGCCACCGGGTCTGGACGCGGACCACGGTCGACTACATGGGAGTCCAGTGATATAGCCATTAGGCTAAGTGCTGGTCCCTCATTGTGATTTTAATTGAATTGTTGTGATTACTTCTTTGATCAGATCTTTAATTTTTTGTCATTTGGGCCAACTCTCCTGTGAGTTGTTTATATTCATTGCCCATTCTCTCTCTCTCTCTCTTTTAATTTGCCAGAGGGCATACACTCACTGGATAGACAAAGAGAGGGAAAATTAAAAAAGCACCTTCCAGGACCAGCAGGTGGTGTGGTGGTTAAGGCGCTGGACATTCCCACATGGCCGATCACGGTTCAAGTCCTAGACCTGGTGGCTTGCTTTCTCACTTTCCTCTCTCTCTCTCTCTCGCTGTGTCTCTCTCTGGTCAAATTAAAATGAAGGAATGAATGAATAAATAAATAAATCTTTTTTTAAAAAAAAGCACCTTTCATGTGGGGATAGTCACATCACAATCCCTTCTCCTTCATTTCTTTTAGGATTTTGGGCAGTGTGTTTTTCAAGCCTCTAGGTCTGGGACTTGAACCATGCAGTTGGCCATGTGGAACCCAGCCCCTTCACTACCAAGTCACCAACTAGCCCTCATTGTCATTTTTATCGTTTTCTAGTCTTTCCTTTATTGACCTGCAGGAATTCTTTATTCACTAGATCATAATCATCTGTCAACCTTGCTCTGAGAGCCTTTGTGAAACAGAGATCCTTAACATTAATGGAGTCAGATCCATAAGATTTCAAATAGGGTTTGAATTTTGTGAGTCTTTAAAAGTCCCTGCCCCACTCCTAGGTGGGATATTCTTTTTTTTTTTTTTTAAAGACTTATTTTATTTAACTTTGTTTTCATTTGATCAGAGAGGGACAGAGTGAGAGTGAGAGAAAGTGAGAAAGCAAGACCGCCAGGTCCGGGACTCAAACCACGGTCACCATGTAGGAGTCCAGTGCCCTTAACCACCATGCCACCTGCCGGCCTCCCTAGGTGGGATATTCTAAATTGTATTCTATTCGTTTACACCATTTAAAAAAAAAAAAGAATTATTTTATTGAACTTTAATTAATTAATTAATGTTTAATTTGACCAGAGAGGGACAGAGTGAAAGAGAGAGAGAGAAGAGAAAGTAAGCCCTGGGCCCAGGACTGGAACCACAGTTAGCCATATGGGAGTCGAGTGCCCTTAACCTCCCATATTCTATTAGTTCACACCTTAACAGCTGTACCCACAGTGAAATGCTCTAGATTTCCTTTTCCGATAGTTCTGATCTGGAGTAATAAAATGAACCGGGCAGCCTTTTCCCATCCTTTGTCTTCTGGGAAAACAGGTAAACTGGTATAAGATAAGGACCATCTGTCCCCTGAAAGTCTAGTGGAACTGCTCTATAAAGGCGTCCCTACTGGGGCTCTTTTGCACTGGAGTCTTAGATTACACTCTTTTTTAAATTTAAAAAAAAAAAAAAAAGGCAATACGGAGGTACTTTTAATACTTTGGGTGAGCCCCATAGAAACAAATAACACTGGGAAGCGGTAACCCTTTCACCCCAGGAGTGGTCCATGGAGAGAGAGGCTACCTGAGGGAAAGAAAGCACAAAGGGACCCACTGCAGACTCAGGACAAAGGGGCCTGTAAGCACTACAAGAGGAAACACGAGCTTGGTGGGCGCGAAGCCACAAAATGATTTGGGCTCCTCCTCTTTTTCATTTGCCTTTTCCTGTTTCCCTGCATGATCTCCAAATCCCTCTGCTTGTGGGTGGCAGCAGAAGCCCCTCACCTCGGCGCTTTCCTTAACTGAATCTCTCTGCTTTTTCAGTATTCTGGGGGCAAGCCCAGATGGTTACCCCAGGTCAAGGCAACCTCAGCGGCTCCAGCCTGCCTTTGTTTTGTCTTCTTGTCCGTCCTATGTCACGGGCAAGAATACTCTCTTCTTTACTGGCTGTGGATCTATTGAAGTTTTTATATGTCTTTGTGCTGTTGGCATTTTACATTTTTCTAGAAAGACATTCACTTGTGGTAGCAGGTGGCGTGGTGGTGGAGGGTGCTAGACTCCCACATGGCTGACTGTGGTTAGAGTCCCGGACCTAGCAGCTTGCTTTCTCACTTTCCCTATCTTCCTCTCTCTCACTCTGTCCCTTTCTGGTCAAATTTAAATAAATAAATAAATAAATAGAAAGGTATTCACTTCACTAAGTTTTGTATTTACTAATATATAAGTATTTCTTTGTTTTGTTTTTAGTTTTGCTATAGGACATGTGCACTCACTGGAGAAAAAGAGAGCAAGAGGGAAAGTGAGAAATCACCCCGAGGGGACGACCTCACCACCATCCCTTCTCCTTCACTGTTTTTAGGGATTTGGGGCACGCACGCATGCACACATACTCACCTGGTGTGATTTTCAAGCCGCCAGGTCCATAACGCAGACTGTGGAATCAGTCATGTGGGAATCCAGCCATCTTAACCTCCAAACCACCTGCTGGCCCCAATATAAGTATTTGTAATATTCTTTGAAAAATTTTAAGTGTATCTCTTTATTCCATGAGTGGGAGAGACAGACAGACAGAGATATAGTACCCCATCAGGGTCTTAGAGCCATGACCCACTCCCAGCCGTGGCCAGCCTGGACCACAGGCACACACATGCCTGAGGTATTCAGGGAGCTCTCCGATGTGAACTGGCAACTCCTCTGCACGGGCTGGTCTCACAGTGTCACACCCTTTGCTACACCTCCATCTAGACCCTTATGTTGATATTTTAAACCTCTGTGGGGACTCAAAGGTCAGGTCATGTGAGTCGTGGTAGCCATGTAAAGGACTCTGGATTTGTCTTAAGCAGGATGGAAACTGGGACAGGATGTCAAAAGTTGGACTGAAGCTCCAGGGTATAAAATTCCAAAATGAGTAGCTCCTGGCCAGAATCAAAAGTTTGAAAGATGAGACCAGCAGTTGGTGTAATGGCTATGTCTCTGGACTCCCATGTAGTTGACCACAGTTCGAGTCCCGGGCCCGGTGACTTAAATTCACGCTGGGCACGTGTACATGTGTGCCTAAGATTCTGAGAGGAGAATGGAGGAGAAGGGATTGCAGCATGGCCATCCCCCCAGGAGGTGATTTCTCGCTTTCTGTCTCTTTGGTGAGCACACACGCTCTATAGCAAAAACCTCTAAAAAAAAAAATGTTTGAAAGAAAATGGAAAGAATCCATTTGCCACTCTTGAAACCCTCATCCACCTCGAGTAGAAAGTGCCGGAGTGGGTTTGAAGGGGACATCTGTGCTGATTGATGGGGGAGAGCTACTATGGAGCTGAGCCCTCAGAGAGAGGAGGAGAGGCTGCCTCCTAGTCTCAGATCAGTACAAAAACGCTTCATTGAAGCCACCAGGAGAGCTTGAGATGGGCTCCCTGAAGTCACGGCAGCCCAGGGGGTCAGTGTACACATGACCTCCAGAATAGATGTGGGACCAGGGTGGGACCTGCCCAGAGGGCCTGTGTTATGTGGCAGAGTATCCAACAGAGCGGCTCCACATGCGCCAGCACCCCGCAAAACAATCAGAGCCAGAAGAGAGGCCCCGCCTGCTATCCAGGAGTTGCAGTCAAGGGAGTGGTCCACAGAGGGGCCTCCAGGAACTGTAAAAGCATCCCCAGGACAAGAGGCAGCTTTAAGCACTGCCAACCTGGGAGACGCCATCTTACACTAGCACCAATCAAGTCAGCTCTTCTGCGCCTTCTTCCCTTCCTTCCTCCCCATCCCAGTCGCAAGGGGTTTTCATGCTGGGGAGCGAGGGAGGGGTCAGGGAGAGCCACACACCTGACCTCCCTCCCTCTTCCTCAGTAGGGGCTGCAATGACCAAGGAGGGATATTTCATTCTAAATCAAGTGTGGAGATTTGGCTGCTGCAGAAAGCTGGGTATTTTAATAGATGTTTGTTTAGTGACTTGAGGTGATCACAGGACTGTGAAGAAACGTGGAATAAAAAAGCATGGCTTCATGCTCTCTGGCTGCTGAGTGGAAACGAAACTGGAGGGCCCAGGGTAGAAACAAGGACTTGTCCAGGAGAAAGACTAGAAGATTTGGATGGGGGGACGTGAGAGGAGAGGGGAGGGGAGAGGAGGTCTAGAGACTAAGCCTGCGCTTTGCCATTTAGAGGTCAGAGAGATGCAGCTATGGAGGTCAGACAAGAGCAGCCAATAGGAGAGAAGACTGCCCAGAGAGGGAGGACTCCCAGCCAGGTGAAGAAACCATTTCAAAGAGCCGGGAAGTGATCAACTGTGACAAAAGCCACTTAGTGATCAAGACAAGGCCAACTGAGAACTAACTGAATTTGAGAACCTTACCTGTTCTCTAGGCAGTTCTCCAAAGATCCATTATAAGAGCCTGTTACAGACTTTTGCCGTTAGAATGTGGCTTGGGCTGGCCTCTACCCATCAGTCACAACCTCCTCACATCTGAAACATTTTATTTGTAACAGAAGTCTAGGAAAAAATTTCTTTCTGCTGAGGAATTTGTCTGTCTGATATTCTGTCTGATTTGGAAAGAAAAAAAAAGCTAAGTTAGCACATCCCCTTTTTTGCTTTGGCTGCCAGGAAGTTCAAAGCCAAATTTCATATGTGATTGACAAAACATTTTGTAGGCTTTTAGGGGCTGTACAAGTTTTTGTGTTTGTGTTTTTGTTTTGTTTTGTTTTTAATATTTGCCAGAGGAGGGAACCAGCAGTTAGCGTAATGGCTATGTCGCTGGACTCCCACGTAGTCGACCGTGGTTCGCGTCCCAGACCCGGTGACTTAGAACTCACGCCGGGCGCATGTGCGTGCGTGCCCAAGATCCCGAGAGGAGAATGGAGGAGAAGGGATTGCGGCGTGACCATCCCCCCTGGGGGGTGATTTCTCGCTTTCTGTCTCTATGTCTCTCTCTGTCTGTCTGGCGAGTGCACGCGCCCTATAGCGAAAAACCTCTCCAAAAAAACAAAAATATTTGCCAGAGGACACATGCACTTGCCAGAGAGAGAGAGAGAGAAGCACATGTGCGTGCACACACACACACACACACACCCCACGGAGAATGGTCACAGTACAATACTGTCTCCATTTCTCCTTTCAGGATTTTGGGCATGAACACACAGGTGCCCAGAGTGTATTTGAAGCCACCAGGTCCAGGACTCAAGCTACTCTGTTGTCCATGGAGGACCCAGTCAACTTAACCACCATGCCACCAGCTAGCCCCACATTCTGGTGTCTTCATTTCTAGTTTCAATTTATCTTCTTTGTCCTTATTGGAAGTCACCTATCTCTGTCTCTTTGTCTGCATTTCTGTCTTTCTCTAGCTACTGCACATGCCCTCTGGTAATTAATTTTTAATAACTTTTTTAAAAAAAATATAGCCACTTTGGGGCCAGTAGGTAGTATGGTGATTAAGGACTCCCACGCGGCTGACCGCAGTTCAGTCCCGAACCTGATGGCCTGCTTCCTCATTTTCCCTCTCACTCTGTCTTTCTCTAGTCAATTTTAAATAAATAAAAGTGAAATAAAATCTAAAAATAAATAATAAAAATAAAATACAATATAGCCACTTTTAGCCAGGCATCCAGGAGGACCTCATGGAGGTGACATTGAGCTGAGTTTTAAAGGCTATATAGCATTTGGGACTATGAAAACCAGGGAAAGTCCATGTGAGCCCATTTGAGCCAAAAGAGTCAAAGGGTAGTGTCAGGAATGGTGTAAAGGAGTTCATTACCACACTGTGGGAGCAAGTGGGATTTGGCAGAGTAGGTTCAGTGAAACAACTACTTTGGGAGGAGATAAGAGGAATCTTCTGTGATAAGGGCACTAGAGTTCAAAGAGGAGGAGATAAGGACTGTCACAAGATTAAATCTGTTTACCTTTGAGGAAAAATCAACATACTTCACAGTAGAAAATGACACTGGAGACCCTGGAGCCAGGACAGCCAGTAAGGAGGCTGCTGGGATAATTCAGGTGAGAGATGATGGTGACTTGGGAGTCTGGACAGCTGGCACCTACCAAAGGCCTAGGAGCAGGGCCCTGTTCTAAGTGTTCTTGTCAATACATTAACCTCCTGGTTCTCAACCCTGGCTGTCCGTTACAACCACCTGGGCAGCTCTGACCGTGTGTGTCTGAGCCCCTCCCAGCCAGCCAGATCAGAATCTGTGGAGACAAGCTCCAAGCAACTTTAAAGCTCCCTGGGGATTCTAGTGCAGCCAAGGTTCAGAACCTCTCCCCTCCCCGAAGTCCAGGCACGTGGACTGGGGACTGGGCTTGTTCTCTGCTGAATGCAATGCCCAGAACTGAGCCTTTGGGACTAGGCAGTGACACAACATTAAACAAAACAGGACCCACATAGGCAAAGTCGTGGCTCTGTGTCCCAGGACTTCCTTGTGTAAGTCGGGCATGCGCACCCATGATCTGGGCCAGCTGAGACTAGGGGTAGATTGTAGCATGAAGACTGTTGGAGGTCTCTAGCTCATAGAAATAAATGAACTTGGACCAGTCAGTGGTATGGTGGTAAGGTGACTGGATCCCACATGGCTAAATGTGCAGTTCGAGTCCTAGACCAAGTGGCTTGAAAAACATGCCAGGTGTGTGTGCGTGCGTGTGCCCCAAATCCCAAAAGGAGAAAGGTGGAGGAAGATAGCAGTATGACCATTTCCTATGGGATGTATTTTCTCACGTTCCCACTCTCTTCTCTCTCTGGTGAGAACATACACCCTCTTGCAAAAATTTTTTTTTTCTTTTTTTTTTTTTTGGAGAGATTTTCACTGTAGGGCGCGTGCGCTCGCCAGACAGACAGAGAGAGACATAGAGACAGAAAGCAAGAAATCACCCCCCAGGGGGGATGGTCACGCCG
>NW_006159755.1:2865443-2873040 GCF_000334495.1 Tupaia belangeri chinensis | reverse complement strand
GGACTACGTGGGAGTCCGGCGAAATAGCCATTACGCTAACTGCTGGTTCCCGCAAAAATTTTTTTTTTAGAGAGAGATTTTTGCTATAGAGCACATGTACTCTCTGGAGAGACAGAGACAGAAAGTAAGAAATCACCCCCTGGGGAGATGACCACGTTGCAATCCCTTCTCCTCCATACTCCTCTCGGGATTTTAGGCATGAACATACACGTGCCCAGTGTGAGTTTAAGCCTATAGGTTCAAGACTCTAACCACAGTCTACTACATGGGACTCCACTCAGCCATGTGAGAGAGAGTCCATTACGCCATCTGCTGGTCCCTTCAAAATTGTTTTTAAAAATTTTTTAAAGGGACCAGCAGGTGGGATGGTGGTTAAGGCACTGCACTTCCACATGGCTGAGTGCAATTTGAATCCTGGACTGGTCACTTGAACATCCCACCAGGCACATGTGTGTGCGTGCCCAAAATCCTGAGAGAATGGAGAAGGGATTGGGATGTGGCCATCCCCCTGATGTGTGTATGTATGGGGAGGGTGTTTCTCATTTCCTCTGTCTCTCTCTCTCCAGCAAGCACATATACCCCATAGCAAAACTGGAAGAACAAAAAAGCTTAAAAAAAATAGCATTCGTAAATAGCATTTGATCCTTACAACAACCCTGTGAGATAGGGAAAATTACGATGTTCATTTTCCATAATAAAACAGGGGCCAGTTCTGTGGCGTGGTGGTTAAGTGAACTGGACCCCACATAGCCAAGTGTAGTTTGTCTCAGACCTGGTGGCAAGAAAAGCAGGCTGTGCATGTGTGCATGCATGCCCAAAATCCCAAAAGGAAGGAGACAGAGGCGAAGAGCCTGCAGTGTGACCATTCCCAGTGTGTAGTGCTTTGTGCTCCCCTCTCCCTGTCTCTCTCTCTCTCTGGTGAATGTGTGTGCCCTCTAGGAAAACAAACAAACAAACAAAAAACCCTGAGGCACAGAGAGGTTGGGATATTGGCTGAAAGTCAGAAGGCTAAGAAAGGTTGTGTTACAACTAAAATATAAGGAGTATCACCCTAGAGTCCAAAATCTTACTGGGTTCAGGCTTTCTACTTGTCAGGAGTGGACCTGCCAGGGAACATTTAACTGCCAAAATGCCCTTTCAAACATCCCTACTAATTTACACTCTGGGTGCGGAGTGTGATGGGGGTTGGATCTGGACCAGAGAGAGTACCGGGTAAGTGATGGGGTGAGGCCTTTCCAGGATGTACAGAGGGCCCAGCCCTAACCCATCACCAGCCCTCCCTACCCCCAAACTGATTAGCTTCCCTGAAACAGGGAATGATGGGACTCCAAAGTGGGAGGGCAGGTAACCCACAAGACAGAAACAAACTGTAAAAACAGGGGAAGAGTCCTGGGGTTGGAAACAGGACAGATACCCACGGCCAAGAGGAAGCAGGCCCTGCCCCCGCACTCGGGGCTGCTTCAGCACCCAGCCTCCTGGGGTCCCAGAACAAAGGGCCCACTCTGGCGTGCTATAGCTGTCCCTCTCTCGTGCTTCTCCCCATTTTCTTTCCTTTCTGAGCCCTTAAAACTTGGCATCCAGGGGACCAGCAGTTAGCGTAATGGCTATATCGCTGGATTCCCATGTAGTTGACCGCGGTTTGTCCCGGACCCAGTGGCTTAAACTCACGCCGGGCGCGTGTGCGTGCTTGGTGCAAGCCCAAGATCCCCAGAGGAGAGGAGAAGGGATTGCGGTGTGGCCATCCCCCCTGGGGGGGTGATTTCTTGCTTTCTGTCTGTCTCTCTCTGTCTGGCGAGCGCACGTGCCCTAAACCTCTTAAAAAAAAAAAAAAAAGGTGGCATTGAGCATCTCTCTCTGTTTAGTCTGCCTATTACCGACTGCCCCACCTAGGCTGCTGTGGGCAGGAGCGGGGGCTTCGCCTGTTTTCTCTGGGCTCGCCTCCCCCGAGCCCTCCTTAGGGCTTGCCAGAGAGGGCACTCAACAGCAGTGCAGTGAATGCATGAAGGGAACCCTTGGGACCCTTGTGAACCCTGCAGGACCACTGTTCTCCCTGTTTCTACGGGACACTGTCAGGAGACTTACTCAGGTTAGGCCTTTCTGGAAGATAACTGGGAAAAGCATTTTTTTAACACAGGGTGCAGAGACTTGAGCAGTCCTTGCTCCTTGTTTGGGGACACTCTATGCATATCAGCAGGACCTCAAGAAAGTCTCCCTTTTTTCCTCTTTAATTTGCTATACATGTGTGCTGTGGGGCAGGGAGGAGGGGGGAGGTGAGAAAGCACCCCCTGGGGGGTGGCCTCCTCACCTTCCCCAGCCACCACTCTACACCCTCTCAGACCACACTCGCACCCTGCGAGTGTGGACCATAGCAACAGGCTCCCAGGAGCCTCTTCCTCTCCATTCCCACTCCTCACACCACTGGACATGACCTCTGCTCCGGTGACCCCAAATGTCCACCTTCCCTGAGTCTGCCCCCAGCCTACTCCTGGGCCCATAGGAGCCACCTCTGCTTCGTGGACCCCATGTCAACAGGCACTCTTTTAGTTCTGAGTGATGGAAACCCAACTAGCTTAGACATGTTCACTGACTCGCATGACCGAGGAGTCTGAAGTGCACAGGCCTCAGCCCGCCTGGACCCACACGTTCAGATGCCCTCAGCAATCTGTCTCGGAACGTCCTGACTCGGCTGCCTATACTGGCTTCCTTCTCAGGCAGAGTCACTCCTGGGGGTGGGAAGTGGCCTCCAGACACTCCTGGCCCACACTGTCCCACCAGCTCTGTAACTCCAGTGCAGCCGCCACTGTCATCTTTATCAGAGATCTTGTTCAAACCCTTCCCAGGAGTCCTTCCTAAAGTCCCAGGGCTAGGGCAAGCTGGGTCACAGCCCCACCCTGCACCAACCACTGACAGCGCTGCGCTGCTGTGAGGGGCCAGGCGTGGAGTCAGCCACAGGAAACACAGTGCAGAGCAGAGACAGGTACAGAAGGAAAGGGGAGCATTACTACCACAGGGAGCCGAGGAGAGGCAGACGGGGCCAGACGCCCCAGCCTCCAGCTCCCACAGCTACTCACCCCACACCACGCCTGAAGTCACCAGCTCTCCCGCTACTCTCAGCTGCTGACTGAACTCATCCTCTTTCTGGCCCCCACACTCAGGGCAGGCAGCCTTGCCTCCTGCATGACAGCCAGGCACCAACAGGCAAAAACAAAATACCTCAATCCCCCTACCAAGACCCATTCATCCCCTCTCCCTTGTCAGGTGGGGGGTCTGCCTCAGGTCCTCCACCTCAATGCACCAATTCTGCGCCCTCCTGTTCCTTTGGTCCCTCTCTAAAAGTTTGTTTCTCTTTTTTGGAGAGATTTTTGCTATAGGATGCGTGATCTCACCAGAAAGAGAGACAAAGGGACCAACAATTAGCATAATGGCTATGTCACTGGACTCCCATGTAGTTGACCGCAGTTCGAATCCTGGACCCGATGGCTTAAACCACGCTGGGCACGTGTGCGTGCATGCCCAAGATCCTGAGAGGAGAATGGAAGAGAAGGGACTGCAGTGTGGCCATCCCCCCCAGGGGGTGATTTCTCACTTTCTGTCTCTGTCTTTCTGGCAAGTGCATGTGCCCTATAGCAAAAACCTCTCAAAAAAACAGAGACAGAAAGTGAGAAATCATCCCCCAAGGGGGATGGCCATGCTATAATCCCTTCTCCTCCATTTTCCTCTCAGGATCTTAGGCACGCATGCACATGCACCCAGCATGAGTTTAACCCCCCAGGCCAAGGACTCAAACCGCCATCGACTACATGGGAGTCCAGCGACATAGCCATTACGCCAAGGGCTGGTCCCTTTTTTTTACTTTTTTGGAGAGGGATATTTTTGCTGTAGGGCACATTCACTCATCAGAGATACAGAGAGACAGAAAGCAAGAAATCATCCCCCAAGGGAGGATGGCCACATAGCAATCCCTTCTGCACTCTCCTCTTGGGATTTTGGGCACATACACACACATGCCCGGTATGAGTTTGAAGCCACCAGGTCTAGGAATTGAACCTCAGTCAACCACATGGAAGTCCTTAACCATAATACCACCTGCTGACCACAAAGACTGTATTTCTGACATCTTTTTTTTTTTTTTGAGAGGTTTTTGCTCAAAGGTGCGTACGCTCACCAGATAGACAGAGACAGAAAGAGAGACAGAGCATGGCTTCTGTGAGGCCTGAGTTTCTCACCTCCAGGCTCCCCACCCTCATCAACTACCACCAAGGCCCCAAACTGGCTCAAGCCAAGCTGACACTGGCCACCCACAACGCCCTGTTGGAAGCATCTAACGGCTGACCAGGAACCAGCAGACTCCCCAAGGCTGACTTCCCTATAGCTGTCAGCATTGTCAGCTGTCCTGACACTGCTTTGTTGGAGGCACTGGATAGCTGACCTCTCTCCTTCAAGACATTCCCAGGTGGGCACCACTGGTGGCTCCTGGGTGGCCCTGGGTTCAGCTGCTGCTCTTGTCTTACTTGGTGGACTGTCTCAGATCCTCCCCTTTCCCGAGTGAGATAAGCAGCTCTCAGGATTCACGCACCTGTCTTGAGGTTCCTACATCCACACACCCACTCAACACCTCCTATTGGCACCTCAAATGCATTGCAGTCAAAGAGCTGGGCTTCAGGCCAGATCCTGCTGTCCATCCTGTATCCCCAGCTAGGTGAGGGGGCCCTACCCCTACCAGTTGCTGAAGAAAATCTGGAAATCAACCTTAGTGATTCCCTTTCTCAGCGTCATGGCTAGCCAGTTCTCTCACCAGCTCTCAAGGCTAAGACCAGAACAGACCCAGCGTTGGCCCACCGCTCTCCCTGCTCCCGCCTCTCTCTGCTCTGGCTGCCATGATCCTCACTTGGGCTCCTGAGAGGGTTCCCTGCTGCTGCCAAAGCCCATAGATGCCTCTGCCCAGGAATTCAGAAAACTTGTCAGTGCCATATGGAGGGGTCAGCAGATGGCATGGTGGTTAAGGCACTGGATTCCCACATGACCAACCATGATTCAAGCCCTGGAGCTAGTGGCTTGCTTTCTCACTCTCCCTTTCTCTCTGCCTATCACTATCTGGTCAAAAGCAAAAAATAATAAATAATTAAATTAAAAATCAATCTTTTTAATATATGTAATCTTTTTTCATTGAACTTTATTTGCTCATTTTAATTTGACCAGAGAGAGAGAGAGAGAGAAAGCGAGAAAGCAAGCTGTCAGGTCAGAGACTAGAACCACAGTCGGCCATGTGGGAGTCCAGCAACCTGAACCACACCTGCCAGTCCCACAGTCGGCCATGTGGGAATCCAGCAACCTGAACCACACCTGCCAGCTCCCAGAATAAATAAATCTTAAAAAAAAAAAAAAGATGGAATCAGTCTCCTGGCTCTAGACCTTTAGGACTGGAAGACTGCTTGCCCTATGAGGCCCTGCATGGCTCAAACAGCCCTCCCCAAGCTGATGTTCCCTGAAAGTGTGCATGTACCCCATGGGCACCGTTCGCCCCAGAGTCTACCCAGGAATGCACATGAATGGACTAACCATGTCACTGTCCTGCTCAAAAGCCATCTTCAAGGTCCTCCACAATCTCGCCTACTTCTGCTCCCGCTGCTCCTTCCCACATACCCTTCCTCACGTCGGGCACAAAGCTCTACAGTTTTCAAGACCTGTTCCTGTTACTTGTCTCACTCATCCCTTCACAGCAGCCCAGAGAGAGCAGAATGATCTCCACCAGACAAGAAGAGGCCACTCAGAGAAGGGGAGGGACATGCCCACGGCCACACAGCACAATGAAATATGATGCCCCAGTATATCTAGGACCTGCTAGCTCAGACCCTGGTCTCCTCCCCACTCCCCTCCATCAGTACCCCTGCTGCTGCCCTGGCAGAGCTGATCTCCAGCCTCCCCAGTCAACCTCTCCCTTCTCTCAGCCACTGCCTGGCCTGCCACCAACCCTGGGCCCAGCAGTGTGGCACAGGCAGGTAAGTGGATGAGAAAATGGCCACAAAGCCCTGAACAGAGGCTGGGTCAGACACCGACATTTCCTTTCATTACTTTTTTTTAATAAATTTAAGAACAGCTCTACCTTCTTTCCCCCCAGAGCATCTAAAACCAACCAAAAGGGGGTATGGCCTGGGGGGCAGAGGACGCTAGGAGTCATAATCCTCTTCATCCTCCATGTCAGGCGCTGAGGGGCCTGGAGGTGCAGGAGGCAAAGGCAGAGTCGAGGCAAAGGGCATGAAGGGTGTCGGAGGGCTATGGAAAGAAAGTATGAGAGAAAAATCAAGACACCCTCTGGTGTCCATCCTGCCCCTTGAGCCTGTCCCTACCCTCTGGAGGCAGCTGTGTAGCTCACCACCCTTGGTGCCAACAGGCAGCCAAACCCCAGAGAAAGGAAGAGCCCAGAGCAGGTTATACGGCCCCTGCTGGGTGGTAGGCACAAGATCTTCCCAGTAAACAGTTTCCTGCCCTTAAGCCCACCTTGGTTAATCTCCTCCCATCCCCCAACCTGCCACCAGCACCAAAACCAAGTGGCCAGGGACCATAGGAGGGAAAGCCATCCTTGGGGAGTCTGTAGTACCCTCCTGGTGCCACTGGGATGCTTACCTCTGAAAATGAGCAGGGGGATGGCTGGCCTGGGGTGGGGGCTGCGCTGCTTCCTCTTCCCCATCAGAATCTGTATCCTCAGACTCATCCTGTGAATACAGCAAGGGTCAGAGTTGACAAGGTATGGGCCCATCACTAGGAAGTCTCATTCCTGGGAGTGAAAGGGGCAGCAGACCCCCATATCCCTAATTCAGAAACAAAGAAACCAGGGTGCACAGAGGTCACAGATAAGAATGGGACCAGGCCTCCACCTAGCTCAGCCTGATACAAGGTGCCTTTTCTATCACCACAGAGCAAGATGGAAGGTTGGAGGTCTTACTCACCTCCTGCTCTGAGTCTGTCCCCGACAACTTCTTGTCCTTGCCTTTGCTTCCCATTCC
Source organism: Tupaia belangeri chinensis (assembly GCF_000334495.1). Taxonomy (NCBI): domain Eukaryota; kingdom Metazoa; phylum Chordata; class Mammalia; order Scandentia; family Tupaiidae; genus Tupaia; species Tupaia belangeri. The sequence goes on along the minus strand of NW_006159755.1, from coordinate 2,866,036 downwards.
GCCATTCTTCCGGGCACTGCTGCCTGGCTTCCGACCCCTTTGAGAAAGTACAGGCCATTTGTCCAAAGGTCTTCTGCCTCTTTGGCCACCCTCCAGTCACCTCCAGCCCCTGTGGCCTCAGCCTTCCCCACCTGTAGACCAGGCCTTGGCCCCCATACCTGCGAGCACCCTTGTCCCCATCCATGTGGTTGTCTTCTCCGTCTCCCTGCATGTCAGGCACAGATGCCACCAAGTCCTTCAAGAAGTCAAACTGCTGCTCCAACTCAATGCACTGCTTTCTGGAAGAGGTGGGCAAGGAAGGGCACTTGAGAGACCCAAACACCGATGCTTTTAGCAAAGGACGGGCCCTGGATGCCAAGAGCATAGAGCTGGGAAAACCACCACCCTGGTTCTGTCCAGGAGCCTCCCTCCCTGTGTACCTTCTGCCTGGAAAATCCAACTCCTGCTCACCACTCCCTGAGGTCTTGGTGGCCTCCCAACAGCCTCCTACCTCCCTCCCTATCAGGACACACCGCCGCCCCGAAGTGCGTGAGCGCCCAGGCAGGGCCCCATCAGTTCCGCAGCCACTCACAGGTGGGATGTGGTCCTGGTCT
>NW_006159755.1:2859522-2864340 GCF_000334495.1 Tupaia belangeri chinensis | reverse complement strand
CGCGGCAGGGCCGGAGCCTGGCCTTTCCCCAGGGTCTAATAAGCCTGGGTTCGAGTCTGGGCACTGCCTCACGGGCCTCGGACGCGCTACCGCCCTCTCTGGGGCTCAGTGTCTTTGTCTTTATGTGGGACTGCCCCGGTGGTCTGGCCCTTCAAGGCTTGCCATAGGGGCTGTGCAAACCTGTGCTTTGCCTCCTTCTGAATCCCAGCGCTCCAGTGATCGGCTGGAGACCAGGAGAGCGCCTGGCCAGGGCCTGAAGGTGTAACTGGGGCCGGTTTCCCTCACACCTGAACTCAAATTTAGGCTCTGCCTCTCATTGCAGGTGTGACCTTGGGCAAGTCCCTTTTCTCTGAGCTTCCTTTCCTTGTCTGTAAGTCAGTGAGCGTAGAAATAACTCTAGCAACAACGCTCGTATATTGTGCTCACTCCACTCGAGGCATTTAATTCTCACAGCAGATCTGCGGGACAGAAACAATTGTTATCCCATTGTAAGGATGAGGTAACCGAGGCACAGTGACATTAAGCATTGCCCAAGGCCACACAGTTTAGCCCATTACCTGGCCCTGCTAGGGCCCAAAGGTGCTTGGAATTATTGTCTCGGACCTGCCTTGACTTGGTTCCCTCACAGCAGGATGGAGCCAGGTGAAGAGCTGGAGGAGGAGGACTCTCCTGGGGGCCGTGAAGATGGCTTCACCGCTGAGCACCTGGCCGCAGAGGCTATGGCAGCTGACATGGACCCCTGGCTGGAGTTTGATGCCCGCAGCACACCTGCCACTGAGCTGGATGCCTGGTTGGCCAAGTACCCACCATCCCAAGTTACTCGCTATGGGGACCCAGGTTCACCCAACTCTGAACCTGTGGGCTGGATTGCAGCATATGGGCAGGGCTACACCCCCAACTCGGGTGATGTGCAGGGCCTGCAGGCAGCTTGGGAAGCTCTGCAAACCAGTGGGCGTCCCATCACACCGGGTACCCTGCGCCAGCTGGCCATCACCCACCACGTGCTCTCAGGCAAGTGGCTGATGCACCTGGCACCTGGCTTCAAGCTAGACCACGCCTGGGCTGGCATTGCCCGGGCTGTGGTTGAGGGTCGGCTTCAGGTGGCCAAGGTGAGCCCACGGGCCAAGGAGGGAGGGCGCCAGGTCATCTGTGTTTACACAGATGACTTCACGGACCGCTTAGGTGTACTGGAGGCAGATTCAGCCATCCGTGCAGCAGGCATTAAGTGCTTGCTTACCTACAAGCCTGATGTCTACACTTACCTGGGCATCTACCGAGCCAACCGCTGGCACCTCTGCCCCACTCTCTATGAGAGCCGTTTCCAGCTTGGGGGCAGTGCCCGGGGCTCCCGTGTGCTGGACCGTGCCAACAATGTGGAACTGACCTAGTGGGACCAAGTGGAGGAGACCACTCTGCCCCCTCATGCTGGGAATGGATCCTTCTGTCTTCCTCGTTGTCACAAGAAGGCCACGCACCCCAGCTATAAAGACTAGGTCACTGGGGACTGCCTGCATCTTCAGTCCCCTCCAACTTCTTGCCCTCTGATCAGGGCTGACTCAAGCCCCCACAGGCTGGGGGCTCTGGCTCCCTGGGGGCCGGGCCCTCAGCCTCCCTCTTTGATGCTGCTCCCCTCCACTGCCCAGGACCACAGGCTGGGTGCAGACACCCAAGAGGAGAGCCTTCTTTGGCCACCCTCATCCCTGGTTACACCTGCATTCTCTTCTTTCCTGCCTCTCTCACAAGGGAGAAAACAGTACTTCCATTCCCTCTCCTTGGAGCCTTCTTAGTCCAAGGAGCAGGGGCCCTGCAGGCTTGAGCATGCCATTTTGTGGAGAGGGTAGTTGTACCCATTCATCTCCTGCCAGAGAGAGGAGATGCCAGGACCACAGACATGGGGTCTGCCCCTCTCTGCTAACTCACACAGCCTGCGGCACCTTCCTCCTTTCCTTGACTACCTTGACATGTGCCTGCTCCTGGCATTTCAATAAAACCCAGCTTGGGTCTGTGTATTGAGTGTTTTTTAAAATACTGCCTTGGTGGTTACCTGCTTTGGTTGCTGGAAAGAGGTAGGGCTAGAAGTTTGCTCTTCTTGACCCGGCTGGGCCTCCCTATTTGCCCCTGGTAATGTCCCACTGCCATGGGTGAGCTCCCTAAGAACCTGTGCAAAGCCTGCTCCTCTTTTATCCCAAGAATCAGAATCAGTTTATCAGTGATTTCCTATAAATCCAGGGACTGACCCTCCCAGGAGGTTTCAAGGAGCCACTGTTAGCCCCAGGGTGCATTCACGTATGACAGAGAAAGGTGATCACTTGGTCCCAGCAGTCCTAGGCTGGGCACATGATTTGGGGAGCAGAGGTTGATCTGAATTTCAGCACTGGAGACTGGGCATCCTTACACAGTAAACAACCTGTACAACTATAGATGATGTCTGGAGTCTCTGCTGTTTATACTTAACCTCTTCTACTACTCTGGCAACCACAGGGACAGTTGCAAAGCATTTGCATATGCATCATTTAATCCTCACAGTCTCCTCAGAAAAAGATGCTGGCTTCATTCTGGGATCAAGATTTTGAGGCCATGGGACCAGCAGTTAGCGTAATGGCTATGTCGCTGGACTCCCATGTAGTTGACCCAGTGGCTTAAAACTCATGCCTGGCATGTGTGCGTGCGTGCCCAAAATCCCAAGAGGAGAATGGAGGAGAAGGGATTGCAGCGTGGCCATCCCCCCTGGGGATTGATTTCTCACTTTCTGTCTCTATGTCTCTCTCTGTCTGCTGTCTGGTGAGCAGACACGCCCTACATGCCCTATAGCAAAACTTCTCCAAAAAAAAAAAGAATTTGAGGCCAGGTTGGGAAAGGAGTTTTCTCAGGGTCACACCGTGAGTCAGGCAGAGCTAGCACTTGCATCTGGGTCCCTTCCTTCCACACAGGCAGAGTATGGGCCCTGGCCTCACCTGCAGTTAGCTCTTCACAGCCCACAGGACACGTTCTGTCATTCTCTCCTGATTCAATCTGCCCTGCTGAGGCTGCTGTAGCCTCTGGGACCCCAGCTCCTGCACCCCCACCTCTTCAACCCCATGCCAGCCCTGGTCTTGGTTGGGGGCCAAGGTGCCTGGCAGGGAGCCTCTTGGGATGCTGCTCTCGTGCAGGAGCTGACTCAGCCTCCAGCAGACTCACCAAATTGGAATTTGGAGCAGGGGAGCGGAGATGCCACTGGCCTGACTGGGCAGTCAGGGTGGAAGTGGCTGAGTCATGAGATGTTGGCTCAACCCCCTCCCCAGTTTCCTCCCCACCCTGAACTTCCCCACTCAGCCCAGCCTTGGGAAGTCCCCAGAGCTGGGTGGTCTCTGAGTTGGAGCCCCGGTGCCATTTCTTCCTCAGGCCATCAGTGCTTGCACTAGACCAAGGTAGGCCAAGGCTTGGGGTTCTTGGCCAGGCCCTCATGAATCCCGCAAAGATGCCCCAGTGGTAGCAGTAGCACATGGTTCTTCCATAACGGCATGTCACAAACTCATCCTCTCCCGTCCTCATGGCCCTGCCTCAGTCCTTTCCTCACCATCTTTCTCCCAAACCATTGCAACAGCCTCCAACCTGCTGCACCTACCTTTTCCATAACCAGGCCAACAACTCTACAGAGCAGACCGTATCTCTCTCCTACTCAATGCCCTGCCATGGCTCCCCACAGCCTGCAGGAGAATCCACTACCAACTACCCTAGCTTCCCTTGGGCATCCCTTTCTGTCCATGTTCACCCACTGAAACCAACTGGCACATCCTTTACCCCCTGGCATGCAGCCCTGGACCTCAGGTTGTCCTTTCAGTTTGTATACCTGCCACACGGCACTGATCACAGGACTGTGTGGTTACTTGTATAGTCATCTGATGATATCTGTACCTTCCTGGTCCCTAAGCTACATGCCTGGATTGTGTGCCCCATGAAGGCAGGTGCCAAATCTAAATCTTAACCCTTGGCAAGGATAGATGTGTGAGGTCAGGGTGGGAGAGGAATAGCTGGATATTGATTAATGGAAACAAAACTACAAGTAAGTAAGAGGAATGACATCTAGTGTTATAAATTACAGTGGGGCTGAATCTACTGTAGTTAGTGACAACTTACTATGTGTCTCAGAGAACCTAAAAAAGAATTTGGGGGCCAGCCGGTAGCATGGTAGTGGGGCACCTGGATACCACATGACCAGCTGTACAGTTTGAATTCTAGACCCAGCAGCTTAAAAAACATGCCAGGTTGAGGCCAGCAGGTGGCATGGGGGTTAAGACCTTGGATCCCACATGGCTGGTTTTGTCGTTCAAATCCCGGTAACCTGAAATTCAGGCCAAGCATGTGTGCATATGCATGCCCAAAATCCCAAAGAGAATGGAGGAGAAAGGACTGCACTGTGGCCATTCCTCTCTGGGTGGTGCTTTCTCACTCTCTCTCCTGTCTCTCTCCAGTGAGTGAATGTGCCCTATTGAAAAAGTGTCAAGGTGAAAATTTCAGTGTTCCCAACACAAAGTAATGCCAAATGGGTCAGATTAAAGGTATACTAATTACCATCGGGATCAGCAGTTAGCGTAATGGCTGTGTCGCTGGACTCCCACATAGTCGACTGCAGTTCAAGTCCCGGACCTGGTGGCTTAAACTCACGCCGGGCGCATGTGTGTTCATGCCCAAGATCCCGGGAGGAGAATGGAGGAGAAGGGATTGCTGCGTGGCCATTCCCCCTTGGGGGTGATTTCTCACTTTCTGTCTATCTCTCTCTGTCTGGCGAGCACACGTGCCCTATAGCAAAAAAAAAAAAAAAAAAAAAAAAATTTTAAA
>NW_006159755.1:2837522-2859486 GCF_000334495.1 Tupaia belangeri chinensis | reverse complement strand
TTTTTTTAATCTTTGTCTTGTTCCCAGAGCCTAGCCCAGTGCTTGGCCAGAGCAACCTCTCTATAAATTATCTAATGAATGAGTGAAAATTAGCAACTCAGATCCAGTCCCTGCCTGCGCAATCTGGTCTCATCTCTCCATCACTCCCTACTTCACCCTTCTTGTTCCAGAATCATGGGCTGCTTGTGATTTCCTTGCACATATTCTTGCTGATCTCACTCCTGGGCCTTTGTTCATGTCATTACCTCTGCTTGGCATGCCTGACCCTTGCCTAATTCCCAAGCTCAGCAGTTTCCAACTCCCAGGCCATGACCTGTACCAATCAGATCTGTTAGGAACCGGGCTATACAGGAGGTAAGCAAACAAGCAAAATTTCCTCTGTATTTTTTTTAAAGAATTCTTTTGTTTAACTTTATTTATTTTAATTTGACCAGAAAGGGACAGAATGAGAGAGAAAGCAAGCCACCAGATCCAGGACTCGAACCGTGGTCAGCCATGTGGCAGTCCAGCACCCTTAATCACTACGCCACCTGCCAGCCCCAGTTTCTTCTATTTACAGCTGCTCCCATCAATGGCATTACCTCCTGGGCTCCATATCCTGTCAGATCAGCGGGGGCATTAGATTCTCTTGGGAGCATGGACCCTATTGTGAACTGCACATGTGAGGGGTCTGGGTTGTGTGCTCCTTATGAGAATTTAATGCCTGACGAGCTGAGGTGGAACTGAGACAGTGATTCCAATTCTGCATTATGGTGAATTGTATAATTATTATATATTACAACATAATAATAATAGAAATAAAGTTCACAATAAATGTAATATGCTCAAATCATCCCAAGACCATTTCTTCCCGTTCCTGGTTCATGGAAAAATTTTCTTCCGCGAAGCCAGTCCCTGGTGCCAAACACCTTAGGGACTGCTGCCCTAGATGTCTTCACATCTTAAACCCACCATCTCAGGTATCATCCTGGATCCTTCCCCATCCATTCTCTCCTTGACTATCATGGGCACAACCTCAGGCTTCCACAACACCCACCTGTGCTCTCATCTGTGTGTCCTCCTAGAGAACAATGGCTGTGCTTTGCCCTCCAGGATGTCCTCAGCATCCAGGATAGGGTTTAGCCTTGTGCAGGTGCCAAGTAAACATTCTTTAAAAAAAATTATTTGTTATTATTTTTTCAGTTTTGACCAGGGAGAGCCAGAGAGAAGAAAGAGAAGAAAGAGAGAGCAAGTCACCAGGCCCAGGGCTCGAACCACAGTTGGCCATGTGGGAGTTCAGCGCCCTTAACCATCACACCATCTGCCCACCCTGCCAGTAAACATTCTTGAATAAATAAACGATCAACTGAAAGTCATTCTCTGTCTCAGGACCTCAGTTTCCTTTTTCCATTCATAAGAGTCAGGTGCTATACTATAGGTTTAGGTACATTATTTTATCTAAGCCTCACCTGTCTATATTATTGCTGCCATTTTGCAGAAGAGAAACTAAGACCCAAAGAAGTTCCGTAACTGGTTCAAAGTTACAAAGCTAGTAAGTGGCAAAGCCAAGATCTGAACCCAGGTCATCCAACTCCAGAGCACTTAAAGCATTGTTGAGTCCTCACTATATGATGGGCCTTCAAAAAGTTCATAGAACATGAGCATTATGAAAAACCATGCATGAATTTCCAAAATGTCTTTGCACCAAAGCAAATTTTGTATTTTTGTTTTTTGTTTTTTGTTTTTTTGGAGGTTTTCCCTTAAGTCATATGTGCTCGCCAGGAAGAGACACAAAGAAAGTGAGAGGGAAAGAGAAATCCCCGGGGGAATTGCCACACCGCAATCCCCTCCCATCCATTCTTCCAGAATCTTGGGCAGGCACACTCATGCGCCTAGCATGAGTTTCAAGAGACCAGGTCCGGAACTCGAAGCATGGTCAGCCATCTGCTGGTCCCAAGTGTGGTTTTTTTTTAAAGCGTGCATTCAGTGTAAGTATATAATATACATCTTCAACATTGAACATTTTTTCCATGACCTTTTTGAAGTTTGCTAATATAAAAGTCCTGTTGGGGTAGAGACTAAACAAATAAATGATCCAACAAGCCTTGACCTTTGCCAAGTTCCTTAACATCTTTCTGTTTCAGTTTCCTCATCAGTAAAAAGAGGGCTGTGAGGACCATAATGAGTTAATGCATGCAAACTGCTTGGAGTACTTCAGGGTGTTTGCCCTTACTAATTGAGCCTCAGATTTGTGAAGCACACAGGTTGGGTCCTCAGAACCACCTCCAAGAGATACTAAGCCAGAAAAGACTCCCATTTTACTGATAAAGGAATTGAGGTCTAGGACCAACAGAGCGTAATGGTTATGTTGCTGGACTCCCATGTGGTCGACCGTGGTTCAAGTCCTGGATCTGTCAGCTTAAAACTGCCGATGTGTGTGTGCTTGCCCCAAATTCCAAGAGGAGAATGGAGAAGGGGTTACAGCATGGCCATCTCTCCTGGAGGGTGATTTCTTGCTTTCAGTCTGTCCCTCTGGTGAGCTCATGTGACCCATAGCAAAAATCTCCACAAAAAAAAAAAAAAACTGAGGTCCAGAGAGTGCAGTGACTAAGCCTGCCTAGTCAGGAAGGAAGGTCTCCTAGGTCTACCGTGGGGACTGCTCCCCTGCCAGGCCAAGGGCTCCCCTAAGCCCACAAAGCTGACAACAGGTTGTGCTGTTTGGCCAGCCCCTTACTATAAGGAAGTAGGGAAGTGCCCCAGGCTGGAGAGGCCTGGGCAAATCTGACAAGCCTCTGTGCTCTACTCCTTTTATAAAATAGGAGAAGTCAGCCAGAGATTCAGAGTGTTAACTCCTCTGTGCCTGCCAGCATAATAAACAGTTCTCCTAATAAAATTAAAAAAAAAAAAATAGGGGAAGTAGTGGGTGGGAGCTGCTGACAGAAGCACAGTAGCCAAACGCAATACCGTTTATGGCTGACCTACATGGGAAGGTTCTGGGTTCTAATCCGCGACCTTCCTGAGTATGTCGGATACATATATAGTCATGACCTGTGTCTGACCAAGGATGGGGGTAGATCATAGTGTCAAGACCCTATTGGGCGTGCTTTCTCTCTGTCTCTTTTTCTCATGGAAGAAATAAATAAAATGTGGGGCCAGCCCCATGGCTGGATGGCTTGAAAAACACTCCAGGCACACATATATGAGTGCCCCAAGTCCCAACAGGATGGAGAATTAGGGAAGGGGTTGTGCTGTGACCATGTCCCCTTGGGAGTGCTTTCTCCCTCTTCCTCTCTGTCTCTCTGGAGGAGCACACACACTCTAGGGCAGTTAAAGAAAAAAACAAAAATGCAACAGGGTAAGGGCCCAGCTGAAGTAGCATACTGGATGCTACTGCTCTGCAGGCAGAGGCCAGAGGGGAGGCCCAGGTTTGATTCTCAGCCCATCCTGAAAGCCGGGCACAACTGTCTGTGCCCATAGTTCCAGCTCCTCAGGAGGCTGAGGCAGGAGGATCTTGACATAGGGAGACTTTGTCTATTACAACAAAACAAAAAATAGGGATGGGTGACTGAAGCCAGGAAACCCCAGGCCCCAGAGAAGAGACCCTGGGGAGGGGACAGAACGCCTGCCTCACCCCAACTCTAGCTACTCAGGCAGAATCAAGGCGGACAGGAAACAGCTGAGTCAGGAGACCATTTGGCCAGCACTCTGGCAGGGTTTTGGGGATTTTCCCGGTGGGGCAGCTGCACCCCACTCCCGTCTGCTGGGAGGGGCCCTGGCAGGGATGAGGATTGGGTCACACAGCTGATTCATCCCAGGAGGGAAACTCCCCACTCTGACGTACATCCCCCAGTCACTGAGGGGTAAACCTGAGGGCACCCGACTGAGAAACCCACCAACCCCATCTCTCTCTGGTTGCTGGCCTCTTGGCAGGGCATAAAAAGCCTCAGGCTAGAGAGAGAGACAACCAGAAAGGGCGGCAGGGCTTAGAGAGCAGTTTCCTGGAGAATAAAACTGAAGACGAACCAGGGTGAAGGCTGGCTGAGGGGCACCTCAGGCGTTCTTGCTCATTTGACAGATGAGAAAGTGGAAGCTCAGATAATGAGGGCAAGTACGTGCACAGACCTACCCCCACCGGGCATACTCGAAGCAGTTTACGTGCATTAACTTATGGTTTCACAGCTGTTCCACTGATGGGGAAACTGAGGCAAAAATATGGTAAGTAACCTGGACAAGAGAAGGCTAGAAATGTTTTGAGCCCCCACCAAACCCAAGAGTGCTTGCATACACTTCTGTGGCAAGCAGCGCTGTCCCTGGTCCCTCAGCAGGTTTGGACCCTGGAGGCAGAGGCCTCCCTGGGGTTTGAATTGGCTTCTGGGGATCTTCCACCCTCAGCCTCCAGCTCTGTCCCCTGGAGTTCCAATAAGATGATGAACAGGTCACCCACCAAGCCCTGGCTCCTCGTCTCTGCGAGAGGGAGAAAGCTGGCCCCTGCAGAAAAAACGGCCAAACCCAAAGAGGCCAGGAGAGGGCACTGAAGCATTCCCGCCAAAATCGCTCCAGGGTCTTGACTCTTTTCCAAACCGAAATCCTTGCCTCCCAAGTCAGAGCCTCCCTTTCCTGTCTGCCACCCGCCTTCCACAACACACACACGCACACACACACACACACCTACACATGTTCACTAGGAGTCCAGACTCCAGGCTCCTGCCCTTCAGGGAGCCTGCGCTGGCCCTGCTCCCCTGCCCTGGGCCTAGAGGGTTGCTGAGTATTGAAGGGGATGCTAACAGTTGTGGCTCCTTGAGGTGTGGCCCAGGACCCCACGCAGATGAGTTCTGCCCCATCTGGCTCCCACTCACAGGCTGTATGACTCACCCCCTCGCCCCCCATGACTCAGTTTACATTGCTGCCCAGGGATCCTCCCAGCATGGGTGGGGTGGTTTATTGGCCCAGCCCAGGCCCGCCAGCCTTTCATCCCAGGATGCATGTTTCATCCCACTCCTGGCCAGGAGCAAGAGCTGGCACCTTCTGGGGCAGCGAACCCGGCTCACTGGAGCCTGGGGGACTGGGTGTGTGTGTATGGGGCAGGGGAGTCCCAGGTTTGGGAGGATTAGGGGGAGTCTGAGAACTGAGTGACAGGTTCCAGCTATCCTGGTCTGGGTCTGCAAGGAGCAAGAGCCACTCCAAGAAACTTAAGAGGGCCAAGCCGAGCAGGCAAAACCATCCTGGCAGTGACAGCAAGCCCCTGACACCCTCCCTTCAGAGGAAATGGTCCATACAGGGCAAAACATAATGGCAAGGAAATTCTCACTAACACTCATTGATCCCTTGCGGTATTGGTCCCATGCTCAGCACCATCCATGCCTGATCTCACTTATTTATCCAGTGACCCTGAAAGCAGGTATTATTACTATTATTATGTCTTTTTTAAAATTATTTTATTTGGGCCGGCAAGTGGCATGGTGATTAACGGCACTGGACTCCCACATGGCCGACCACAGTCCAAGTCTCGGACCTGGTGGCTTGCTTTCTCACTTCCTCTCTCTCTCTCTCTGTCTCTCTGATCAAACTGGAAAATAATAATGATAATAATAATAAATAAATTTAAATAAAATAATTCTTTAAAAAATATTTTATTTAACTTTTATTTATTATTTTTTAAAATTTGACCAGAGAGGGACAGAGTGAGAGAGAGAGAGAAGGAAAGTGAGAAAGCAAGCCACCAGATCCAAGACTCAAACCATGGTCAGCCATGTGGGAGTCCAGTGCCCTTAACCACCATGCCACTTGCTGGCCCCTATCATGTCTTTTTTTATAAATGAGAAAGTGGAGGCACTGAAGTTAAGAGAATTGCCTAGGTTACCCAGTCTGGAAGTAGTTGAGCTGGGATTCAAACCCAGGCTATCTGGTGCCAGAACTCATGTTGTCAACCCTACTTCCTCCTGAACTATGCTGATTGAAACAGAGATGAAGAGCTTAATAGCCACTCCTTCCCCGTGGGTCTCCATGGAAATCTCTGGTTTTAGGGACCACAGTATATAAACCATTGCTCTGTAAGAAAGGGAAACTGAAGCTATCAGAGGGAAAAGGATGAACTTGAAGTGGCATAACAAATTGGAGAACTAGAAAAGGCTGGGCCTATGCCTTTGAGGCTCACCACTGGCCTGGGATGAAGAGGTGGCTAATGTGGGATTGGGAGCCCCAAAGAGGGAGTGGGAAGGTAAGAGCCCTGAAGCACTGTGGCCAGCCTCTTCCTTTCTAGAGACTTAGGGTCCTCATCTTCCTCATAGTAGGGTGGGAGGAGGCCCAGGGAACAGACAAAGGACAGGCATATGTGGGTCAGCCAGCATCGTGGGACTCAGGAGAGGGTAGTCCATGGTGATACACGGGTCAGAGAAGTATCAATCCACCAGGGAACCAGCAGTTAGCATAATGGCTATGTCGCTGGACTCCCATGTAGTCAACCATGGTTCGAGTCCCGGATCTGGTGGCTTAAACTCATGCCGGGCGCGTGTGCATGTGTGCCTAAGATCCCGAGAAAAGAATGGAGGAGAAGGGATTGTGGCGTGGCCATCCTCCTGGGGGGTGATTTCTCACTTTCTATCCCTCTGTCTCTCTCTGTCTTTCTGGTGAGTACACGTGCCCTATAGCAAAAACCTCTCAAAAAAAAAGAAAAAAAAAAAAAAAAGAAGTAGCAGTCCACCCACTCTCACCCCTTCTGTTTCCTCAGCCCAGATCCCACCATACAGAAAAAAAAAAAATCAGTAAATAAACCTTAAAAAAAAAAAAAGACAAAACACATGATTAGTGCATGGTAAAATGTGTGAATTCTGGACTGGGACCAGCAGTTAGAGTAATGGCTATGTCACTGGACTCCCATGTAGTTGACCGCAGTTCAAGTCCTGGACTCGGTGGCTTGAAATGCTGGCCGCGTGTGCGTGCGTGTCCAAGATCCTGAGAGGAGAACGGAGGAGAAGGGATTGCGGTGTGGCCATCCCCCCCTGGGTGGGGGTGATTTCTTGCTTTCTGTCTCTCTGTCTCTCTCTGTCTGGCGAGTTCACGAGCCCTATAGCAAAAACCTCTCAAAAAAAAAAAAAAAAGTGTCAGGGCCCAGCAGTTAGTGTAATGGCTATGTTGCTGGACTCCCATGTAGTCGACCGCGGTTCATGTCCCGGACCTGGTGGCTTAAAACTCACGCCGGGCGCATATGTGTGCATGCCCAAGATCCTGATAGGAAAATGGAGAAGGGATTGCAGCGTGGCCTTCCCCCCTCGGGGGTGATTTCTCACTTTCTGTTTCTCTGTCTGTCTCTGTCTGTCTGGTGAGCTCACGGTGCCCTATAGCAAAAAAAGAACGAAGTGTGAATTCCGGAGGCCAGCAGGTGGTATAGGAGTTAAGGTACTAGACTCCCACGTGGGAGTGTACCCTGGATGGAAAATCTCATTTTGTATGCTGTAATGAGGTATAGTGAATGAATGCAAATAAATAAATTTAAATTAAAAAAAAAAAGTACAGCAGGATACTCTCTAGGTAAAAAGATAAACTGGTTACTATGGAGAGGACGGGTATCCCACTGTGTACCCTTTTGTAGCTTTTGGATTTTGAAGTCTATAAATGTGCAATCTAGTACAAAAAGAAATACAATTTTAAAATATTTCTAGTTGAAAAAGAAATGCAGGGCCACCAGGTGGCATGTTGGTTAAGGCACTGGACTCCCACACGGCCAACCGCTATTCGAGTCCCAGACCTGGCGGCTTGCTTTCTCACTGTCCCTCACTCTCTCTCTCTCTCTCTCTGGTCAAATTGAAGAATAATAATAAACAAATTAAATAAATAAGTTTTGAGGGGGAGAGGTTTTTGCTAAAGGGCGCATGCACTCGCCAGAAAGAGTGAGACAGAGAGACAGAAAGCGAGAAATCACCCCCCAGGGGGATGGTCATGCCGCAATCCCTTCTCTTTCATTCTCCTCTTGAGATCTTAGGCACACACGCACACACGCCCGGCGTGAGTTTAAGTCACCAGGTCAAGGACTCGAGCTGTGGCCAACTACATGGAAGCCGAGCGACATAGCCATTACGTCAACTGCTGGTCCCTAAATAATTATTTTTTTTAAATGAAAAAGAAATGCAATAAAAAACATCTTAACTGGCCTTAGCCAGGTGGCATGATAGTTAAGGTGGCTCACTCTCACCTCGCCAGACAGAGAGAGACAGAGAGACAGAAAGCAAGAAATCACCCCCCAGAGGGGATGGTCACGCCGCAATCCCTTCTCCTCCATTCTCCTCTCGGGATCTTGGGCACGCACGCACATGCACCTGGCATAAGTTTTAACCCACCGGCTCCGGGACACGAACCGCGATCGACTAGGTGGGAGGCCAGCGACATAGCCATTACGCTAATTGCTGGTTCCCTCAATCTCATATGTTTGACTATGTGGTTCAAACGGGGACCCAACAGTTTGAGAAATATGCGAGGTACATGTGTGTTCATGCCCAAAATCCCAAGAGGAGAGTAAGAGAGAAGGGATTAAGGCATGGCCATCACTCCTGGGAAGTGCTTTCTCACTTTCCCCCTCTGTCTCTCTCCAGTGAATGCACGTGCCCTATAGCAAAAAGTAAATAAAATAAATAAATATATAGAAAAAAATCTATTTTAAAATAAGTTATTCTCCGCACCTCATGGAATATACAAATACAGGTATAGATGTAAGTACAAATATATACATATATTTTTCTAAAACTCAAAGCCTTTCAAAATGATTGATTGGCCCAGCCGTGGTGGCACAGTGGCAGCATGATGCTCTGCAATGCTGGCAGCCATGTGAGAGGCTGGAGTTCAGATCCCAGGTCAACTTTTACATGCCCAGTACATGCCAGCATGGCTGATTGAGAAGGCTAGGGGGAGGATCATGGCATGGGACCCTGTTAAGGGTGCTTGTCTCTTTCTCTCTCTCTCTGGGAATTCTAGCATCTTAACCACCTTGCCACCTGCTGGCCCCACTCCTTTTTTTCCTCTTTAATTGCCGTGGGTGCATGAGCTCGCCAGTGGGTCAGACCAAGGGAGAGAGAAAGAAAGGGAAAAATCAGCCTCTGGTGGGTCATGATCATAGTGCAATCCCTTCTCTTCCCATTCTCTGTTTTGTCATGATTGTGGGCATGAATATACATTTGCCTGGCACAGTTTTCAAGCTACTGGGGCCAAGACTCAAACCCCAGTTGTCAATATGGGATCCAGCTCCCATAGGGCCAAACTGGACTACAAAGACTAGTATAGTCACTAGACTACAAGGTTGAATCCTCGATTTGTAATTTGCTATAGGGTGTGTGCACTCACCAAAGAAAGAGAGAAACAGAGATAAAGGAAGTGAGAAAGCACCCCTCAGGGGGCTAGATTATGCCCCAATCCCTTCTGGTCCATTCTCCTCTTAGGATTTTAGGCATGCACACACATGTGACTGGCATGTTTTTCAAGCCACTGGGTCCAGGACTTTTTTTTTGAAAGTTTAACAATAAGCCAGTCATAAAAGACTGGTAACCACCTTCCAAGTGTGCCACTCTTCAGAACTTGCACAGCACTTTCACATTTGTGATCTCATTCGATTCACAGGTCACAGCCCATGGCCTGGTGGTTAAGGTGGCTGGATCGCACATGGCCGACAGCACAATTTTGAGACCCAGGCCAAGCAGCCTGAAAAACATCCTGGGCAAATGTGTGCACATGCCCAACATCTCAGAAGGAGAGAGTGGAGGAGAGGGGATTGTGGCGTGACTATCCCCCATGGGAGGTACTTTCTTATTTCCCTCTCTCTCTGTCTCTCTCTGGCAAGCCCACACACCCTCTAACACATTCAAAAATAAAAACAAAAGATCACATATTGTGCAATTCCATTTACATGAATTGTTCAGAAAAAGCAAATCCATAGAGACAGAAAGAAGATTAGCAATTATGGGGATCAGCAGGGGGTGTGGTGGTTAAGGAGCTGGACACTCCTGCAGGGCTGACCACAGTTTGAGTCTTAGACCTGGTGATTTGCTTTCTCACTTTCTCTCTCTCTGTGTGTCTCTCTCTGGTCAAGTTAAAAATGAATGAATAAAATTAAATAAAATAATTCTAAAAAATAATTACCAGGAGCTAGGGGAAGGAGGAATGGTGAAGAATTACTTAATAAGTAATGGAGGCATTTTTCTGGAGTGATTAAGTTTTGAAATTAGAGAAAGGTGATGGTTGCACAACATGGCGAATGTACTAAATGCCTCTGAAGTGTGCACTTTAAAATGGTTAATTGTATGTTACACTATTCCATCTCAATTTAAAAAAATAAACTTCTATGAAGAGTGAATGAAAGCTGAAAACCGTAAACATCACCTCTCAGCCCTGGCGGCACTGAGAGCTCCTGGGTGCCAAGCAGCTCATCCATCGACTTTTTGCCTCACTACAGACCCGAGGGAGGGGATTCTCTGGAGCTTAGAGAGGGGATGTGACTCCCCACCCTCCAGACTCCCAGCAATTGCCGTGGCCCCCTGGGGTTCTTTCTTGGCCTCTCTGGGTGGGAGCTGGTGAGGTCAGGGACCAGGAACGTTTCTGTGGCCACGAGGCGGGCGTTAATGACTGAGGAGCTTGGAATGTGCTCCCTCTGAAAGGACCTCCTTGTGGCTCCGCCAACGGTTAGAGCAGGAAGGGACTTTCAAAGTAATGAAATCACACACGGGTGCATGCACATGCTCACACACACACACACACACACACACATATTTGAGTCCTGAGCCCCTGCTCAGTCAGCTGCCTTAGATTGCTTGGGGAGCGGACAGAGTGACATTTCTGGAGCAGGTGGGTGGCTGCAGTCTTTGTGCCACCAGATGCTGCCTGTGTCACCCCTGACCTATCCAGCTTGGGCCCAGCCAAGGACCTCATATATCAGTGTGTGTGTATGTACACATGTATATGTGTATGCATAGTGATTTGTGATGCCTTCACATGTGATCAGAGTTCTCCCACCCCTGGGACTTTTATTAACATATGAATTTATTTTTGCTACTATTTGTCAAATTCTTACTGTGCTAAGCAGGTGACATTATTTTATTTCTATGCCCCAACAACCCTGAGATGTAGCCATCACTAGGTCTCCATTTTACAAAGGAGGAAACCAAGTTCTGAAGGATTGTGCATCTCATCTAGGACACACAAACTAGCCCAATCAGAATTCAAACCCAGAACCCAAAGCTGTATGACTCTAGCGTGCCTGTTGTTGCCACGGGTCACGCTGCCTCAAAAAATCCCCGCCCTGATTTCTGTCTGTCTGTCTCTCTCTCTCTCTCTCTCTCCCTCACACACTAACAAAAGACAACAGTGAGTAGAACAAGGACAAGGGAGAGGCACCGGGCTGGTAACCACCTTCCAAGTGCGCAGCACTTCAGAGCTTACGTAGCACTTTCACATTTGTGATCTCATTCGATTCTACAGCAGCCCCGTGAGGTGAGCAGGCAGGACCAACTGGGACTGTGACTCAGAGGGTAGGTGACCTGCTCAGGGTCACACAGATAGAAAATGGTAGCTTTGGACCTGAACTTCCAGAACCAAGCTGGCCTCCTGGTTCTCCACCCTGAGAGCACCCACAGGCCCCGACCTCTATTCCCAAGGCAGGTAGCCCAGGAACCAGGCATCTCCCACCTCCAACTCCATAGCAAAACTGGAGTCATTCAAATGGAGGTACTGGTGGGAAAGCAGGAGCACTCTGCCCTCTTTCTGTAGTTGTGTGCCAGCGGCACTACTCTCTCTGGGCCTCAGTTTCCTCATCTGCAAAGTGGGAGGAAGTGGAAAAGACGCTTTGGGATGGTGCTCTCGGCACGAACATTGGCATGTGTGAACCGTTCTGTGAAGCTGTGAGGGCTTTGAAAAATCTTGGCTGAGCCTGGGCTTGGCACGCTGCTTCAGCCACTCAGTGACCTTGGGCAATTCGTTTGAGGATCTTTCAGCCCCAGTTTCTCTTCAGTAAAATGGAGGACCATAGCGGTCTTCCTGAACACATCTGTCCTCACATTCACTCAAACGTTTGACACATTCGTTTTTAAAAAAATAATTATTATATTTAATTTATTTATTTGTTTATTTTTATTTGACCGTAGAGGGACACAGACAGAGAGAGAGGAGAGAACAGAGATAAAGAGAAACTGAGAAAGCAAACTACCAGGTCCAGGACTCAAACTGTGGTTGGCCATATGGGAGTCCAGCCTCTTTAACCACCTCACCACCTGCTGGCCTCAACGTTTGACACATTCTTCAAAGAAGATGATGACCACACAGTGCCCAAAGAGCACTGACAATAAAGAGGGGATTCATCAGCTCTCAGGACACCCACGCACTGCAGGCCCTCTGCATGTCGGGGCTCTGAATTAAAACTCATTAGAACTGCAGAAGTTATTCTAAGGAACACAACTATACTGCATTATATTTGTGGGTAGTTCAAAGCATTACCATGTTTATTGCCAGCATTTAAAATACGCCACCATTTTTGTAACCTTGTTTTGTCATTTATTCATTTTTTAATATAGCTGAAGCCTTATAACAATGCCAGTGGAGGGGCCTCACGCCCCGACTGTGAAGCCATAGGTGTTAGTTGACGTGGCTCCTGACATGAAATAAGCACTCGGTAAATAATAATGATGACAATCCATCACATTCATAATCCATTATACAGTTTCCGGGCCGTTTTCACATTCTCACTTCTGTCCCCCTCACGCGACAAGGTAGCTCTGTGATTATTTCGTCCTGTTTTACAAAAGCCGACACGGAAGCACGCCCAGGTCGGGAGAAGTCTCGGGATCGCCGGCCCAGAGTGCCACGGCCGTCCTGCGGGCTGCGCTCGGGGGCGGGGCGGGGCGGGGCGGAGCTCCCGGCTCCCGGCAGGTGCGTCAATCCACGGGGGAATCCTCGGCTCCACCTGGGCGCGGCGAGGAAATTGCACCATGTAAGGGCAACTACGTCAGAGGGGGCGGGTCCGCCGAGGTCTGTAGGGAGCGCCCGGTCTACCCCTTTCCCCACGGTAAGGCAGTTGCCTGACTGTGGGAGGCGTGGAAAAGTTCGGCTCCGACTGGCAAAAGGCGGTACCGTCTGGAGAGGTGGAGCCTGGAGGTGACCCGCGCGGCTGCGAAACGCCCCCACCCCCCGCGGTCCAAGTGGTTCAGCCCGAGAACTCTTCATTCATAAAAAGAAAGGACTCCGCGAGGCTCCAGTGAGTCAGACCCCAAGCCGCCGACGCGGACCCTACAGAGCAGCCAGACCAGGGAATGTTCCGAGACTTTGGGGAACCCGGACCGAGCTCCGGAGCCGGCAGCGCGTACGGTGGCCCCGCGCAGCCCCCAGCCGCGGCGCAGGCGGCGGCTCAGCAGGTGAGGACCTGGCTCCTGGGGTCCAGGGTGGACAGCGCTTATGACGGCGGCGCTGGCTCCTGTACGCTCCGAAACTGGGGCGGGCAAAAGGAGCTCCCGGGTCTGGGGACCTGGGCCGAGATCTCCGCCACCCTCACGACCCAGAGGGCTCTCAAAGATGTGCTATCGGTCCCTCCGTCGTCTTTCTTTCCTCCTGTCCACCGCTAATTTCTGTGTACCCACCTGCCTCAGAAGGGACCCCGGATACCTGGGCTAGTCCCAGCCCCAACAAGATTAGAGGGCGTCTCCATCTCGGGCTGAGTTCCTGGGGTCTGCAGTCTGCGCTAAAGCTGAGACGCCCCGACACAGTGGGGTGGCGGGTTCCTCTGAAAACCAGTCAGGGCACAATGGGAATCCTCGCACTTTCTGCGACTGTCTTTGTGTCCGTCCGTTGTGTCGGTCTTTCCGTACAGCGTTGCCACGTCGCTGTCTCTCCGCACGTGGAGCTTGGTGGGCTTGGGCAGCGGAACTCCGGAGGCGGCTCTCTACCCCTTAGCTGGATGGGGCAAGTAGAGATCGCGAGGTGTCGCGACGTGCGCGGGGACATGCTGCGGGCGACATCTGCGCCCCCGCCTTTCAGCACCCGGCGGCGCCCATTGCCGTTTGCGGGGAGGTGGGGGGCAGAGGAGGCTGCAGGTGCTCATTTCCTGTTGAGGGGCTACGAGCACGTGTTGCCAGGGAGGGAAGGAGCGGCGTCCGTTCCGCCGAGTCACGGCGGCCGAGTCACGGTGGCTGACTCACCCTGGGCGCCCCTCCCTTCCTGGCCCCGAGCAGCCCGACAGCCCGACAACCTCGGGAGCGCGAGATGCCGCCGGCGATGCCCTGGGCCCGGAACTGGGGTCACTGGGCCGCTGGGCCCACAGCCCTGGGCTGGGGCCACCGCTGCCGGGACTTGCCTGGGCTTGAGGAGCCCTTCCCGGAAGACTGAGCGCCCACACCCAGGGCCCAGCGCCCATAGGGCTCGAACCTGTTCTCTGCCTAGAAATTGAGCCCTCATTCCAACCCATTCTTTAGATTTCTGTCCGTAAAAGAATGGTCACAGGAGCACCAAGACCCTTACGCATGTTGCCAGGTGTAGTGCCAGCCACTTTCCTCCTCATTTACCATATATTATGGAATGTAAGGTCCTAGAGGTTTAAAAATACCACCATTATTTTGTGCCATTAGTTTATTAATTGTGTCTTTAATTTTGTTTATTCATTCATTTATTTTAATTTGACCAGAGAGAAACACAAAGAGAGAGAGAGAGAGGAAAAGTGAGAAAGCAAGGCACCAGGTCCAGGACTCGAACCATGTTCAGCCATGTGGGAGTGTCCAGTGCCTTAATCACCACACCACCTGCTTAGTTCCTGCCACTAGTTTTTTTTTTTTTTTTTTTTTGGAGAGGTTTTCGCTATAGGGCGCGTGCGCTCGCCAGACAGACAGAGAGAGACATAGAGACAGAAAGCGAGAAATCACCCCCCAGAGGGGATGGTCACGCCGCAATCCCTTCTCCTCCATTCTCCTCTCGGGATCTTGGGCACGCACGCACACGCTCCCGGCATGAGTTTTAAGCCACCGGGTCCGGGACGCGAACCGCAGTCGACTACGTGGGAGTCCAGCCACATAGCCATTACGCTAACTGCTGGTTCCCCTGCCACTAGTTTTTTGAATGGCCTATTAAACCATGCTTTCAGCGCTATTAAAGCTTACTTCTTAGCATCAACCAAATGCTGTAATCTTTACCTATGATAATATTAAAAAATGAGAAAACCTAGGCACATTGTCATGAAATAACTTGCCCAGAGTTATACAGCCAAGTGGCTGAGCTGAGATTAACTGTGGGACAGCCTGAACCCAAAGCAGTGGCTCTTGTCTGCCACAGCCCTTCTGCTTTGGGTAGCTGCCACTTAACCAGACTCTTGTCACACAAATTCTCTCACCTGATTCTCACAGCCACTCTGAGAACCAGAAGCATAATTATCTTCTTTATGTAGATGGGTGTAGGAGTGGGTAAGAGTCTAGTCTCCTAGTCTGTAATCCCATTTGCTACTTACTGGCTGTGCGTCTGTGTATAACTGTTTCTCCTGTTTGAAAATGAAGATGCTAGTGTGCCAATTATATGAGTCAGTATTTGAACAGTGCCTGGCAGTTCACTCTTTGTAAGTATTAACTCTGATGGAGAACTAGAAGCACAGAGTGGCTATGTAAACTGCTCAAAGTCACACAGCTCATGAGCAGGGATTTGCCTTTTTTCCATCTCACTACCAAGTCATGCTGCTTCTGGTCTCCCAGAACCAGCATCTGCATGGAAGGTAGACAGCAATGTGGCTTCTTCCACGGAAAGCCCTGTACAGTCCACACAGACTCATCTCTGGCCTTCAATTTTTATCCCTCAGAAGTTCCATCTTGGGCCAAGCGTCAATGCTGTGAGTGGTAGCCAGGAGCTACAGTGGATGGTGCGGCCTCACTTCCTGGGACCCAGCAGCTACCCTCGGCCTCTGGCCTATCCTCAGTACAGCCCCCCACAGCCCCGGCCAGGAGTCATCCGGGTTGTGGGGCCACCTCCCGGGGTGCGTCGCAGGCCCTGTGAACAGGTAAGCAGTGGCACTGGTTCTGATTGCCCACAGGAGTGCTAGGGTGCAGAGGGCAAGTTCTTGCTGGAAAGGTGAGCACAGGCTTAGAAGGGGGAGGTAGGGCCACTGATGACTACTGCCCAAGGTAGAAAGTGATACAAGCCCCTGGGGAGTCCCAGAGGACAAAAGGTTTCTTCTGAAATCTTCCTGGAGACGATGGCATTTTAGCCTAGAAAGGTGGTAGAAAGGAAAGGGCATTTCAAGTGTAAAGGATGGCAGGAACAGTCATGGAGGGTGATGCCCCACAGAGATGTACAACGATTATATGTAAACCAGAAATCACCATAAAAAGGAAGACTGAGGGGCCGCAGGTGGTATGGTAGTTAACACTGGACTCCCACGTGGCCGACCTTGGTTTTGAGTTCTGGACCTGGCTTGCTTTCTCACTTTCTCTCTCACTCTCTCACTCTCTCGCTCTAGCTCTCGCTCTACCCTTCTCTGGTCCAATTTTAAAAATAAATAATGTTAAATAAAATATTTTTCTAAAAAAAGAAAGAATGGAAGAGGAGGTTAGAATGTGTAAGGTGAGCATGTGGAAAGGTGAGAGGGTCTGAGCCTGCTGACAGGCATGAAGGTGGTGGTGGCTTATGATATCTGTGTAATTGAGGAAAGAATAGAAATTAGAGGGTTCCCTGTAGTTGCTGTCTGGGTTTTAATTTCCTATCTTATTTTAGGAGGTGTTTGTTTGTTTGTTTGTTTTAATTTGCTAGAAGGCACATGAACTCACCAGAGAGAGACAGAGAGGGAGAGGGAAAAAAGCACAGTAGAGTGTGGTCATGCCACAATCCCTTCTTCGTTTCTCCATCTGTTGGGATTTGGGACATATACCTACATGTGCCTGGTGTGCTTTTCAAACTGCTGGAGACCAGGATTTGAATTGCCCAGTTTGCCACAGGGGATATGGCTCCCTTAACCCCCAGGCCATGGAGATGGACTTTTCTTATCTAATGTAATCCTCACCAAAACCCTCTGGGGAATGTACTCTGATCTCCCCCATCGGCCAGCTGAGGAAATGGAGATACACTGCAGTAGTGAATTGCCCAAGATCACACATGAAGTGAGTAAGAAGACAGGACTGGGAGAGACCTTGTCCCCAGACCTATCTGATGCTAAAGTCAAATCCTAATGCACCAAACTACACTTCTCACTAGGAGCTAATGAAGGCTCAAAGCAAAGGTACCTGAGAACTCTTGCCTTCCAAAGTCCTTACCAAAATTCATGAATTAGAATTGGAGGGTCTTTAAGAGAGTGTCTTCTCTTCCCTCTTCCTGGGGTGAGTTGGTATATGAGATGATAATGGGGTGATGCATGTACATTACAAAGCTTCCTCCAGGGACCAGCAGTTGGCATAATTGCTAATGTTACTGGACTCCCATGTAGTCGAATGCGGTTTGAGTCCCGGACCCAGTGACTTAAACTCATGCCAGGCGTGTGTGTGTGTGTGTGTGTGTGTGTGTGTGTGTGTATGCCCAAGATCCCAAGAGGAGAATGGAGGAGAGGGGATGGTGACATGACCATTCCCCCCCACTCCCCTCGGGGCTGATTTTTTGCTTTCTGTCTCTCTCTGTCTTTCTGGTGAGCGCACACACCCTAGAGCAAAAACTTCTCAAAAAAAAAAAAAAAAAGCTTCCTCTGATGTCTGGATAGATGATGGAGAGGGAGGTTGGGATCTTGGGAAAGATATGAGATCAGCTAAGGGGCAGGTTTCCCAGAAACAGAATGACTGGCCTTTGTGACCAACTGGAGAAGGGGATTATGGTGTGAGCCTCAGAAGCAGGTAGGGGTAACACCTGCAGTACTTCTTTCCTTCAGCCCTGTCCTGATGGTGACCTTTGATCCTAGGTACCCCCAGGTTGTGGCTGAGTGGGGTCCTTTTGGAGGAGGCGGTCTCTATCAGCTGGCCTTTCACTCAGTGTTGAAAAGAGTGAGGGATGCTAGTGCCTGCTCTGGAGCCATAAACAAGTTGTTCATCCCCTCTGGGCTTCAGTGTTTCACACAGAAAATTAAGAATCAGTGTGGAGGAGCCAACAGATGGCGTGGTGGTTAGGGTGCTGGACTCCCCCATGGCCAACTGTGATATGAGTCTTGGACCTGTTGACTTGCTTTCTCACTTTCTCTGTCTCTCTCTGATAAGCACAAATCAAATAATAATAACAAATACAATTTTTAAAAATTGATGTAGAGTCAGCTCCATGGCACAGGGGTAATGCACTGCTAAAGAGAAATTGGATCCCACGCAGGGTCTGCAGTTTAAAATTTCTGGCAGCCTTAACCCAAAATTCACCAGGCACATGCACAGGTCCTGAAATTCCCATGGGCTAGAGGGCTGGAGGAAGGGGATAGGGTATAGCCAGACCTTGTGAAGGATATTCATCGCTCTCCGTCTCTCACATTCACTTGCACACATGAGTAAAGAGGAAAAAAAAGCTATGTAAAGTGCTTAGCTAGCACATAGTAGGCTCCTGATAAATTGTAACTTACTCAGCAGCACTGGTTAACCCTCCTAATGCTTATAGTTCTTGGTGGAAGAGGGCACCAGGTTGTCCAGAAGGATGAGGGTCTGGAGAAAAGGGGTAACCTGGTCCCAGAGGATCAGAGGGAGAAAAGGCCACTTCTGGCTGGGGGGTGAGAAGACTTCCTGGAGGTCAGGGCATTGTAATTGAGTCCTGGGAGATGAGGAGGGGTAAAGTTTGTGGAGAGTGATGGCATTTGGGAACAGGAATGAGCACTAAAACAGAGGTGAGAGGGAATCTGATCAATCCAAGCTGACTAGCTAGCGCCGGCTGCGGGGAACTGGTCAGGCTGCTGTGGCCCCTAAATCACAGTGAGGGGGCCTCCCCGCATTGCTCTGCTCTGCGCTCAGCCCGGGTCCTACCACCGCCACTGTGGGCCGGTGAGTGTCAGGCAGCCAGTGGTTCAGGGTCTGTCTCGTTTTTCTCCCCACCACCCAGATCAGCCCCGAGGAGGAGGAGCGCCGGCGAGTGAGGCGCGAGCGGAACAAGCTGGCCGCGGCCAAGTGTAGGAACCGGAGGAAGGAACTGACCGACTTCCTTCAGGCGGTGAGCACCGGCCGGTGTAGGGGGCATCCAGGCCCTGGCCCACCCAGCACACAGCCCACGGGGCCCTACTGTGTATCCACCCACCCTCTCCATCAGAGGGCAGTCCCTCTGGGAAAGGTCGAGGAAAAGGCGATTAAAATCAGCTGCAGCTCCTCTTATTCGGCACAGCAGAACCCAAACCCAGCCGCAATCTCCTAAAACACAAGCCTGATGGGAGTCTGCCCATTTTCTCCCAGGGCCTCATGGGAATTGCAGTCCGGGCTTACTGGGGACTCCCAAATCCACCCACCATCCTCGCCATCCTCCCACCAGAAGCTACTAGGCAGAGATATTCAACCCTGCTCGTCCTGACTTCTCTTCTGGCCCCCTTCAGGAGACTGACAAGCTGGAGGATGAGAAATCCGGGCTGCAGCGAGAGATTGAGGAGCTGCAGAAGCAGAAGGAGCGTCTAGAGCTGGTGCTGGAAGCACACCGACCCATCTGTAAAATTCCAGAAGGACCCAAAGAGAGAGACACAGCCAGTACCAGTGGCAAGAGCAGCCCACCAGCCCCCTGCCGCCCTGTACCCTGCATCTCCCTGTCCCCAGGGCCTGTGCTTGAACCCGAGGCATTGCACACTCCCACACTCATGACCACACCCTCCCTGACTCCTTTCACCCCCAGTCTGGTGTTCACCTACCCCAGTACCCCTGAGCCCTGTGCCTCAGCTCATCGCAAGAGTAGCAGCAGCAGTGGGGACCCATCCTCTGACCCCCTTGGGTCCCCCACTCTCCTTGCTTTGTGAGGTACCCCAACCCCACTCCCTGCAGTGTTACCCTAGCCAACTTCTCCTCCACACCCATTGGTCTAGCTGGCCTGGACCATTCTGCATGCCCCCATCAGGGTCTTCATTCCTCCACATGAGACTGAGCATTTTGCTTTGTGACAGAGCCAGTTTAGGGCCACCAAAGCTGCCCACTGTTTCTCTAGAGCTGGCCTCTATAACAATTTACACTAAATCAGAGACAAATATTTCCCATTTGGGCCACAGAAATTCTGGCAGCCTGAAGACATTTTGTAAATACCTAGAGGTCCTCTGGAATCCTAACCCCTTCCAGGCCATCCCCACACTCTCCACGACCTTCTGCCTATGACCCACTCAACCCTACCCCCTGACAGAAGGTGCCATTCTACCAGCCTAGAACACTAACTCACTCAGCCCCCACTGCCAGCAGCAGCAAGTGACCAGACCAGGCCATTTGCTGGCCCTTCCTGTGTGGCACAGTTCAGGAGGTGCCAGAGGCTTCCATGATGAGCTGACCTGCAGTCCCCTGCTCTAAGAAGCCTTTAGTTCCAGGGATTCCAAGCCTCTACAGAAGACAGCTGCTATTTATTTTCCTAAAGAGAGTATTTTTATACAAACCTGCCAAAATGGAATAAAAGGCTTGAAGCTCTGGCCTGAGTGTTTCCTTGGTTGGATCCAGAAGCCCTACATGCCTATCTCAGCCCCAGACTGTGTGACCTTGGACAAATTCTTCGATATTTTGGAACCTCCACTGTTTTAGCTGACAAATGGGGCTACAAGTGTTACACCTCACCTACAGAACTGAAAGGAGAGCGCTCTGGAGTGCAAGCATTGGATTATCATTCTCCGGTGGGGTCCCACCGTGCTCCTGCTTGTGCCACAGGGGGGCGCTGTTATGACACCCCCCCCAAACTCCTTCAAGCTTCAGAAAAGGCTGCTGAGTGGGTTCTAGGTCCCCAACACCTGCTTCCTGCCCCATTGTCTTGGACAGGAAGGAACCAGGAAGGGAGCTGGAGCCACTTCAGGGGCCGGATTATGGCCTGTCCCGGCACCCAACGGGGGATGGGGGCGAGTGAGTGGTTTACCACGGTCCCGCATCCCACCCAGGTTCGGGGCAATGGGGGAGTCAGCCACATTAGTCGACAGTCCTAATGGGAATTGTACCTCGTCTCAGCGTCACCGCCCTTGCCCCAGACCCCGGCGAAACCCAAAGAGACGCTGCCCAAACTGCGGGCTCCGCTTCCGCCCCGGTTTATTAGCCCTCACCCAACCCCCAACAAGTCTTTCCGCTCCAGTCCCCTTGCTGCCCTGCCAGCGAGAGCGAGGGACCCTTCTTGGTTCCAGGGTTTCTTAATCCATGCCATCGGCCCCTCGTGCGTAGTCGGGGCGGTGGCCAGGTTGAGAGGTCCACGGCAGTTCTGGCGTTCTGGGAGCAATTCAGGCGGGCGTCGGCGCGGTGCAAGCAGGGCCCTCAGTCGTCAGGAGAGCAGGCCAGGGGCAACTGATCAGGACTGCCCACACTACCAGTGCTGGAGCTTCCATCGCCTAGGTCGCGGGGCCCGCAAGGGGGCAGGGCGAGCTCGGGTGTTGGCCCTGCGCCTGAACCCCCGGAGCTGCCTGGGCCACCGCGGGGGCCCCACTCCTCGCCCAGCGCCAGGCACAGCTCTTTAAGCGCCAGGTTCTCCCGCAGCAGCTCCTCCTGGCGGCCCTCCAGTTCGGCCAGCTTCTGCCAACAGCCTCCCAGGTCCTCGCGCACCGCCCGGGATGCTTGGGTCCCGAAGAGCTGCCACTGGCGCGCGGCGCGCCGCCCGCGCTGGCGCTCGGAGTCCAGAAAGCAGCAGAGGTCGCGCAGCTCGCGGTTCTCCGCCTGCAGGCGCCGGTTGAGCTGCTTGAGTTCTCGGATCTCTCCCAGGTGACCCTGCAGCTGGCGATTCACCTCCTGCATAAGACGGCCGCGCTGCACCAGTGCTGCCAGGCGCGCCCCCCCCCCCCGCCGCAGGCGCCGCACCAGCTCTTCCTTGCCCAGCGCCGCCATCTCCTCGTCCGTCAGCTCCTCCAGGCCGCCTGCCTCGGCCTCCATGGCTGGTCGGGCCGCCCGGGCGTCCG
>NW_006159755.1:2813207-2837274 GCF_000334495.1 Tupaia belangeri chinensis | reverse complement strand
CAGCGCTCCGCACCCCAGCCCCGCCACCTCCTCGTCCGTCAGCTCCGCCAGGCCGCCTGCCTCGGCCTCCATGGCTGGTCGGGCCGCTGGAGCATCGCCCGCCTGGCGCCGCGGCCCAGAAGCCCCAAGTCGGGCCTGGCGCCGCTTGGGCTCCGCTCCGGCTCTGCGGGCGGCAGGCTGTGGCAGGGATAGTGTAGGCTGCAGCAGCAGTCACCTGGGGGTGGGCACGCGGCGGTGCGCGCGCCGGGGCGGGGCCGTATGACGTTCCTCAAGGATAGCCAATCAATGGAAGCCTCCCAGGAAAGGGGCAGGGCCAGAGCTCAACTCTTTCCTTCCCCACTGCAGAGTTACCAACCCTTAAAGACTAGAGGTCTCTGCACCATCGCCCTCCACGCCAGTCTCAGTCCGAAATTGGGAGCTCTGTACTTCTAAATTAGGGATCTCCTCAAGGTCGAGCTCCTTCTGAGAATCAAGATTCGGGGGTCCGCCCCATACTCCTGCCCAACCCAGACGGATCTCTTTCCAGTTGGTCCAACTCGGAAGTCTCTCTGAGAGCTTCGCTCCCAGTTCCTTGGAATCATGAGTCAAAACGTCCTCGTTTACCACCGGTCCATCCTCCCTTCCAGAGAGCGTTTCCTGCCTGCCTGTGGGGAGGAGGAACACACAAGGGAATCGTTTGTTCAATAAACCTTTATTGTGTGCAAGGTCTTGCAGAAATAAATTTGATAGTTTCTCGCCATTTGACTAAGATCACGTGTAGAAATAAACTTGACCAACGTCTTGATCCAGTCTTCAAAGAGGTTGCAAGGGAGGGGAGACAGGCTGTGTTAAACAAGAAGCAAATGGAAGAGGAGTACAGGCTAAGAGATCCCTAAAAGGTTTCACAAAAGAGGTGACATCCAGGGGCCCTGGAAGTTGCCTAGGATTTTTACCAAGTAAAGAGAGCTATTTCAGAGAGAGAACAGCATGGTGAAATACCCTGGTGTCTGAAAGAGACTAACCTTTGGGGCCAGCAGGCTGCGTAGTGGTTAAAGGTGCTGGACTCCCACATAGCTGGTGGTTCAAGTCCTGAACCTGCTGGCTTGCTTTCTCACTGCTCCCCACCCCCCATCTGTCTGATCAAATGGAAAATACTAATAATAAATAAAGTTAAATAATTTTTTTAAGAAGAGCCTAACTGGGGGACCAGCAGTTAGCGTAATGGCTGTGTTGCTGGACTCCCACGTAGTCGACTGCAGTTCGAGTCCCGGACCCGGTGGCTCAAACTCACGCTGGGTGCGTGTGCGTGCGTGCCCAAGATCCCGAGAGGAGAGTGGAGGAGAAGGGATTGCGGCGTGGCCATCCCCCATGGGGTGTGATTTCTCGCTTTCTGTCTCTCTGTCTCTGTCTGGCGAGCACATGCGCCCTATAGCGAAAACCTCTCCAAAAAAAGGAAAAAAAAAAAAAAAGAGCCTAACCGCTTTAGAAATAATTTGAAAGATGTGTGGAGAGAAGACAGTTTCAAGGTAGCCGAAGCCAGATTCTTAAACACTTTTAGTACTAGTCTAGAACGTTTCCAAAGTCCAGTAAGGTTTTTAAACAGGAAAGTAACCTTTTAAAATATGTATTAAAAAAGATTGTTCAGGCTGCTCTGTGTGGGATGGACCCTGGGACTGAAGAATGTAGGCAGGGAGATTACGATTACGAACACTCAACCAGCAAGGAGAGCTATGCAGAAAGATGGCTGGGGCAGCGTCAGTGTGGGTGGAGAGGACAAAAACAGAACGTGCTAGATAAATTCAGGAGGCAAGTCATCAGAACCGAGTGTGAGGAGAAGGGAGTCTGAGAGAAAGCCCAGATTTCTAGTTTGAGAACTGAGTGGATTTGGGGGCTGTCCTTGAGATATGGACGCAGGAAAGAAAGACTGGGGAAAGGGAGATGGGTTGTCCAGCGCATATTAGCTTTTTAAAAAAATTTTATTTATTTAATTAATTCCATTTATTATTATCATTTTTTAATTTGACCAGACAGAGAGAGAAAGGGAAAATTAGAAAGCAAGTCGCCAGGTCCATGACTCAAACTGTAGTCCTTCATGTGGGGAATTCAGCGCCTTTAACCACCACGTCACCTGCCGGCCCCCATATTGGGCTTTTGAGGGGCTATGGGAAGACAATGTGGAGACTTGGCGACTCTCCAGCTTCTAGGCAGAACTTGAGGGAGGGGTAATGAAAAGAGAGGTCATTAGTTCGTTTGGGCGTGGGAGTGTGTGGTTAAACCCACCGTGGGAACAGGTGCCTCTTGTCCAGGAGAGGCGCTCATCCACAGAATTGATAGAGGGGTCCCCAGGATGAACCCTTGGAAGTCAGGCCCGACATCCCTTCTACCGAGACAGGATAGAGACCTGTGAAACCCCTGCGTTTAGCATACAGGTCAAAGTTGAAAGGCCCGGAAGAGCAAGCGCAGAGAATGTGGGAGAGAAACCGGGAGGAAGTGAGGGGCGAGACTGCCGAGGCAGGGGTGACTGGACGGAGGAATTCCCAACGCCCTCCAGCGAAGGCGGTGGAGGGCGAAAGAACCGTGTACAGAGGTCTCAGGAGCCCCGGCTTCCCCTCCCAGCGGAGGAGGGGCTACCCCACAACCCACGTCTCCGCCTCCTCCCTTCTGGCCCCGCCCCTACTGGCTGTCCCGGAAGTGGTCCTTCGCTGGATTCGGGTGCCCGGAGCAGAATCTCTGTGCTCCCGGAAGTGAGCGGCCAGCGGCCCAGGGGCGGCACGCCCGGCCCGGGCAGTGCTCGCTCCTTTCTGGATTCTGTTCTGCGCCCAGGCGTGGGCGTCGCCATGACCAGCGAGCTGGACATCTTCGTGGGAAACACGACCCTTATCGACGAGGACGTGTATCGCCTGTGGCTGGATGGTTACTCGGGTCAGTAAGGGGGCGTCTAGGGAGCCGGTCGGGCGGAGCGGTGGTTTTGGATGGGAGAGTCGGCGGAGCCAGGACTTAGGCATCTTTAGGGAAGTGAGCAGGAGGCTGGGAATAAGGGGTGCATAGGGGTAGGGGCTGGAGTCCCTGGAGTGTGTCTGGGATTGGCGGAGCAGGGCCTGATGCTCGCACCCACTTCCCAGTTAGCGACGCGGTGGCCCTGAGGGTGCGCTCAGGAATCCTGGAGCAGACCGGCGCCACTGCAGCAGTGCTTCAGAGTGACACCATGGACCACTACCGCACCTTCCATATGCTCGAGCGCCTGCTGCACGCGCCACCCAAGCTGCTGCACCAGCTTATCTTCCAGATCCCGCCCTCCCGGCAGGCACTGCTCATCGAGAGGTGTTCAGCTGGTGGGATGGTGGGAACGCCAACCCGGCTGGTTCTGTACCCATTTTGCAGGCCCAAACTAAGGCCTAGGGAGGGCTGGGACTGACTTAGACACTCAGAAAGTTGAGAGTAGAGAAGGCCAAACCCAGGCCTAGTCAGGCCCCCTTTTCCCTTCTTTATGGAGGGTCAGTGGTCCCTCTACCTCTACAAGGTACTACGCGTTTGATGAAGCCTTTGTTCGAGAAGTCCTGGGCAAGAAGCTGTCCAAGGGCACCAAGAAGGACCTGGACGACATCAGCACTAAAACAAGCATCACCCTCAAGAGCTGCCGGAGACAGGTGGGCGCTCCACCCACCCGTGCAAAACATCTCATCGGCAGTCCACCTCTTCACTCCAACCCTTTGCCCACTGCCCCAGCTCTGCTTTCTGACTGTGACAGCAGCTCCAGACCTAGTCTTTTCCTTGTCTTTTGGCCTTTCTAAGCCATCCCCTACTCTGATCAGAGTGACTTTTTAGAAACCCAGATCTGATCATGGCTTTCCCCTGCTCATAAATTTGCATGGACTCTTACTGCCCCTGGGTAGTGGCTACACTCCTGGGCCTTGACCTTTACAGTCTTCTGTGACCTGCAGACCTCTGTAGGCTTACAGTCTCCAGCCCAGACTTTCTTTGGCTCATGTTATTGTTGGTCATATCTACCCCTTGACATCCAAGGCAGGAGATCAGATGCCACCTTCTTCATAAGCATTTTTAGTGGTGCCAGGGAAAAAGTAACCTGGACCTTTGATGTCTTTCCTGTGTCTCCTGTGAACTCCTATGTACAGCTTAGCGTTTGTTCAGTTTTGAGTTCTTGGGGTTTAGCCAAGAGTCACTTCCAGCTCAAGCTTCAGGA
This sequence comes from Tupaia belangeri chinensis, assembly GCF_000334495.1. Taxonomy (NCBI): domain Eukaryota; kingdom Metazoa; phylum Chordata; class Mammalia; order Scandentia; family Tupaiidae; genus Tupaia; species Tupaia belangeri. The sequence goes on along the minus strand of NW_006159755.1, from coordinate 2,833,094 downwards.
AGGCTCCTGAGGACCAGAGAACATACTGCTAAAATGGGATGGAATTGAGGGACCAGCAGTTGGCGTAATGGCTATGTCACTGGACTCCCATGTTGACTGCAGTTCGAGTCCCAGACCTGGTGGCTTAAACTCATACTGGGCACATGTGCATGTGTGCCCAAGATCCCGAGAGGAGAATGGAGGAGAAGGGATTGTGGCATGGCCATCCCCCCTGGGGGGTGATTTCTCGCTTTCTATCTCTCTGTCTCTCTCTGTCTGTCTGGCAAGCACACGCGCCCTATAGCAAAAACCTCTCCAAAAAAAAAAAAAAAATAGGGGATGGAATTGAGAGAAAGGAGTAAACATTTATCCAGGTCACAATGGCATAAACTGATAAATATTTGGTCAATTGATAACAAGTACTAATAACTAGTATCCCGAAGGAATAACAGATGCTAAGTCAGCCTCTGGGTATATAGATAGATGAGAGAGGGATATGAGTGAGTGCTCTGACCAGTTTCCCTCCTTCCCTAACTACTCTGCAGTTTGACAACTTTAAGCGGGTCTTCAAGGTAGTGGAGGAGATGCGGGGCTCACTCGTGGACAACATCCAGCAACACTTCCTCCTCTCTGACAGGTTGGCCAGGTGAGCCAGCCCTCTCCCCGCTGCACACTCCTTCCCTGGGCCCTGTGGGGACATTCCTTACCTCAACCGCTTTGACCTCCTAGCTAGGCTGCAGAGGTAGTTATCTCACTTCTGGTTTGTATTTTGGATCTGAATAACCTGGGTTCAAATCCCAGCCCAGGCATTTTCAGCTAGGCTGCTGTGAGCTGCCACTTATATATACCGAATGCAGCCCCCTACACTTAGGAAATGCTCAGTGAATAACAGCTGTCCCCCTTGTGGTCTCCCACGGTATCCCTTGGGAAGCTGAGTTGAACCCTTCTCTTTGCATGGATGTGGGGGCCCACAGAGAAGTGTGTTAGGTCGCACAATGAGGGCAGGGAGAGGTCAAACCTTAGCTGCCCAGTTGAGGTTTTAGGTAGGATCTGCTCATTAAGAAGAAATGTGAGGGATCAGCAGATGTCATAATGGTTACGTCATTGGATTCCCATGTAGTCGATTGTGGTTCAAGTCCTGGACCCGGCGGCTTAAAACATGCTGGGTGTGTGTGCTTGGATGCTCTAAATCCCAAGAGGAGAATGGAGGAGAAGGGATTGTGGGATGGCCATCGTTGGGGGATGAGGGGATGATTTCTCACTTTATCTCTCTCTGGCGAGCGCATGCGCCTTATAGCAAAATTTGCTGTTATAAAAAAGGGAGGAATGCGAAGCGCTCAGAGGACCCACCCTTCTCCCTGCAGGGACTATGCAGCCATCGTCTTCTTTGCCAACAACCGTTTTGAGACAGGGAAGAAAAAGCTGCAGTATCTGAGCTTTGGTGACTTTGCCTTCTGTGCTGAGCTCATGATCCAGAACTGGACCCTTGGAGCTGTGGGTGAGGCCCCCACTGAGCCAGGTGCCTGGACGCCTCACCAGCCTCTCAGGGCCTGGTCCCATGAGTAGTTTCTCCCGTAGGCACCCCCGTTCCCATCATTCTTTCTTCAGGGCCCCCACCCATGCCACCTCTGCTAATAGTTTGTTAGCCCCACACTGCAGACAGAGGGCCCCAGGACATGTCACTTTACCTAAGACGTTTTCTGTCCTGTGAGGTGCAATGAGACGGCGGGTGAGGAAGGCTCAGGCTCTTTGGAAGGGGTCTTTATCACCCACCCCAACTCCCTTCGTGGGCCTCATGCAGACTCCCAGGTGGATGACATGGACATGGATTTAGACAAGGAGTTTCTCCAGGACCTGAAGGAGCTCAAAGTACTAGTAGCTGACAAGGACCTTCTGGACCTGCACAAGAGGTAACCAGGCAGGAGGGGTCTGTGAATCAGGGTCTAAAGTGGGGCTCAGGTGGCTCGAGGCATGACCCCGTCTCCCTACAGCCTAGTGTGCACCGCCCTCCGGGGGAAACTTGGCGTCTTCTCTGAGATGGAAGCCAACTTCAAGGTCTGTGGCCCCATCCAGCCTCTGTCTCCCTTGAGCATCTTCAGCCTTCATGCACTACCCCTACCTGACAACTCTGCTCCTGTCCACTGTTGACCAGCAGGTGGCACTGCTGCCCCCTGCCCGCTTGTGACAGGGAACCAACTCACAAACAGTGGGGACCTGGTTGATTGAGGGAGGTGGATAGATTTGGGGAGGGCCTGCCCCTCCCCTGGCCTCTATGCTCAGCCCCCAGCCTCTGGGGCAGAAGGCAGAACTCCCAGGATCCCTGCCCCACAGAACCTGTCCCGGGGACTGGTGAATGTAGCTGCCAAGCTGACTCACAACAAGGATGTCAGAGACCTGTTTGTGGACCTCGTAGAGAAGGTGAGCTGTCCTGACCCCCGACCTCACGTGTCCCCGGGCTGTACTGGTTCTAAGCATTCCTTTGGCCCTCAGTTTGTGGAACCCTGTCGCTCCGACCACTGGCCACTAAGTGATGTGCGGCTCTTCCTGAACCAGTACTCAGCATCTGTCCACTCTCTGGATGGGTTCCGGTGAGAGCCCCCAGCCCAGACACCTACCAGGGCCTAGGCCTCCTACAGACTCGGGATTCCTGCGTTGCTTGCTCTGGGGATAGAATTGCCTGTGAATCAAAGCCTGACTTCACCTCTCCGAACCTATATGACTTTGGGCAGGTTACTTAATCTGCCCGTGCCTCAGTTTCCTCTAACGTAGACTGGGACTAATAATTGGAACCATAAGACTTTGGGGGTGAGGGACTAAATGAAATCGGTACATAAAGCACTGTCTTAGGCACATAGAGCGGTGTCAGACGTTAGTATTGAGTAAACGTCAGCTGTCTCTGACCCTGTTGTTACAGGCACCAGGCCCTCTGGGACCGCTACATGGGCACCCTCCGTGGCTGCCTCCTGCGCCTCTATCATGACTGAGGCCCCTCACCTGCCACCCTGCCCGCACTGACAATAAAGTTGCCATGAATTTGGAGACTGGTTCTTGGTCCAGGGGCAGCTCCTGGAGGGGGCGTGTGCAGATGTGAACGTGTCCATCTCTGACTTCCATATGCCTCATGTGTTGACTGCTTGGGGCTGAGATGTGTCAGAATAGCGTCTATACCCAGCCACCACCTCCCCACCCTGGCTGGGTTTGCACAGAAGCCAGAAGTCTTTATCTGGTTTTATTGAAGCCACATTAAGAAGATTGGGAGAACGGGCACAAACCTCGGAGTGAGGCTGGCAAGGAGGCAGCTGGCACAGCAGGAGGGTTCAGGGAGGGCAGTGGACTGGGTGCCTCTGATCTGGGAGCTCCACACGGGCGGTGAGTGGGTACTTGGCGATGCCACAGGTATTGCTTCCTCGGTGCAACCGGAAATAACCCTAGGAAGTGGGGGCCATTAGGGCCGGAAGATAGGAAGGCCTACTCTACCCTGTCTCCCCCGGAGTCGCTCACACTCACCTTCTCGCCCCACTTGGCCCCCCAGGAGTTCTTCAGAATCCAGTATGGTTTGGATGAGGCTGTCCCTGCTCGCATCCCCTTCACTGATTTGCTTGAGCCAAAACCCACCAGCAGGACAGAGTGATCCACAAGCCAGGGATCACAGGTGGCAGGTGTGGCTTCAAACACACCCTTTCGGTATTGCTGCAGGGAACACAGACTGAGTCTGGGTGGGACTACTACTATAATACTTAACCTCTTCTCCCATGCCCTGCCCTGTCCCACCTTCAGTGGCTTCATGTTGATGGTCACAGTGATGGGGCCATGGCTGGCCAGGTACTGGGCAATTACTGGGAATGGAAGATATCGTCAGGCCCCACCTGCCTCCCCTCCCTTCCTTTCCCTCCCACCCCTCCCTTCCGGCCGTCTCTGTGTATAGCCTGGCATGTCTGCCTCTGCCCTGGTCTGTCTGTCCCTGATCCCCAAATCGCACTCTGCTCGTTGTCCTGCAGCATGATGAAATCCTGGATCCAGGCCACCTTGTTGCGCTTGACCCGGCACCTCTGGGGGTCGACGTTACTCTGGTATGGGTAGTCTTTTTCACTGGCCAGACCGCCTGGAGATAGGTGAGACATGGAGGAGCCTGCTCCTGATCATACCCGACCCTGCGCCTGCCCAGAGAGGTGGGTACTCACTGTTGTTGAGGACAGTTATGAACGCATCCCAGACCCAGCCACCTTTGCAGCCATCCCCACAGCGGCCACAATCCAGCAGCTCTGGTGCAAGAAGGGACAGTGTGGGTGACTGGCCCCTATTCCTCCCTTCCCTGTTACACATGCACACACACACTCCTCCAGCCGTATACTGGGCCCCCACTCCTCCCCACCCTGTCATACACACACACACACGTGCATGCTCCCCTAGCCATACCCTGCACAGAGACTTTCACGGACTGATTGTATCTGATGCCCCACTGGGCCTCGATGTTGTCCGCTGCTGCCATGGCCCAGCAACAACTGCAGTTTTTCTAGTGGATGAGAGTGGGGACAGGGTGAACGTCCAGGCCTTGTGGTCTCTGGTTCTACCACCGGGGTGAGATTGGGCCAGGCTGGGTAATGGTTGATACCTGGTTCCTGATGGGCGAGATGATACGGGCCTTCCTCCAGTCACAGGTAGGGGGCACTGGCTTTCCCTGCTTGAGAGACCTTACCTTTCTGACCATTCGGGGGACCTCTCCAGGCACCTTTGGTTGTTTGTAAACCTGGCTAAACTCTTCATCTGGGGGGCAGAAAGGGGCACTGAGGCCAGGGTTGTAAGCCCTTCCCTTCCATATTCTGCCTCCCCTAGTCTAGCCATCTACATCCTTGGTATTTGGGCCCCCATAGTAGCCCAGGAGGCAGACAGGCAAGAGTCCTGAGACCCAGAGGAGGCCAAGCTACTCGCTGGGTTGCTTTCCCCTGCACCTGCTGCCTGGGAACCCTGAACTGGACCAGATCACAGCCTGTAGAGTCCCTGCCTCTGCACGCTTTGACAGGCAAGCACCCAGGCCCTGGTCCTTAGGGCCCCTCCCTGGGAAATGAGGTGGAAGGTCTGCCCTGTCCATCTGCCAGTGTCTCCAGAGGAGGCTGCTTCCCCACCCCCACCTATGGCCCACGAAGACCTTGTACCTGTAAGATCACTGAATGGAGTCACTCCAAACTCGGCTGTGCCCAAGTCCTCCTCCTGCAGCCGCTGAGCCTGGGCCAGGTTGTGGGCAAAGATATCTAGGCGGCGAGCATGCTCTGGACCAAAATGAGTTGCCCATGCTGGTTCCCAAGCTCCCAGGGGCAGGAAGTTGCCACTGGATGGGCATCTTCCCACCCACACCTTCCAGGTAAGCACTGGTTTCTTTCCTGTAACCCCCATGGCAGGCCCCCACTGCAGAACCTGAGCCAAGGAAGTGGTTACTCAGCCCACCTTGGGTTGGGTTTTCCCCAGCGAGGGGTGTCTCTGCCCACCCTGGGGAAAGTTAAGCAAGGGGTCTGGAGGAAGAGTGACTCAAAAGAAAAAGGTGGGTGGGACCAGCCTGTGGCATGTGGTTAAGTCAAGTGGATCCCGCAAGGCTCTCTGCTTGGTTCAAGTCCTGGATCCAGTGACCTGAGAAACATGCTAGGCATGCGTGCGTGTGTGCTCAAAATACCAAAAAGGGAGAAATAGAGAAGGGATTGCAGCATGACCATGCAGGGGGTCCTTTCTCACTTTCTCTCTGTGGGTCTCTCTCTAGCAAATGCAAAGAAAAAAATAATAAAAGGGTAGGTGGTTGGGGACTGACTTCCTGTCACAGCACCTCCTGTCACACCTCTGACCACAGTCCAGAGCTGGAACATGTCAGGGTGGGGGAGGATGGGGCACAGGCCTAAATCACAGGTAGCCTGGTATGAAAGGTACTCACATACCAGCCCTAGGGCAGAGAGACCCACAGAGGGAAAAGCAGACCTGGCAGCTCATGGGGGTAAGAAGGGAACCTCCAGCTTGGGACAAAAGGGGTATCTTTGAGTGTTTGCTGAGGGACACATGACAAGAGGTTGGGCCCTACCCACTGCCTGGAAACTCCGGGGAGTGGCTATGGAGCTGGGGGGCCTTAGCACCTGAGAAGACCCCCAACACTGCCGTCTGCCCTGCAGGGTCATAGCAAAGAAGGATCCTGCACATATTAATGCTTTCTGGAGACCAGGGAGTTTGTCCTCGGCCCTACCACTGTCCTGCTGAGTGGTTTTTGGCCAAGCTTATTCTGTGCTGAGCCTGGATTTCTTCATCTGTTACCCAGGGGAGGGCTGATACCTGCTGGGCTGGAGTAACTCCGGTTGTACTGGATCTGGAACAACGCAAAGACTTCTTTCAGCTCCAGTGGCCGGGGACCTGGGTCCTGGCAAGAAACCAACGGCCAAGAGTGGGAAGTGGGTGGAGAGATCATTGCTGAACCCCCTTTGCTCCCAGAAAGGAAAGAACTGGGCTAGGGGGCTCAGCTAGTTAGCCTTCTCTGTCTCTTAAGTGTGGACTTGGGCATGTCAACCACCTCTCCAGCCTCAATTGCTCCCTCTGAGAAATGGGAATGGCAGGCCAGTTACTCCAAAGAGAAGACCCCAGGCATGGGCTAGCAGAGGAACAGGAATGGGGAACAAGTGGGGAGCACTTACCTGGGCCCCAAGGAAACCCCTGAGGCCTTGGGCTAGGTCTATAGCCAACAGAGTCAGGAGGCAGGAAAGGTGAGTAGTTGGTGCCATGGTGGTGTGGCCGGGAGTGGGCTCCGGAGGCAGGAAGCTGTGCAGATCAAGCAGGAGGGGCGGGGCCAGAGAAACCTTGAAGGGGAAGCCAGGTTTGGGAGGAGGGCAGACCCCTAGAGCTCGGGCTGCTCAGGCCTTCAAGCTTTCCTCCTTCCACTACCTGCCTCTCTGCCCCATCCTACACTTTTTAATTTATTCAAAAGAGGCTCTTGGCCCAACCTGTTCTGGGCAATTCTAGGGATAGAGATGGATCTGTCCTGGAGGAGACGGGTCCTAAGTGGCCAGTGACAATCTGCCCTGTGGGGAACCAGCTCAAGAGCTGCCTCCTTCAAAAAGTCTTCCCTGCTTCACCGACCTCTGGTACGACCTCTGCAGCCCCCTGCGCACCTGCCGTACCTGTTCCTGCTCGGCATCTGCCTCAGCCACACCGGGGGTGTCCGTTTGCTCAGGACAAGACTGTAGACCAGGTATAGATCAGGTTTGATGGGTGTTTATTGACCGAACAAAAATGGATCTTTTTTTTTTTTTTCTTTTTGCCATATTGCTCGTGTGTTCCCTAGAGAAAGACAGAGAGAGGAACAGTGAGAAATCACCCCACGGGGGGATGGCCATACCACAAACCCTTCTCCATTCTCCTCTTGGGACTTGGGCATGTATGCACATGTGCCTGACATGTTTTTCAAGCTACAGGGTCTGAGAATGAAACTGTGGTCGGCCATGTGGGAGTTGAGCACCTCAACCATGCACATGCTCAAGTCCAGTACGTGCACGTGCAAGGTCAAGGGCATGCACTTGCCAGAGAGACAGAAAGTGAGAGATCACCACCACCACCCCCCAGGAGGGAAGGCCACGCTGCAATCCCTTCTTCCCCTTGGGATGTTGGGCACACATGCACACACACCTGGCATGAATTTTAAGCCACTGGGTCCGGGACTCGAACCATGGTCAACTCTGGGAGTCCAGCTATGTAACCATTATGTAATCTGCTAGTCTCAATACATAAATTTCTTAACAATTTGATGATCAGGCTAGTAAGTGGTGTGGAAATTAAGGCAGCTGAATTCCACATGGCCAACTTTGTGGTTCAAGTCCCCCATCTGGTAACATATGCACCCTATAGAAAAAAAATTTTAAATTTGTAGAGCCAGCAGGTAGCATAGTTGTTGAGGTAGCGGTTATGTTGCTGGACTCCCTTGTGGCCAATCAGTTCAGGACTTGAACCATGGTTGACCAGGTGGGACTCCAGCACTTTAATCACCACACCACCTGCTGGTCCCTAATTATCAGGTTTTAAACAGGAGAGTGCAGGGTCACAGATCAAGACCAGAGCCCATGAGGCTGTGAGGTCCGGGGCTAATCAGTGGTATTAACAATTCTATTTTTTTTTTTTTAAGGATTATTTATTTATACGAGACCAGCAGTTGGCATAATTGCTATGTCACCGGACTCCCATGTGGTCAACCACGGTTCAAGTCCCGGACCCGGTGGCTTCAACTCACGCCGGGTGCGTGTGCATGCGTGCCCAAGATCCCAAGAGGAGAATGGAGGAGAAGGGATTGTGGCCTGGTCATCCCCCCTGGGAGGTGATTTCTTGCTTTCTGTCTCTCTGTCTTATCTGGTGAGCACACGTGCCCTTAGCAAAAATCTCTAAAAAAAAAAAAATTATTTTTCAAAGAGAGAGCAAACCGCCAGGTCCGGGACTCAAACCATTGTTGACCATGTGGGAGGGAGTCCAGCACCCTTAACTTCCACACCACCTGCCAGTCCCAGCATTAGCAATTCTAAGTTATTGCTGACTCAATTCTAAGTGGGTCCTTGGGCTGAGAATCTTCAAAATCCTCAGGCTGGGAACTGGCACCCAAAACAGAAGGGAGTGAAAGCTGGCTTTCTAGAGTTCCATGGAGAAGGGAGAGAGGAGGGCTCTGATTCTGAGATGCATTCATTTGCATGCTAACTACCTCATTTCTTCACTAGGAATCTTCCCAGAGTGTCTGTCCACCCCCCCCCCATCAATGAATTTTAAAACTGACACTGTAAAGAATAAAACATTAGGGCCTGCAGATGGTGTAGAAGTTAAGGCAGCTGTATCCCACATAGCTGACTGTGTGGTTTGAGTCCTGGGCCCAGTGGTTTGAAAAACACACTGGACGCATGTGTGTGCATGCTCAAAAACTGAGAGATCAGAGGAGGATGGCACTGTGGTCATCCCACCTCAGGGGGGATTTCTCACTTTCCTGCTCTCTGTCTCACTCTCTCCTGAGTACACGCACCCTATAGCAAACAAAAAACAGCTTTTAAGGGTCAGTGGGATTGTGGTTAAGGCGACTGGCTTTCACAGGGTTGTGTTCTTGGTTCAAGCCCCAGATGTGGCAGCTCGAGAAATACTGGGCACATGTGCATACCCAAAACCTTGAGAGGAGAACAAAGGAGAAGGGATTGCAGTGTGGCCATCCCCCAGAGGGAGGGTGTGTGTGCTTTCTCATTTCCTCCCCACTTTACCTCCCCCCCAGCACACACGCCCCATACCAAATTAAAAATAAATAAATAGGGGGCCACCAGGTGGCATGGTGGTTAAGATTGCTGGAATCCTACATGGCCAATCATAGTTTCAGTCCCAGACCTGGCAGCTTGCTTTCTCACTTTCCCTCTCTCTTTCTTTTTCTTTCTCTCTCTGTCCCTCTCTGGTCAAATTTAAAAATAAATAAATAGGGGCCAACAGGTGGCTTGGTGCTTAAGGATGCTGGACTTCCACATGACCGACTACAGTTCAAGTCCTAGACCTGGTGCCTTGCTTTCTTGCTTTCTCTCTTGCCCTGTCCCTCTTTGGTCAAATTTAAATAAATAAATAAATAAATAAAGTTAAATAAAATAATTCTTTAAAATAAATAAAGCTAAATAAAATAATTATTTTAAAATAATAAATAACAAGCTTTATTTGGGGGTCCTAGGTGTTGTAACACAGGAAGAACCATTTCAGAGTGAAAGGAAAAGAAGAAAGAGTGAAGGTTTATAAGAATAAATATTCTAGGGATCAGCAATTAGCATAATGGCTATGTCGCTGGACTACCACGTAGTCGACCGTGGTTCGAGTCCCGGACCCGGTGGCTTAAACTCACGCCAGGCGCGTGTGCGTGCATGCCCAAGATCCCGAGAGGAGAATGGAGGAGAAGGGATTGCGGCGTGGCCATCTCCTCTGGGGGGTGATTTCTCGCTTTCTGTCTCTCTGTCTCTGTCTGTCTGGCAAGCACATGCGCCCTATAGCAAAAACCTCTCAAAAAAAAAAAGGATAAATATTCTAAATTAACATAAGGCATTCAAAAATGTTAAAGAGTGGCTTTTTTAGAAATAAGAAAGGGGGCCAGCTACTTGGCATAGTGGTTAAGGCAAATGGATCCCACATGGCCAACTGTGTGGTTTAAGACCCAGACTCAGGCTTGAAAAGCATGCCGGGTGGTGTGTGCATTTCTCAAGTTCAGAGGGGAGAATGGAGGAGAAGGGATTGAAGGGAGAAAGGATCATCCCCTCAGGGGGTGCTGGACTCTCATGTATCAAACCACTGTTCAAGTCCCAGACCCGGAGGCTTAAACTCACGCTGGGCACGTGTGCATGCATGCCCAAGATCCCGAGAGGAGAAGGGATTGAAGGGAATAAGGATCATCCCCCCTGGGGGGTGATTTCTCGCTTTCTGTCTCTCTGTCTCTGTCTGTCTGGCAAGCACATGCGCCCTATAGCAAAAATCTCTCCTCCAAGAAAAAAAAAAGAGATGCATGAGTTTTATTTCCTTGTAGCCCTGGTAGACTGGAATCTCCTGTTTTCAAGAAAAACTGCTCTATTTTGGGATCTATCAGCTTCCTTAAAGGTTCGATTTGATAAGGCATTTTAGCATAAGTGGCTCCATTTTGATTTGATCCGTGGGGGTCTAGTGCAGAAGCTTAGTCCAAAACAGTGGCTTCCTATAATTTTTTTTTAAACACCTGGGACAGTGAGCCAAGGAACTCTTCTATTTACAAGAAAGAGTGGAGCTGCCTTTGTTAAGGCACAGTGATGTGGGACCAGGTGACGGTACAGTGATGTAAAACAACACTCTGCAAGGCTGACCCACAGGGGGAGGCTCCAAGTTTATGTCCAGAGACAGCCTGGAATGATCCTGGCTGTTTGAGGCTATGAGTGGATTACGGTGTGAAGACCCTGTTGGGGGTGCCTCCCTCTCTCTCAGAAAGATGCAGTGACAGATCATCCACAGAGTTCTGCCAGACCCCGTGGTTCTAGAGCCCAGTTACGTGCCCCAAGATGCTATGCGTGACCTCTGATGAGGGTCCCAAGTCAACCCTTGGAGCTGGGGGTGTGGACACCAAAGCACTGTCATATTACCTGCATGTTGTAGGGGACAGTGTGAGGCCTAGGGAAGAAGGGACTGGGGGTGTAGAGTTGGGTAGCCTTCTTTGTCTCCTTCCCTTCCTTGAACAAGAGCTAAAGATTTGGTTTGTTTTGATCAATGTCATGTCCTTGGTGCCTAGCACATTGTCTGGTGCACATTAACCACTCAGTAGACGTTTACAGAATAAATGAATGAATGAATGAATGAATGAATGAAATGAATGGGAACCAGCAGTTGGCGTAATGGCTATGTCGCTGGACTCCCATGTAGCCAACCGTGGTTCAAGTCCCGGACCTGGTGGCTTAAACTCATGCCAGGCACGTGTGCGTGTGTGCCCAAGATCCTGAGAGAATGGAGGAGAAGGGATTGTGGTGTGGCCATCCCTCCTGGGGTATGATTTCTCACTTTCTGTCTCTGGCTGTCTTTCTGGTGAGAGCACGCGCCCTATAGCAAAAAACTTCTCAAAAAAAAAAAAAAAAAGAAAGAAAGAAAGAAAGAAAAGAAAGAAAGAAATTAATGAACTCCCTCCAATTGCTCACTCATTCATTCATTTACTTACTCAGTTACACCTCCTGGCTGGCACCCAGAGAGGGCTGAGCCCAGGGCCTCAATTCCTGGAAGGTCCTCTCAACTTGGTAGGGGGGAGATACAGACCAAGATAAGGCTTGGGGACCAGCAGGGTGGCATGGTGGTTAAGGTGCTGGGCTCCCACATGGCAGCCACGGTTTGAGTTTCAGACCCTGTGGCTTGAAAATCATGCTGGGCACATATGCCCAAAATCCCAGGAGAAGAAGGGATTGCAATAGACCCCTCTCCTAGGGGAGGGAGGGTATTTTTCACTTCCCTTCTCACTGTCTCTCTCCTGTGATTGCATGTGCCCTATGGCAAAACCTTAAAACGAGGGCCAGCAAGTGGTTAAGGTGCTGAACTCCCACAAGGCTGACCGCAGTTTGAGTCCTTGACCTAGCAGCTTACTTTCTCATTTTCTCTCTCTCTCTCGTGAGTGTGCATGCCCTATAGCAAATTTTAAAATGATAATAATAAATTATACTAAAAAAAACTTAAAGTGAGTTTGAGAATTATATGAAGTAAGCTTCTGGGAGCACAGAATAAAATTTTGGGCATCACTGATGGATTCAACATGGCGACACTGAGCCTGAACTGAATGAAGAGATGTGGGAAATTTTCTTGCAGAGTATAGTGGGACTGCCGCTGCTGAGCAGAGATTCTGAACAGCACTGTGTCCCTGCATCCCTGGCGTGGCAGATCTAAAGCAGTGAGCATGCTAGGTGTGGCCAGAGAGCACTGCAAACAAGAGCTTGGGCTGTGCGGCAGAGAGATGGCATGCGCTTTCCTTCCTCTTTGTTGATGTCATTGACCACGAGCACAGACTCGTCCAAAATGGACATGATTTACTGGCTTTGGAGTGCCAGGGCTGCTGTGATGAGAGTAACTCTCTCCAGATGCTGCAGCTGCTGTACGTCACTACTCACCATGACCTGCTGCCCTACGTCACCCTCCAGAGGAGCCGGGCTGTGTGCCCCAATCTTGTAGACAAGTACCTGGGGAAGACAGCAATTTCCTATGCCACACTGAAATCCCTTCTTTCATTCTCCTCCTGGGACTTTGGGCACTTCTGCCTGGCATGATTTTCAGCCACCAGGCCCGAGACTCAAACTATGGTTCACCACATGGGAGTCCAGTGAGCGATGGAGCCACTACACCATCTGCAGGCCCCCAAAACTCCTCCCCCCCTTTTTTTAACAGAATTATCTATTTTGGGACCAGCAGTTAGCGTAATGGCTATGTCACTGGACTCCCATGTAGTCAGCCGTGGTTCGCATCCCGGACCCAGTGGCTTAAAACTCATGCCAGGCGCGTGTGCGTGCGTGCCCAAGATCCCGAGAGGAGAATGGAGGAGAAGGGATTGTAGTGTGGCCATCCCCCCTGGGGGATGATTTCTCACTTTCTGTCTTTCTGTCTCTCTCTGTCTGTCTGATGAGCGCACGCACCCTATAGCAAAAACCTCTCAAAAAAAAAAAAGAGAATTATCTATTTTAATTTTATTTATTAAAAATAAATTGAGCAGAGAGAGACAAAGAGAGAGAGAAAGTGAGAAAGCAAGCCACCAGGTCGGAGACTCAAACCATGGTCGGCTGGCCATGTGGGAGTCCAGCACCTCACCGCACCACCTGCCAGCCCCACCCCTCCCTTTTAAAGGAAAAGACAAAGGAAAGTGCAAGTGGTATTCCCCACCCCTCCCTGTACCCACGTGCCTGGGTTTCTTTTTTCTCTTTCCCATTCACTCCCCAATGTGTGTCTCTAAGCCACCTTTCCACAAAAGACAATCATAGGGCCAGCAGGTGGCGTGGTGGTTAAAGGCACTGGATTCCCACATGGCTGACAGTGGCTCGAGTACTGGACCTGGTGGCTTGCCTTCTCACTTTCCCTTTCTCTCTCTCTGCTCAAATTAAGAAATAATAATGAGTAAAATTAAATAAATAATTCCTTTTTTATTTTTGAAGAGGTTTTTGCTATAGGGCGTGTGCGCTTGCCAGAGAGACAAAGAGCGACAGAGACGGAAAGCCAGAAATCACCCCCTGGGGGGATGGCTATGCTGCAATCCCTTGTCCTTCATTCTCCTCTTGGGAACTTGGGCACGCATGTACACACGCCCGGCGTGAGTTTAAGCCACCGGGTCCGGGACTTGAACCGTGGTCAAGTACATAGGAGTTCAGCAACATAGCCATTACGCTAACTGCTGGTCCCTAAATAAATAATTCCTTAAAAATAATTATTTAAAAAAACATATAAGAAGCAGAGTCTACAGAGCATAGTCTTTGTAAAGGATTGAACTGAACACTGCTTCGGGATGCTTTGAAGGGTTATCTCAATACTTCTGGCTTTATGGAGGCTTTATAATTCTGTCTGGAAAAAAAAAAAGGACTGTTGAATAAGGGAGCTATGTGGGGACCAGCAGTTTGCGTAATGGCTATGTCGCTGGATTCTCATGTAGTCGACCGCGGTCCGAGTCCCAGACCCGATGGCTTAAATTCATGTTGGGCACGTGTGCATGCGTGCCCAAGATCCCGAGAGGAGAATGGAGGAGAAGGGATTGCAGCCTGGCCAACCCCCCTGGGGGTGATTTCTCTCTTTCTGTTTCTCTGTCTCTGTCTTTCTGGCAAGCACAATGCCCCATAGCAAAAACCTCTCCAAAATAAATAAATAAATAAATAAAGTAAAATAATCAGGGAGCTATGTGGAAGGTGGGACTCTAGGTGTATTTTGGAAATTAATCATCACCCTCTTCCAAATTATAGGATGTTCATAAGAGAAACTGCAAATCTCTCCATTCTCTCCTGGTTTCTGGTGCTGTTTCTCCCTTCCTCCCTCCATTCCACAGCTTGGAGCCTCTGCCTGGTGTGACTGCTGCTTATTCCCACGGCCAATAAAGACGAGGTTGCCAACTAAAATACACTCCCCCCTGAAGTGGGGAAGGAGGAGTGTCCCCCTTTCCTTCCATGTTCGAGTGAAAATGAATAATATCCCCTGCAGCCCTATCTGCCTTTGCTTTCTTGTGGCTTGGGCGAAGGACGTCATAGGCGACAGTAGTCATTGATACCAACTCTTCCTTTTTCCTCCCCCTCGTCTCCTCCTATTCTCAAGCTCACGGAGGGGGGCTGGGGCGTGCACTGAGTGTTGCATTTTGTCCAGGTAGGGAGGCGTGCTGAGTGAGCCAGGAGACTCAGAATGAGAGCCAAGACGGGCTGGCACAGTACCCTCTCAGGTCCCAAAGGAGCCATGCAGACGTGGACTTTATTAAATATGTTTTCAATGCCAGTGAGGCCCAGCCCTCACCCTAACTTCAATTTTCAAGAAATAGTGTTTATATAAAATATCATCTTGGGACTAGCAGTTGGCATAATGACTATGTCACTGGACTCCCATGTAATCGACCGCAGTTCACATCCCGGACCCGGTGGCCTAAACTCACACCGGGCGCATGTGCGTGTGTGTCCAAGATCCCGAGAGGAGAATGGAGGAGAAGGGATTATGGTGTGGCCACTCCCCCTGAGGGGTGGTTTCTTGCTTTCTGTCTCTCTGTCTCTCTGGCAAGCACATGCACCCTATAGCAAAAACCTCTAAAAAAAAAAATGTCATCTTTATTTATTTTTTTAATTTTGTGAGAGGGCACATATACTCACTCACCTGAGAAAGACAGAGAAGAGAAAGCACCCCTCCCATGGGGGACAGTCACTCTACAATTCCTTCTCCATTTCTCTCTCCTTTGGGGATTTTGGGCACACAAGCACACATCCCCGTATTTCTCAAGCTGCAGTGTCAGAGGTTCAATCACACAGCAGGCCACGTGGGATCCAGCTGCCTCACCTACCACGCCACCAGCCGGCCCAAGTGCTACCTTTCCGGAACTGGCCTCTGGTGCCGCTCCTCCCTGCCTCCCTCCATTCTGTGGCTGGAACCCTCCGCCTGATGTGGCTGCTGCTTTTCACTACAGTGAATAGAGAAGAGACAGTTCTGGGAGTAAAGTGAGAATCTGGAGGCCCAAGGCTTAAGTGGGGGTTTGGTGCCCAGGACATCCGAGAGGGGCAGAACAAGAGTCAGGAGGCCCCAAGCAGCACAGGTAAGGGCAAGGAGTCACCGGGGCTGTAGAAGTCAGTAGAGGTGTTCTCAGGAGGCGATTCCAAGGGGCAGGCTTGCCTAGGCCTAATAGTGCAAACATGGACTTTCAGATCCAAGTTGGAGCCACCATCTGTGAACTGAGTCATCTTTTTCTTTCTTCTTTTTTGGAGAGGTTTTCGCTATAGGGCACATGCGCCCGCCAGAAAGAGAGAGACAGAAAGGCAAGAAATCACCCCCAGGGGGGATGGCCATGTTGCAATCCCTTCTCCTCCATTCTCCTCTCAGGATCTTAGGCACGCACACACACAGGGGGGATGGCCATGTTGCAATCCCTTCTCCTCCATTCTCCTCTCAGGATCTTAGGCACGCACACACACAGGGGGGATGGCCATGTTGCAATCCCTTCTCCTCCATTCTCCTCTCAGGATCTTAGGCACGCACACACACGTGCCCAGTGTGAGTTTAAGCCACCAGGTCCAGGACTCGAACCGCGGTTGACAACATGGGAGTCCAGCGACATAGCCATTACACTAACTGCTGGTCCCTTAGTCATCTTCTTCTAGGCCTTAGCTCCTCATCTCCAAGTGGCAGTGACCTTTCTCCTCAGCGAGGCTTGAGTGAAATGACACTTAAAGTGGAGCACCTACCACCCTGGTTGACACAGAGTGAGTGTTTACATGGTGGGTCCTTATCACTCTGATATGGGACAAATGGCCCAGAGAGTCTTGGAGTTCAAATCCTGTCCTTATTAACTCTGGCTGCTCTCAGGACAAATCTTTCAGCCTCCCTTGTCTGTGAAAAGGAGTGATAGCAGGACCCCTTCCCTGGCTTGTCAGGAGGATTGTGTTAAGTACACCAGTCCCTGGAACAGTCAGATCTTGATAATTAGGAGCCCCTTATTATTATTATTACTTAGGGTTTTTGTCATAGGGTGTGTGTGCACTTGCCAGAGAGACAGAGACAGGAAAAGTGAGAAATTACCTCCCAGGGAGGATGGCCACACCACAATCCCTTCTCCTGCATCTTCCTCCTGGGATTCTGGGCATACACAAACACCTGTCTGGCATGAATCTCAAGTCACTGGGTCTGAGACTAGAACCTCAGTCAACCATGTAGGAATCCAGCCCCTTAACCACTATGCCACCTGCCGGCCCCTATTTTTATAAACTCTTTTTTTTTTTTTTTTTTTTTGGGGGGGTTTTTTCTATAGGTCCAAGGCTGCTATAGGTCACATGCACTCACCAGAAAGACAGAGACAGACAGAAAGATAGAAAGTGAGAAATCATCCCCAGGGGAGATGGCCACACCACAATCCCTTCTCCTCCATTCTCCTCTCGGGATCTTGGGCACGCACCACAATCCCTTCTCCTCCATTCTCCTCTCGGGATCTTGGGCACGCACACACACACGCCTGGCGTGAGTCAAGCCACCGGGTCTAGGACTCGAACCATGGTCGGCTACATGGGAGTTCAGCGACATAGCCATTACGCTAACTGCTGGTGCCTATTTTTATAAATTCTTAATAACAGCTTTATCGAGATGTAGTTCACATACCATCAAGTTCATTCTTCAGTGGTGTACACTTCAGCGGTTTTTAGTATATGTGCATAATGGCACATCCATCACCACTCTCTAATTTCAGAACACTTTTGTCATCCCCAAAGAAATCTCATACTCATTAGCAGTTACTTTCCATTTCCTCCTTCCCCTAGCAACCGTTGATCTAGTTTTGATCTCCATAGATTTGCTCATTCTAGATATTTCATACAAATGGAGTATATGGCCTTTTGTTTCTGGCTTCTTCCACCTAGCAGGGGGACTTTAAAAATGTGTAAAAAAAATGGAATTACACTTCAAATTTATTTTTAGCACAACAAATTTGAAATCCAGGCACCAGCATGTGGGGCAGTGGTTAAAGGCCTGGACTCCCCATAGCAGTTCATGGTTTGAGCCCCAGACCTGGCAGTTTGAAAATCACACCCAGTGTATAAGCAGGTGTGCCCAAAACCCCAACAGGAGAATAGAGGAGAAGGCATTGTACTGTAACCATCCCCTCTGAGGGGTGATTTTTTTCATTTTGTCTGTTCCTATCTCTCTCCAGTGAGTGCATGCATGCTGTGATAAAAACTAATACATACATACATAAAACTGAAATTCATACATAGTTTTTCACGTGCATGTATCATGAATTTTTTAAAAACCCTTCATATTTTCAAAATGCATCTATATTCTTTTATTTTAAAATAATTATTTTATTTAACTTTATTTATTTATTTTAATTTGACCAGAGAAGGACAGAGCAAGAGTGAGAAGAGAAAGTAAGCCACCAGGTCCAGGAATTGAACCACGGTCAGCCATGTGAGACTCCAGCATCCTTAACCGCCATGCCACCTGCTGATCCCCTCCATGTTCTAACATGTATCAGTACTTATGGCTATGTCGCTGGACTCCCACATAGTTGACTGCGGTTCGCGTCCCGGACCCGGTGGCTTAAAACTCACGCCGGGCGCGTGTGTGTGCGTGCCCAAGATCCCAAGAAGAGAATGGAGGAGAAGGGATTGCAGCATGACCATCCTCCCTGGGGGGTGATTTCTCGCTCTCCGTCTCTATGTCTCTCTCTGTCCGTCTGGCAAGTGCACACGCCCTATAGTGAAAATCTCTCCCCCCCCCAAAAAAGAGAATTATTTAATTTATTTATTTCACATGAGTTTTGCCAGAGAAAGGGAGGGAAAGTTAGAAACCAAGTCACCAGGTCCAGGACTCAAACCACAGTATCCCATGTGGAAATTCCAGCACCTTAACCGCCACACCATCTGCTGGCCCCATATACATCTTCAATTCTCCTGGGTATATTACCTCTGAGTGAAATTGCTGGATTATGTAGTAACATTTTTAACTACTGCCAGACTCTGTTCCACAGTGCTGCACCGCTTTACATTCTCACCAACAGTGTATGAGTGTTCCAATTTCTCAATATCCTCGCCAACACTTGTTATTGGCTGTCTTTTTGGTTTTAAAGAACTATTATTTCTAACCTCTTCACCCCAGCTGCTGGGAAGAAGGCGGTGGCGGTGCGCAGGGCTGTTTGAGGAGAGGCTCAGAAATTCATCCTGAATTCAAGGGCTCACCCCTGGACCAACCAGCACCTCCCCTTCTTGGCACGACGCCACCTCGGGGCCACGTTGAAAGCGTTCGTGGGGATAAGCGGTGATGTGAAAACGAAGGAAGCGCCTAGCGATTCCCGCAAGCAATCTGGCACCAGACAGGGGATCCCTGGACACGCAGCCCCTTCCCGTCATGGCCCCGCCCTGAGACGTGGGCACAGAGGCGCCCCACCCCTTCCTGGGAGCCGACTCCGCCCCCGAGGACAAACCCTTCGCTAAGGGAAGGCGACGGAAACCCGCGTCAGGTTGCGGGTGGGAAGAGGGTCGAGAAACATTGGTTTGCTCGGGACCCTGCAATCTTGCGTGCCCAAGTTCCCCCCTGCCGGTCTTCTCAGGGGCTTCCATTCATTTGGGGCCAAAATGGATTTGCTCCCCCGCCCCAATCTGTTGTAATAGCTTTTCTGATGGAGAGCGCGGGGGAGGCCGTGCTGAATGAAGACCTGGCTGAAGACAGCCGTGGGGGTGGAGGGCAGAAGAGAAAAGGATGGACAGTTTCGGGCTTGAGAGCATCTGGAGGGTCTGGATGAAGTGTTGAGGCCGTCTAGAATGGCTGGGAGCACAGAATAAAATTCTGGAGGAAGTAAAATGAGGCTCTGGAGGTCCCAGGATTAGGTGGGGTCTAGGAGCGCAGTACATTCCACGAGGCGTAGCATGAGTCTGGGGGCTCTGGGATTAAGATGTGGATGCACGGGATGAGATTCCGGGGCGTTGATTAGGCAGGGTCCAGGTACACAGGATGGCATTTTCGGTAAGGGTCTGAGAGCACCCTGGTGAGTCTGGGGGCCTGACACCAAGTTCAATGGGCCCAAGATCCAGCGTTGGTGGCCCCTGGCCCAACGCCGGAAGGCGGCTCCGGGCGGCGCCGCGGGGGACCGGGTGGGGGCCTGTGGCCGGCCGGGGGCGGAGAAGTGGGGGGTCGGGGTCCCTCCCCCTGGCGCGGGCTCAGGAATCCGCCGAAGGGCGGGCAGAGGCGCCG